>NC_132786.1:76829166-77134583 GCF_048418805.1 Vulpes vulpes | reverse complement strand
GCCTATCTTCCTTTTATATTTTTTCCATTAAACAACTTTGATTGTTTATAAGTATTATATTGTTCCAAAAAGAATTGGAAGATGGGAGGATTCCTGAGGACCTACAATTCTAGGACCAAACATAGGACCTCCAGCATGTTGCCTGGGAATATTTAGAATGGGAAACTAAAAACAAAACTAAACTATACTAAGTAGTCAGCCAATGGACAAAGGTTAGTATGAAATGTTTTTGTAGGAGGTTATCTAGAGAAAATAAAAGAAAGTTAACAAACTGTATTCACTTGTCTGGTAAGGAAGCTGATCTATTTAAATTCTTCATTGTCTTCATGCCATGTGTATAAATATATATTTATATTTATATTTATATTTATATTTATATTTATATATATATATTTTTTTAGTGCTCTGAAGTATCTTATCCCAGTAACATCCAAAAATGCAATCCAGAAAAGTGGCCTAACACCAATTCACTCTGCAGCAGATGGACAAAATGTGCAATGCCTAGAACTGCTTATTGAAAATGGCTTTGATGTTAATACCCTGCTTGCTGACCACATTTCCGAGAGCTATGATGACGAGCGGAAGACGGCGCTGTATTTTGCCGTTTCTAACAATGACATCCAGTGCACAGAAGTCCTTCTGGCTGCAGGTGCAGACCCAAACCTGGATCCCCTCAACTGTCTACTTGTGGCAGTGAGGGCCAATAACCATGAAATTGTCCGGCTGCTTCTCTCCCATGGAGCTAACGTCAATTGTTATTTTATGCACGTGAATGACACGCGTTTCCCCAGTGCCATTCAGTATGCCCTCAATGACGAGGTAATGCTGAGGCTGTTGCTGAATAATGGCTATCGAGTGGAGATGTGCTTTGACTGCATGCATGGGAACATCTTTGGAAATTCATTTGTGTGGTCAGAGATAGAAGAAGAGGTACTACCAGGGTGGACATCTTGTGTAATAAAAGATAACCCGGTGAGTTACAGACTTTTCTTCTTCCTGGTGGGTCATCATCCTAACTTTTGCCCATTTAGGGATGCTATAAGAAAAGAAAAATCAACTCTTATATTTTTCTTATTCTTGAATTTTTCTTTGCAATAATGGGGGTATAAGCATAAAAATAGGCAAACAAGATTATTTCTTTTTCTTGAATTGGAAACTGAATGTAGGAGCATATGAAAATGTATGTGATTAATAATTTATGCCTATTTTGTGGAATATTGGGGATGGAAACATGGAAAAAAAGAATCATGGAAAGAAACCTGATTCTTCCATGTTATGTTGACTGCAATCACATCAGAGTCAGGCATAAAGCTTCAGAGCTCATGGTTTCGCAGATACAAGCAATTTATTTTTCTTTTTTGTTCATTACAAGAGCATACTTTTATTTCCTGTAAAATAAGAAAGATAGTAATTTTTCATAACAAAATTGAGTTCTTATGCATATAGCATATTAAATGTATTACTAAATTAAATTTTATGAATTCTCTCAGTTTTGTGAGTTTATTACAGTTCCTTGGATGAAACACTTGGTAGGCAGCGTTATTCGTGTATTAATTGATTACATGGATTATATTCCTCTGTGTGCTAAGCTGAAGTCTGCACTAGAAGTACAGAGAGAATGGCCAGAAATCCGTCAAATACTAGGTAAAAAAAAAAAAAAGTTTTGTCTATGAATTATTTTTATGAAGACTGTATAGAGGGAAACTTTCTTAATGGTCATCATTGATACTTTTTCAGTGCTACTTCATTCTTAGAATTATCTGGATTTTTAAAATCATCCTTAACACTCTCTCTGATATAAGATGCTAATTTTTTGCTTTTCTTGATACTTTCCAACTCTTTAATTGTATGGTGAATTATACTATAACAATATTAATATTTTCACTAGAAATCATTTTTTAAAAGGTAACTTCTATAATACCATAAGATACTTAGGCTGTAATCTCCATGTGAACATCCATCTATTTTGTTTATTTTTGTATTTTCAGGGCTTTGCATGATACCTAGTGAATAGTGAATAATAAATGCAGAGTAAATGAGTGAATGGAATGAATTAATTATCCTTTTTGATATGTTCTCTCTCAGGTCTTGGCAAATTGTCAAAAATCTGTCTTATAGGTAGGCCATTTTGTATTCTTTAGTTTAAAATGTAGTTATCATAAAAGTGAATCATATGATAAATACAAAGGCTAGGGGCAATAACAAAACAAACTGAAGCCTATAAATCCTTTTTCTTTTTAAGACTGTAAGTGGTTCTGAAGCTCACTGATGTTTCAGAACCAATCTTTTATTTTTTTATTAAGTAAACTCTGTGCCCAAAGTGGTGCTTGAATTTACAATCCCAAAATCAAGAGTCACGTGCTCTACTAACTGAGCCAGCCAGGTGCCCTTGGACTCTACTAATTCTTGAAATTGACTTGTCAAGACTCCCTTTCTGGACCCTCATTGGGAATAAAATCAAAATCACAGGATAGAGTCATAAGAAAGTCCACACAAGAAGACCAGACCAGCAGCAAACAGAACAAGAAAACCTCAAGGAACAAGCCACTATTTTTGGTCATTTCAAGAAGACAACAGAATAGGGAGTTCTCTAAAGTCAGAAGAGCTGTATTGCACCAAGCATTCTTCTAAAGCTTCAGGAAAACTAATGTCACATCAAAATGAGCAACAGAAAATTAGTCAATTCTTATGTAAATTTCTTATAAGAAAATATAAAAAGAGGAACAGAATAATATCACCACAGACAAGAAAGCACACAGAAAAGCACAGCCTTAGAATAGATGAAAACTAAAAACTTCACTTCAAAACTAGATAAACAGCATAAGGAAGATGATCTCAGACATGAAAAAAAAACATTCAAATTCAGAATTACAAAAATTCAGAAAGGAGTTAACAGAATTGAGGGAAGAATTAGACATAAAAAGAAAAATTAATTTCAAATATAAAGACTGAACTAGGATGAAAGCAAGAACTAATAATGCAACAGATGGGGGATCCCTGGGTGGCTGAGCAGTTTAGCACCTGCCTTTGGCCCAGGGCATGATTCTGGAGTCCTGGGATCAAGTCCCACATCGGGCTCCCTGCATGGAGCCTGCTTCTCCCTCTGCCTGTGTCTCTGCCTCTCTCTCTCTCTGTGTCACTCATGAATAAATAAATAAATCTTTAAAAAAAAGTAATGCAACAGATAATACCTTCAGAAGCTAAAATGGAAGGAAAATGTTTAAATACAATAGAAATGAAAGAATAGATCAAAAGATTTGAAATACAGTGACATCTATTGAAGATAGGCAATAAAGAATGACCAAATGAACAATAGGATTCCTTGAAAGGGAAAACCAAATAGAGGAAACCAAAAGATACAAAAACCTATATATAAAAAAAACTATAATAAAAAAAAGACAAAATTGCAAATTACAAATTACTATATCCTCTGGTCATGTAAGCAAAAAGAACAAATGACTTAGAGGGAAAAAATCAAATTCTCTCAGGAAATATTGGTCCTCAGTCTTCTGAAGAATCCACAAAGAAATGAGCTTCAGACAAACCAAAATAACTGGAGAAGTAATGACATACGGACTAGTACTGAGCAGGAGACAGAATATCAAGACCAAGTGTGAGCTAAAAGGGAGAAGATATAATATATAGGGTTGTATGGTCAGAGATGACACAACTATTTTAAAATGGAGAGCCGGGATCGAGTCCTGCATCAGGCTCCCTGTATGGAGCCTGCTTCTCCCTCTGCCTGTGTCTCTGTCTCTCTCTGTCTCTCTCATGAATAAATAAATAAAAGCTGAAAAAATAAAAATAAAAAAATAAAATGGAGAGAGCACACACGAAAACATTTTTTTAAATATCAAATTATATGGTGATGGCTTAATATTAATATTGTTATCTGAGAATAAGAGATGCATTCAGTAAGTGAGTGATTGTGGGATATTCTAACTCTATTATTTTTGTATCCTTGAGGAGACAAAGGATTGTCAGTGTGGAAGAAAGGAAATACAGATGTAACAGCTTAAGAAAAAGCTTATAGTCCTGAACTGGAAGTAGCAATATGAACTCGAGCTATTTTACCTGGAGTCTGTCTGTCTACAGTAAAAGCTTAGAAATAATGGCAAACCGAGTAGCGATGAATATCCCTAGACTGTGGTCTTGAATTACCATTTCCTAGGGGAAAAAAAAAAAAGGATTATTTCAGGTCTCAGGAAGGAATGTGCAAGATGAGCCTGGAATATCTGTCATTCTACATTGAGAAGAAACTCTCAAAAGACTACCAGAGCATGCCAAAAGAATTCAGGAGCCAACTTGAAGAGGCTCCTAGTGGCCAAAGATGGGATAATTAAGCTTCCAAAGGGTAATTATTTCAGTGAATTGAAACCAATTAAATATGCTTAAATACGGTATTTTAAAAATCATTCAGCTCTAGAGAATAAGAAAATCAATTTGTTATCTTGAAATTGATAAAGGAGGAGATTTAAGCATTTATTCTACTTTACCTATATGATTTGTGCCACTTATAACCAGAGAGTAGATGAGCAAAAGCATCCCTTTATAAAAGTATTCCAAATAATAAATGAAAAAAATGATATTATTATATGTCATCATTTTGCAGCTACCAGTCAGATAATGATGTAGTCATTGAGCATCAGATGCTCCTAATATCTCACCATGTGGTCCTTGATGAAAGAACACAGCACTAGCTATAGTTTTGCAAAAGAGATCAAACTTGAGTCTGCAAGTCTTTGGATCTAGCTATCAATTTGCAAGAAATAGAAATGGCAGTGAAACGTGGAACTACACCATGAAAAGGCAATCAGTAAAATTTAGGCTATGGAAAACTGCAGGGCTTTTGGGTTATTTAAAGATTAACTGAAAGAAAGAGAAGGGGATGAAGAGATGAACCAAAAGAAAGAGATGAACCTGTGGATCAAGAGACTTAAAGAGCCTATCAAATTTTTTAGAAATATTGTCAGCACAATAGTGGAGGGATAGCACACTTAGATGTTGAAGCTCTAAAGGAAGTGATTACTTGGGGCCCTGGCCTAGTTCAGTCAGTAGAGCCTGCAACCCTTGATCTAGGGTTGTAAGTTTGAGCCCAGTGCTGGGTGTAGAGATTACTTAAAAAAAACCAAATCTTTAAAAATTAATAAAAAATAAAGGAAGTGATTATCATAAAAGTCAGAATAGTGGTAACTTATAGGGGAAGAAGGAAGGAAGATTGCAATTGATTATGGAGGGAATTCTGGGACGGCTGGGAAAATTCATCTATTTACAGCCTGGGAGGTGATTACAGATGTTCATCTCATAATCACTAATATGAGATTCACTCATGAAGCCATAGATGTGTGTAGCTGTGTTACAGTAAAAATGTTAAAACATTTTGGAGATTGTAAGAGGAAAAACAAACCCCAAGATCTTAAAGATGTGAATTGCCCAAAGTTCTGTAACTAGAAAACAACAAGGACAAATTTGAAACCCCTGTCTTACTTCAAACCACTCTGTCCAATACCACTATGATTCCTGTCCATAGGCAGAACAGAGGTTGCTTCTAACTGGTGATTAATTATCCATATGTTTTTATTACAAAAGAATCACCAATTGTGATGACTGTAGCAAGGCAAATCTAAGGAAGAAGAAGACCAGGAAGGTGTTTTGCTGTTTGAATCATCCATTCATGCATCTGGAATGGATGTCAGTTGAATGCTGTGAGCATGGTTAACCACTGGATGTCAGGATTCCTCCAGACATATGTAAGACAATATAGTTTTAAAGAAGAAAATAAATGTAATTTTTTAAAGATGGTCTTATTTGACTATTTCAGTAACAATAATTTTGCCTCCATAGTTTTTAAAAAACGTTGCTTTACTTTTTTAAGAAGATAATTTGTTTATAATCACAAAGGCAATGGAAATATGATGTTTTTTATTACTGATTTGAGTGATAGTTCACATGATTGAGGGGTTACAAAGTGCCAACCAGGTTTCTAATACTTCACATAAGTTCACATAAGTTAATTTATTTTATCTTCAAACAACTCTACAAGGTAGGTCCCATTGTTATCCACATTTCACAGGTGAGAACACTGAGATCCAGAGGTTAAGTTCAAGATCACACAGATACTAAGTGGCAGAGCCAGGATTTAAATCCATGCCAACAGTCCAAACCCCACAGCTAAAACCCTGTCCTCTGCTGCCTTTTCCCTAGCTCATACTACAAGATAATATATCAGTGTTGTAATATAGATAAAGAGTTGTGAATAAATCCAATATCAGATATTTAAGTAATGTTAGATTTTTTTTTGAAAATATAAGATGTTTAGGTGTCAGGTGCTGAAATAAACCTAAGATTGAATAATTTCCATCACATTTCCTAGATAATTATGCATCAGAAAGATTGGTAGACGAGAGGGGAAGTAAATAAATAAAACTCTATAGTACTCAATTCTAAAAAATAAATAGAAGTGAGCAGTTGCTTTCTTAAGTCAAATTCCATTCATTCATTTAACATATCCGGGCTGAACACCAGGATGAGCCAGGCTCTTCCTGACACTGGGAAAAGCAAAATGTTTGTCTTCATGGAGACTGCATTTTGGAGGAGAGGTCTGGGATGCTTAATTTGCACCTTGAATTTCTTTTAAAATTGCCAGTTACTAATACTTGTTTTTTTCAGAATGACACTTTTAATACTATTCTAAAACAGTCTGTATCTTACAAGTCAATCTACTAATATTGTCTTTATTTTTTCCCAACATTTTAGAGAATCCTTGCTCACTGAAGCATTTGTGCCGGTTAAAAATTCGAAGGCTTATGGGACTCCAGCGACTCTGCCAGCCAGCCTCAATGGAGAAGCTCCGTCTACCACCAACCATCCAAAGATACATATTATTTAAAGAGTATGATCTCTATGGACAAGAGCTAAATTTGCCGTGAGTTTAAAAATAATATTTTTTAATATGATTTAAAAGATACTTTAAAATGGGATTCATTCAGAATTTCGTGGAATCGTTTTACATCCTTAAGGGTGTTTAAATCCATTAACAATTTTATAACGATACATCTTTAAAGACCTAATTTACATAGCGATTTTTTAAGCTGGTCAATATTTGGTATGTGAATTTCTATTAATTATCTTCACTTCCAGCAAGTCTTCAAATTCTTCCTATCAGGTGTCTCCTACAATATCCATCTCTCCTGTGTTTATAAATCAAAGAACCACTTTCTCAAAACCACATCTCCAAGCAGTTGCGGGTTCTTTCCCTTCTTTTCCACCCACACTGCATGAAAGGCTCCTTCCTGCCTACAGATGCACACACTATCCTCTGGCTTCAGCTCCCTCCACAGCCTCTCAAGGTCTTTGACAACTGCCTCGTTGCTAATTTCAATGAGCTTTCCTCTGTCCTTTCAGCTGATTTCTGCAGCATCTGGCACTGCTGTCTGCTCCCTCCTTGAAATGGTTTTGCCTTTGTTTTCAGGACACCTTGCTCTCTTGGCTCTCTTCCCACCTCCCGGACCGACTGCGTGTCTCTGGCTTCTTTCTGTGTTGCTTATCTCCTGCCAACTCGTCAGTATATGTCTTAAGCCCTGTTTTCTTCTTATGCTATGTTATCTGAGAGAAATGTCATCCATGTCTATGGTTTCAAAATTTATTGGCTAGAAAATTTATATCTGAAGTTCAACTCTTTCTCTCATCCTATGTAAACAAGTATTATAATGGACTTTTAAACACAAAGGCACCTCAAACTCAACATGTCCTCAAATGAACTCACTACCTTCCTCCACAATAAGGCTCCTTTCTAGCTTAGCTCACTAGTTAAGCCCAAGTATTGTCAGTTTCCTAAGGAAAAACCTGGACGTCAGCCCTGACTATCCTATTTTTCTTATCCAATGTAACAAATCACCACATCCTGGTTAACTTTGTCCCTTGAAGACATTTTCTACTCAATCTTACTGATTTCGCCCTAATTCTAGCTATTATCTTCTTTTTTCCTGGGGTACTATAGCGCTGCCTAACTGGCCTGCCTTCTTGCTCTCTTGTTCCATTTAACACACATTCTACACACAACATCCCAGAGTGATCTTTTAGAAATCTAAGTAGGGATTCACTCCCCTGCTTAAAATCATTCCCATTGCTCTTAGGATAAAGTCCAAAGTTCTTCCTGGCCTTTCCAGATCTAAATCCCTGCCTTCCTCCTTAGCTCTATCTCTTGACCTCTCCCTCACCCCGCTCCTTTAACCATATAAAACACCTGCTAGAAGTTCTGTTCTTCAAAGAGTGATTCCTAGGTTTACAGATTTTATACACCTGTAGTTGTAGTTTTTGTTTTTCTAATTTAAAAATAGGTTCATCTATTTTTTTTAAATCTATCACCTACTGTCACTGTCATTTCATAAAAGAGGGGCCATCTTAATACCAGAAAACCAGTTGGTCCTGAACCCAATTATTAAAATTGAATGACTTTAGCTTTGAAAAGATCTACCACACTGTCTTCATTTCCCCATTAATGGGTGAAAATTTCACTCTGGCCCAACAAATATCTGAGGTCCTTTGTTTGGGAGCCACTGTTGTAGAAATAGACCATACTCTCTTATACCTTAGGATCTTTGCATTTTTTTTTCTCTCTGTGCCTGGAATCCTCTTTCCATCTCCTTCTTCCCCTCCCACCCCTTCTCCATGTCTCAGCTTAGATGATCCTTCCTATCATAGAAGGGGAGGCCCCACCACAGACTTCTCAGGCTGTATTACAGGTGCACATATTCTCATCTGCCTGCCCCAGTAGACTATTAGCTCTACGAGGTCAGGGGCTAGGTCTGTTTTCCAATGTTTTCTTGGAGCCAAACACATTCCCTAGAGCACAGAGAAAGTTCAATAATTATTTGTTGAATATACTGAATGAGAAATTTTGTGTAAGACCCAGACAAAAATAATCAGTAACCTCATCACTATCATGGTAAACTGATAGTTCTGAATCTGTGAATTGGTTACGTAACCTTAATCATGTAATTATTTAGATTTGCTTTTCTTCAATTTTAGTAATGTGTTTTCCTTACATTTATTTTTATCATTAGAGTTACTTTATTTTTCCAATGGTGATACCTGATTGGTTTGTGAATGTTTCAAATTGTATTATTTAGCTTTAGTTATCTTTAAAAGATAAATAAAAAAAACCTGTACAACTAGAGCTATAGTGTCAACTTCCTGAATTCCCTAGAGGATAATATTTTTATATAAATTGAACTGTAAGTATTAAATTCAAACTATAATGTTTTGTGTATAGCATTGCACGATTCCTCTATTGTTCTCCTAATTGTGGCTAAAAGGCATTGTTATCTGTAAGTGTTGCTCTAAGTAAATAGAAACCTTAATACTGGGGATGTAAGTCTGCTATGTGATATTTCAGATATTAAATAAACTAAAGCATTGGCATTTTCTTTAATGGATTTTTGTGTAAGTACATTCAAAGTGCTTCGGATATTAAATAAAATCTAGTACACTGAAGCTGTGACATTTTTCATGTATTTTATGTAAATATATTCATGAAATATTTGTATGTAAAGGTACAAGTTCATGGTGTATGTTATCAGTTTTATAAGTCATTCTTCTGATACTTGTGAAGCAGGAGATACACAATCACTATATCTGAAATGGATTTAATCTTTTTTCTTATATTTTGAAGTTTCCTAATAGTGCTTTTGCTTTTGAGTGGGCTGAGTGGTAAGGGGAACCAATTTCTATCTAATCAGGACTTTTTCTCCTAGAATGTGTCATTTTATCTGGGAAAGGGCAACAGATGCTTCTCCCCACTGAGGCTTAGGAAAAGCCAGCCATTGTACAGTGGTACGCGTTGAGCCACTGTGGTGGAATCACCATGATAGAGTTTTGATGACGTTGCCCCATGCTGCCAAGATGTGCATGAGGTCACTGTGGATTTTTTTTTTTTTTTTTTTTTTTTGTATCCTACGGAGAGCCTGAATCAAAAGAAGTAGCTCTGTCCTCTCATTTGAGTGTGATTTGTTTAGTTTTTCCATAGGCAATCTTTAAAGAGTATTTCTATTTCTGACTTAAAATAATTTTATGAGCACATGAAAACCAAGTGCCGCCTGAAGAACATGGTTCAGTCATTTCAGTCGGTCACAGGACATGTTTCTAGGCGATAGGATGACAGTGCAAAAGATGTGAGGAGTGTGCTAAGCAAACATTCATGGTTAACACTGCCTTTGATACAGGCTTTTGAAAAATCAGTACGTGTGGGTCAAACAGCATGGAAACTACAAAAAAAGATGGAGTCTTTTATGACACAGTGAGCACACGTAAGCCTTGTCATTGACCTTTTGCCACACATTACTACCCAAATTTTGGTTTCAAGTCACATTATTCTCATGTATATAGTCACCTTCCAAGTCAGAAATTATTTAGAACATATAAAAACTCTAAGCTGCTTCAAGTTTTTTATGAGCCAAAAATGAAACACTATATGCATATCAGTACTTCCATACACACAGAGAGCATATACATGACATATACATATATTACACATACATTGGTGCACTGTAGTATAGCATTTTAGCAGTGCCATATAGTGCAGGACGTGAAAATACATACTTTGTAGCCAAGTAGGCCTGAGTTTGAACCAATTATTAGCTGCCTGATCTTGAACCCATGAGATAATTATATAAACACTGTATCTAATGTCGAGCGAGTGCATGTGAAACCAGTGTTCTCACCATTATCACGACATAGAGGTGGTGCCCCTGCCAGAATTGCAAAAGCAAAGAAACTTGGTTTTATGATGTCTGCAGATTGTCATGCTTATGTGTGAAAATACGAAAAATAATGTTAGAATGTATACGACATCTCATTATCATTTATAAATACTTTGAGAAAATTCACGGAATGAAAAGAGCAGAGGATTGTCCCAAGCACATAAAACCCCACCTCTGCTTTTGCTAGTAAATCCCTCATCACCAATTGTTGAAAAAGGAAGGCTTCTCAGGGGAGAAGATGTGTAGAAGGAATACTTATTTGACCTCAGTGGCCTGTGTTTTGCAACCTCAGGGAGTGCTAGAGATGTCTGGGGATTTGCTGTTTTTGGAAGGGGACAGTCTAGTAATTTGAATCTGGGCACTGGGAGCGCCTGAGTTCTAATATCAGATTGGCTAGTGATTCTACCAGAGGCACTTGACGGGTACTCACATTCTGTGCTTGAGATTCCAGTAAACTGGGAACAGCCATTTCTCTGGCCTTGGATGTCTTCCATCCCAGATCTCGCAATGAGATTTAAGATAAAACTTCTTGGAAGCAGCCCACAGTGTTGAATAAGGTAGAAGGTGTGGAGGGCGCTAAATGTGGTACTTACCTTGGGATTGAGTGGGTGTGAGATACCAGTATCCGGTTCTTTCTGTTTGAAGTAAAGTCGGCACTGGCTTCTCAGGGAAAGTATTTTCTTCATGTTTTGTAGAAGTCAAATAACTAGACATGACATTCAGTGGTCAACAATCTACGTTCCTGAATGTCTGAATGCCTGTAAAGATACAGTTACCCCAATTGGTTTAATATTGTTTCAGTGATAGTTACCCCAATTGGTTTAATATTGTTTCAATGAAGTGACAATTCTAATCCCCCTGGAGGATGGTAACATTTGCTTAGGTTTGACTCCTCCCTCAACCCAGCTCAGCTCTGCCCCCGGACCCTTCATCAGGGTTCTGCTCTGCACAGTTACCTGAAGTACCCAAGAAGCTATATTGAATTATGGATTGGAGGCTTCCCTGATTAAACCTGAACTTCTGTTTTACTGATTCCAACTTCTACAGTGATTCTAGCATAGCTGCAGATTTTCTCTTCAACAATAAACAAAACCTTTTGTTTGACAATCAAAAGTAAGGTTTAGAATGCAAGTAAATTTAAGAGAAGTGGAATGATATTTAAAACCTTTATCAACAACAGGCTTTAGTAAGGAAAAGATGGTGAGAATCCCAAGTCTATAGAAGGAAACACTAAATATTTCCTATAGCTCAAAAGTTTAATCATTCATTCTATGAATGTGGAAAGACTCTTGAGAAATAGCTCATTTATTTTAATACATTCTAGAAAGATGACTTTAATAGCAACGGCTTTCACTTGTTCTGTTTTACAGCTCACAAAGCATTCCACATACAGCATCTTGCTTGATTCTTACAATGATTTCAGGAGCAGGAAAGGGATGGTATTAACCATTTGCACAAAGGAAAACAATCTTACAGTTAACTAAGGTAGTAAACACCAGAGCTGAGACTCACCTGAAACTCCTGTCCAAATCCCAAGCTCTTACCACCCCATCATTTTTAGTTCAGATTAGGAGAGCATTGTCCAAAACAGCCAAAAAGTGCAATCTAAATGTCCATAAACTGATGAATGAATAAATACAATATGGTATACGGCATACCTATACAATGGGATACTATTTAGCAACACGCTACAACATGGATGAATCTGAAAAACATTAGGTTAGGTGAAAGAAGTCAGACACAAAAGAACACTATTGTATGATTCCAAGTGTATACAATGCCCCGACAAAACAAATATATTGAGACAGAAAACAGATCAGTGGTTGCCTGGGGTTGGAGGTGGGAACAAAAGTTGACTGCACATGGGATCTTTGTGGGATACTGGAAATGTTCTAACTGTACAACTTGGTAAATTTACTGAAAACCATCATTGAACTTTATGCTTACAGTGAGTGAATTTTATGGCATATAAAAGAAACTGAATAAACTGCTTTTTAAAAACAGGAGGCGCACATCTCTCCCTGACAGGCGATGCCGTGTTTACAATCTCACTGAGGTAGCTCAGCTAAACAATGGAATCATCTGGCTCAGAGGGAAGCACTTGGTTCTTGTGCTAGCAGCACATGATTTATTAGTTTTGTTCTGCTGATAAGACCATTAAAAGCAGATGACACAGCATTCAAGGGCAGTGCCATGCTTGCTACCTTCCTTCACCAGTCTGACAGGCCCTCAACCCAGGCAAATGCAGCCTTTCTGCCAACCTCTGACATTGCATGCTGATCATAATACGACTTTCCCATCTCTTATTATTGTTGTTGTTGTTGTTGCTACTTATAAAACATATAGAAAAAAAAAAACATATAGAAACATACAGATTGGAGAGCTAAAGATGAAGGTTTCCTATTCTGCTGGGGGCATGAATTGGCCAGGAATCATGCTGCCATTGGACTGGGTCTTTTGTAACACCCTTGAAAACTAGCTCTGATTCTCTGGGGAGCCCCAGCGGAAAGGGGAACAGGGAAAAGGGGCTGTGGCATTTGGCAATGAGAGAAGACAAATTTTCAAAAGGTGGTGAATCTCAAGAACACAGGGCAATCCCTGGAGGTAAAAGTCACTGAGGAACTGTGAGTCTGTGAAAGGACAGTGCCTTTGGGTTTCATGATAAAATTGCAAATGAAACAGCTCAGTAGCCAGATAGCAGCTCTCCAGCATTAACTGTCCTGTTACAGGGTATACCGAGTCCCCATATTCCTGGACTTTCACTCTGAATTTATCATTTAGCCCCTCTTCATAGCAGGATGTCAGCTTTTCTACCCTTTAAGACACCACTACCCTGCAGGACTCAGAGTCCAGGATCAGGATAGTAGGCTTGAACCTGAGCCGGGAGCCATCCCAAGGGAAAGATCCATGTCTTGGGAGCAGGCCCTCCATGCACATCCTTCTTCCTGATATCACAGTGAACAAATCTGTCCAAAACGGTAATGTAAACACTCGAGGTAACAAATAACTAATTGCTGGGATGAATGGGAGCTTCAGACCTTCCAGGACACCCCAGGTTCAAATTCCTTTATCAGAACTTTATATAATATATAGCCAATCTGCTCTTGTTTCACAAGTGGAATTCCATACTCACGATCTGCAGCTTAAAATGAAAGACCTGACAAAGTTCAGCTCCTCATTCCTCACTTGGGAATTTTTTCTGGAAATCAGTTTTTATCTTCATGGTTTTCACATTATCCATGCATCTGTCCATCTGCTTGCATGGGACACATTTTTACATGTCTGAATTAGTTCAACAAACGAAAACTGAACCTCCTCTACATAAGGCAAAGCATCAGATGCTCTATTAAAAATTTCTGTCTTTCATCCCATCTGTCTTTCATTTGGGTACATTTTAAAATGACAAATGAGTAAATCTCAAAATGAGAAGCAGCTTGGACTTCTGGTACATAACCACAATTACCACTCACTGGCTGGGTATGCCTCAAGATCAAGAGATTTTTGGAACTTCTCAGGGCCTCAGAACCCACTTCCACCCTTTGTAAAGTGGTAGTGATAGTATCTATTTCACCAAGAGCTGAATTACACACAGTAAGTGGTAGCTACACACAATGATGACATGGAGATCACAGTAGTACATAAGACTGCCTGGCACATTGTATGTGAAAGCATTCTGCGAACAACAAATGTTATACAGTTGCAAGACAACATTTTTATAAATAGCACTAATAATTTTCAATTTGATTCATGGTTACTACCATAGGCAGGCACAGCTTGGAGATTTGCTTAGCTGCCAGGCCTCAGAGCGAAGACTTGATAAGGGTAGCGCCAGTTCTCATCTGAACACTGTGGCCTGTTTGGTTGTTGTGTGTCCAGAGCCTGACCTTTGCCTGATATTCCCCCAGGAGCTATATGAGACGCTTCTAACACACAGGCGGTAAAGTCGGATGCTCCACTTTCTTAGGGTTCATTACATTAGTTCAGCAGCTTTGTGACAAACTGTCTGCAGGAAATGTTGAGAACCACAATCCTTCTGTGTAAGTGGGAAATATGTTAGATCTCATTCAGAAACGAATCTTGCACCTGTACATTGAAAGGAATTAGATAAGCCTTTAGAAAGGTAGGGGGGAGGCAGGGGTAGAGGAAGGGTAAAAGTGAGGAAACATTTGTTAGCAGTAGATAGATCCTTGACATTTGCAAGAATAAGAGAATATCCAGTTTCCCAATTTTGCAAATGACACTAACACATAGGATTTCCAGGTTTCCTCATCAGCAAATTGAAGACAATTTAAACAAGAAAGGTACTCATGAAATGAGCAAGAATGCCATCATGAAATACAAACACTTCTGTGTCCAGCTGGGCTTGTTCATTGGTTGGAGACCAAACTCAGGAGATGACTGACCATAAAGCAGGAGCTTCTGGGCCCATGTGAGTATTGGGGTTTACAGGAGTAGCAGAGTGCTGTGGGGGCAGGGCAGGGAAGCTGAGAAGCTGGGTTACAATTAGGCCACCCTTCTCTATAAGCATTTTTGGTAAACTGCCTAAGGGACCTCAGAAGAAAGAAGCTTAAATCACCTAAGACCTAGTAGCTTGTCATGATTCTATTATTGTTTTAAATATAGCTTCACTTTGATAACTAATTCTGTAGTTACAGTTTTAAAATATGATTCTTAAAGAGGCTCTTAAAGAGTCTTAACACTATATAATCTTCAAGCTCTATAAGACTCATATCTGCTCCTGCTTATACAGTAATTCATCTGGCTTGTTTTTTTATACATACTTCTCGAACACCTTATAACTATGCTAAGCCTTGGTGACAGTGAATGGGGTAGGCATGGCCTTCAGAAAATGCCTTCAGGGCAAAGACCAATTTGAAAGGAGCCATCCCAAGTGGGATGCCGCATGGAATGCAGTTTGTGGGAACTGGGAAAACTAAACTGGCCTCTGGCATCATCAGAAGCCTCTCCTTGGGAGTGTCAAGTAAGACCAGAGCCTGGTAGAAGAAGTAAAGGCATTCCAGGCACAGCAGGCAGCATGGACAATGCTTGGGGACAATGGAGCAAGTGTGGGTGAGCTCAGAAGCACAATGTGAGTGTTGTAGGAAGTGACTTCAATGGCAAGTTGTGATGTAAGCAGGGCCTGGTCCTGGAGGAGACACAGGGCACATTAAAGATCTCAAGGACAGTGGGAGCCAGTCAAGGATTTTAAGCAGAGAATGACCCAAGGAGATTTGTGTTTTTAAAAAGTTACTCTGGGGGTTCCTGGGTGGCTCAGTGGTTGAGCATCTGCCTTTGGCTCAGGTCATGATCCCAGGGTCCTAGGATCGAGTCCCACATTGGGCACACCACAGGAAGCCTGCTTCTCCCTCTGATGGTCTGTGTGTGTGTGTGTGTGTGTGTGTGTGTGTGTGTGTGTCTCATGAATAAAGAAATAAAATCTAAAAATAAATAAATAAAAAAGTTACTCTGTTAAGAGTAGACTAATCTTGATGAGCACAAAGAGTAATGTTCAGAGTTACTGAATCACTATATTGTACACCTGAAACTAATATAACACTGTAAGTGAACTAAACTGGATTTTTTTTAAAAAATTACTCTATATTGTGAAAAAGGGGAAAATGTCAGTCTTCCAAGAAAATGAGGACAGCAAGACTCAAGTTCAGACAGAGGAGAATAGTCAGAAATGAAGCAGGGGATTCAAGGGTTGTTTAAAGTCCAAGAGTCCAGGCTTGTGATTGAACATACCCATGGTGGCAAGAGAGGGAGCCAAAAGGTAACACACAGGCTCCAGCAATTGAGGGGGTAGGGATGCCACTCGCAGAAATGTGGAGGTCTGCATGTGGGGTAGGGGAAGCCGAAAGAGGGAAATCAAAGTATTAATTTGGGGCAGGTTGAGTGTTAGGTGCAGGCAAGGCATCTAAATGCAGATCGGTTTTAGCTCAATAGAATAACACATCATTGTAAAGCTAGACTTTTCATATCACTGAAACTACTCATATTAAATCTGAGACTGAACAGGGCCTCTTGCAGAATAAAACAAAGGACCTGGAGATATGAGATTTTTCTTAAAAAGGAGATTCATATAATACATTCATTTAACTCTGTTGTGTGGTTATAAATAGAAATACCTATATATTTTGAAATACAAACAATTCCTGAAATTACCAAATTCTTCCTGAAATTTGGAAGGTTTTTTTTAAGATTTTATTTATTTATTTGAGAAAGAGAGAGTGTGGGAGCACCAGCAGGAGGAGGCGCAGAGGGAGAAGTAGAAGCAGACTCCCCTCTGAGCAGGGAGCCCAATGCAGGGCTCAATCCCAGGACCCTGAGATCACGACCTGAGCTGAAGGCACCCAGGCACCCCTGAAACTTGGAGGTTATTAAAACAGAAATAATTGGTAGAGCTTCACAACACTTCCAAACATTGAGAGCCAAAAGCACATAAACCACAGGCAAAGTAATTAATTCTAGCCATGCAGAGTGTTAGGCTGACGTAGTTATTACTCACGAGAGGAGGTAGGAGGTCTCCGATGACTGCCTATAAACACTATTTACTCAAATACCGGGTCTGCCGGCAGGGCGGGTATTACAGAGTTTTGAAGGTGCTGATGAGTTTTACTTCTGTTGAGTTTCCATTAATATTAAGATACTTGCTGGGATTAACTGTGGCCTGTATTGAAGAGGTCCAACTATGGCTAGGGAAACATTGAAGTTTTCCATTTAACAGTAGATGATAACAAAGTCCAAAACTCCTTGACATGGCCTTTGAAGTAAAAAGTGTTCAACATTTATATGCATCTACCATGATGCTGGTGGCTGTTAAAAACAAGAAGAGGAGGAGGAGGAGGAAGGAGGGGCAAGATAGGGGCATTCTATTGGAAATAGTACATGAGCCAGAGTCCGTTTCTGCCCATCCCTATCTCCTCCCCACCCCTATGTGGAATACTGCCCCAGTTTTTATTTTTCTGTTTGCTTTCCTACCCCTGTGCATTTTCTTAGAGGCTATCTCTGCCTGGAAAGCTCTTTATCAGCTTCTGTGCCTTCTCCAACTCCACCCACGTGGCTGCGTTGCTTCTTCATCTGTACTCCATGTCTCTCCTTTTACTGGCACGGTGACTGAGCTGTCACTGCACTGTGTTACTGTCAGCTGTGTGCCTCTCTCCCAGGAGTGTGAACTCCTGAGGGTAGGGACCAGATCAATTTCTATTTTTCTGTGTGTATTCCTAGCTTCCAGCACAGTACCTATCTACACAGCAGGCACTTGGTAATGTGTATTGAATAAACAAACAAACAAACAAACAAACGATAGCATTTTCAAGAGGAAACCAAAAGAGAAAAGATTGAAAGAGGAAACTCTGTTTTCACTAAAAGGAAATTGCCAATATAATGTGAAATCGTGTATATCTGATTGTGAATCGAAAACCATAAAAATAATTCTCCCCAAAATAGGTATTTTTTAAACAAAAGATGCTAATCATCAAAGGGCTTGGATATTATTGACTCTAAAAGCAATTCTACCCCAAAACACAATGTAATCAAGCGGGAAAAAAATCCTGAAATAGAAAATGCTGATGCCTAGAACACATTTGATTGGATTTTTTTTTTCCTCAAGGGAAAAGGTCTTTTTTCCTCAAGGTGGATAAAGTTGCAAAGAAATTTAAATTTCTCATCATACTTAAAGTCTGGCCAGGCCCAGTGGCCATGTTTAATTGCTCAGCAGAGTTTCATCCAATGGATTTCAAGTTTGTAGAGAATACTTAGAGAGGGGTCCAGCGAACTAAGATTACCCATGAGTTGTAATTATGATGGCAATCAGAGTGATTTGTAACATATGTACTAGGATATCTAAGGACCATTGTTCTGAAGGTACTGTCCTTGAGAGGCCATAATTTTTTTTTCCAGTGATGCTGTTACAGGGCAAAACTCTTCCAGATTCATTTCCAAAGTCATGTGTCAGCCATCCAAGATTTGAGAGAAGAAACTCACATAAGACTAAATGTATTCTGGGTTGTTCCAATGAGAACACGAAACTATCTGGGGTGATTTTTCAAGAGATAAGTTTCAACGCAATAGAAAAAAAAATTTTTTTTTTAAAGATTTGACCAATCCAACAATGAAATGGGTATTTCCTAATGTATAATTTTCACTGCAAGTGTTCAAGTAAACCCTCGATAACTACTTAAAGAAGTGATGAAGAGAGGATTAATGTATTTCAAAGCCCCTTTGAAAGCTGAGAACCTGTGATTCCAAGAATATCTGGGTAATTATTTTATAGTCACACTAAATGTATATTACAGTCTGCATGCATCAAGCCAGGTGTGTGCTCAAACATCACCTTGTTACAGAGATCTTTATCTATATGAACTATTACACACACACCCCGTCTCCTTTCTTCTTTCTTTCTCACCTTCTCTCTTTCTCTCTTTCTCCTTCTCTCTATTTCTCTCCATAGAGCTTTGGTCTGATATGTTTTTGTATTTATTTATTTATTTGTATATTGTTTCCCCTGACTAAAGAATGTAAGCTCCACGAAGGAAGGGATTTGGTTTGTTTTCTTCACTGCTCTAACCCCAGCACCTAAACTGGAATCTGTCATAAAGTGTGTGTTTAATATATTATCAAATTAAAATACTACTAAAATGTTACAGAAAAATTACACACGTGAGAGAGATAGTGAGAAGAAGGAAGGAAGAGAGCAAAAGCCATAATTCCACTATTTTGGGGTACATAATTATAGACTCTTTGTAGTTTCTTCTCATCTCTTTGCTTTCAAAGAAGTTTTTATATAGTTGTAATCATCATTCATCGTTTTACCTAAAACATTTTATACAGCTGAAAAATTCTCATCTCATTCACCAAATGTGACTTATAGTGATTTGATGTCATTTCCAAAAGCCAAACCCATTTTCACATTAAAAAAAGATATGTAGGGATCCCTGGGTGGCGCAGCGGTTTAGCGCCTGCCTTTGGCCCAGGGCACGATCCTGGAGACCCGAGATTGAATCCCACATCGGGCTTCCTGCATGGAGCCTGCTTCTCCCTCTGCCTATGTCTCTGCCTCTCTCTCTCTGTGTGACTATCATGAATAAATAAATTTTAAAAATCTTAAAAAAAAAAAAAGATATGTGACCAGTAAGGCTACACAAAAGACATATGCCACAGCCCAAAGAAAACCAACAAACTCATTATTTCTAATTTCATAATCATCTCATCAGTATCATTGAAAAGAGTCATAGTTATTTTTGGAGGCAGAATAGCATCATGAGCTAAGATCATCATAGCCAAAACACTCTAGAAAAAAAAAAAAAAAGAAGAAGTTGGAGGACTTATACCTCCTGATTTCAACATGGACTACAAAGCTATAGCAATTAAGACAATGTGGTATCAGCATAAAAAATAAACACATAGATCCACAGAACAGAAGTGACTCTCCTGAAACAAGCCCTTACATTATGGCCAATTAATTTTCCACAAAGGCAGCCACGCACTTCAGTAGGGGAAAGTATAGCCTTTTTCCCAAAGAGATGCTAAGCCAATTGGATGCCTGTATGCAAAAAGATGAATTTAGGCCCCTACGTTACACATATGCAAATATAAGGTGATATGGGTAACAGACTTAATTATGAACACCTAAAACTGTAGAACTCTCAGAAGGAAAACATAGGAATGACTTGAATTAGGAAAATATGTCTTAGCTGTAACACCAAGAATTCAAGTGGTAAATGAAGAAAATTGATAAATTGGACTTCATCAAAATTAAAAACATTCACTCTTCAAAAGACACCAGTAGACAACTCAAAATTGCAGAATGGAAGAAAATACCTATAAAGCATATACTTGCTACAGTCCAGAATATATTCTAGAACTCTTACAGGCCAATAAGAAGAAGATGATTGAATTTAAAATGAGTGTAAGATTTGTTCCAAAAAATTTTTATCAAAGGAGAGACGGACACATGAAATGATGCCCAACATCACTAGTTATGGGAGGAATGAAAATTAAAACTGCAGTGAGATATATTTCACACCCACTAAAATTAGGCTATAATCAGAAAGACGGGCAGGAACAAATTAGGATTTGGACAGCCCGGAACTGATGTCATTGCTGATAGGAACGTAAATGGGACAGCCATTTTGGAAAACAGTTTGGCAACTTCTTGAAGAGTTAGATTTAAATGTGCCCTTTAACGAAGCAGTTCCTCCATTATGTAGCTACCCAAGAGAAATGAAAACATACGGCTACACAAAGACTTGCATGTAAATGTTCACAGCATTATCTGTAACAACCCAAACCTGGAAACAACCCCAATATTCACCAACTCCTGAATGTAATAAACAAAATAATGGTATATTGCACATGTTAATAAGTGTATACTTTTATGCACACATATCCGAACAGCTCTTTATCTATCTGTATGCTAAGATGATATATGGATGAAAACCTGTAAATCATTTATATATTTTTCACACTCAAAAGAATACAGACATATATATAATCGCATGTTAGAATCTCTTCAGTTTTCAGCCCAGATACAAATCTGGGTTCAAATTCTAGTTCCACCACTTTTTTAGCTCTGTGGTCGTGGGCTAGTTACTTAAGCTCTCTGCGTCTGTACTAATAAAATAAGGATGATGATATACACCTTACAGGACTGTGGCATTAAATGCAATAAAATATATAAAATGCTTAGCACTAATAAGCCATACCCAGTATTATTATTTGTCTTTTTGGAGTTTTATTTTCAAATCTAATTGTTTACTAATACCCTCAGCTGAGGAGAAGGAAGCCATTTCATGAGTGGAGAAAGCCACTTCTGTACGTCTAGCTGTCTGACTTCAAAGTTTTCACTTAAACTCTCAGAGCTTCAGTTTCCAAAATCTGTAAAGGAGGACAATCACCTCGCAGGACTTGATATGATTGGTGCCTTGTAAACTGCAAAATACAATAAAAGTTTAAAGGTGCTGTATTATTACAGCCTTCTGCTACCATCACTGCCACCCACAGTATGTTTCTGGAAGAACCCGAATAACCACTCATAACAGAGTGATGTATAGTCATTTCTCAACCTCTGAGACTATAATCAAAGGATCTTTTCATGGCCCTGGTGGTGGTAGTGAGTCCTTTTCAAAATAAGTCTTATGCCCCTGTTGTTTGGATACAAAGTGAGGACTGTGTTACTCCCTATCTGAAGCACTCTCTGCCTGTCCTCATGAGCTATCGGGCTCAGCTAAATATGTCCCTCGCCAGTATGTTAATAATCCCCACTGGTTCTGAGACCTCCATCCACCGCCGATGTGACATTCTTTGTGTTCAAATGTCTAGCTGACGTCTGCTGCTTAAAACAGCCCATGCTTTCACCCCCTCTCTGCATTGTCACGGCCCTGTCTCACCGCTCTTAAAAGGCCACTCCTGGCTCCAGTTGCCGACCAGCCTGCCCACTTGCCTCCCGGCCTGCCTGCCGGCTGCCTCGGATGCCTGCCTCTTCCAGTTCCGTGGGGGTCTAACAAGGCAGGACCATGTCTACCTTTGGCTACAGGAGAGGACTTAGCAAATATGAATCCATCGACGAGGATGAACTTCTGGCTTCCCTGTCAGCTGAGGAGCTGAAGGAGCTAGAGAGGGAGCTGGAAGACATTGAACCCGATCACAGCCTGCCCGTGGGGCTAAGGCAAAAGAGTCTGACCGAGAAAACCCCCACGGGGACGTTCAGCAGAGAGGCACTGATGGCCTATTGGGAAAAGGAGTCCCAAAAACTCCTGGAGAAGGAGAGGCTGGGGGAGTGTGGAAAGGTAGGCTCTCGGGTTTTTCCTTAGCGGCTCCCACCCTCGGCCCCCCACCCCCAACCCAGGAACCTGTTTTCCCTAATGTTACAGCCTGCTTCACTTGCCTTTTCTCATAACCCATTTGCACCTGCTACTGAAAGATTCCTCAGGACCCCCCCCACCCCCACCCCGGTGGATCAAAGTATGTAAAACTCTTAGCTGGGATCCTTTGAGTGACTTTAATCAATCAGGATGGAAAATAATCCACAAGCAAGACATGGGTTTAGATATATTGCCAAACATAAGTCTAATTTAGGCTGTAAGTTGCTAATGCGGCATAGTATCTGTGACTGTATATATATAGAGAGAGAGAGAAAGACAGAGGGAGAGAGAGAGAAAGACATATGTATACATATATGTGTGTAAAGACAGAAGTGAGTATACTCTGGTTGCTTTGACTGTGAGGGTGGCTACAGTAAAAATAATTCTTTGACTTCCAACACCAAGAAGTGAGCGGAGGTGGAAAGGACATGGCAATGAGAGCTGGTTGTTAGGCCTTGAACAGGGAGTCATCTCTGCAGAGTTCTCTTTTCCATCCATCCATCGAGGGAGTTGAATCCAGGATTTCTTTTGTAAATCAAGAACCCCTTTGAGATTTTGATAAGTTAGGGGCCTTCTCCTTAAGAACGGTGTGCTTGTGCATACATACACAAACTTTTACATGGAATTTCAAAATGGCAACACACATCCTGACGCCCACCTGAGGACCCATGTTAGGCACACCTGGTAGGTGACCGCTAAGATTCGTTTCTACTTTATAATGGTGACTCTGAGACCAGGAAATATTCTTCTACTAAAGCTCGGGTCTGTTAAGTTTTGTTTTCTGCCCAGGAAACAGTTCCTTTGAATTTTAGGTTACTTAAAGTTACTTTGATTTTGCCTAATAAGTCATTATCAGAAGAAAGTTCAAAAGACTATGTTCTGGGAAAATAGTAATGGCAATAACAATGTTAATACTGTGTAATAAAGTCCTGAGTTTGTGTGAGAACACAGGTCAGGAGCAACGGGTTAAAACCTCTGGGCTCCACTAGAATCATCTAAAATCAAAATGGCCCGAAGCCAATGGCAAGATTTCCACAGTACTAATCTAGGCACTGTTAGATGATCTTGATGATAGGGTGTGTGGGCCACATTTGTAGCAAGATATGTGTGAGCCTTGTTCATGTCAATCACCACGGGAAGGGCCACTGGGATCAGGCCAGGGTCTGCCAAGGCCACGGTGGCTGTCTACACTGTGGGCAGAAGGGGGTGGGGGGGAGGCCGGAATTGGGCTGGTCAGTTCCTCCACAACCATGATTCTTAGAGGTCTTTTTTTTTTTTCCTGATGTGACAATATGTGTCAAAAGTCTGACAAAATATGTAAAATATAACATTTTTGTTATGGTCCTTAAAGAATTTCCTTGATAAAAAGATGAAAATTGCCACAGAATATTCAGGGAGACTGCTATCGTAGCAGTAACCCAGCAAAGGCATTTTCATGTCTTAGTGTCTTGAGATCAGTGGGAGATCAAGGGCAAAGCTTGTTGTCAGTTATGACGGGACGCATCCTGATCCTGCCAAAGGTTTTGCTGATCCCTGCCAATGTCTTATCAGCTCAATTAAAGAGGCTGTGTGTTGATGAACTTTGATTCCTTTCTCCTGAGTTAACTTTTCTCCCACTGCACTCTCCCAGCTGGCCAGCTGTCTCTGTAGTCACAAGGAGTGCTGAGCAGAAGCCTGGGGATAGAGGGTGTAAACTCATCCCCACCACAGGACAAAGCTCAAGGCAGCTGGCGGGTGGGTGGGGGCTGGAGTGGCCATATAAGGGAAGAGCAGTGCAGAACGGACCAGGAGAAGGAAATGAGGGTCTTTGTTATAAGGCTATTGGCTCTGTAAAGACTTAACAAAAATCATGTTCAGTGCCTATTGAATGACGGACTGTGCCGCTGTGGGTCCACACAGATTATGCTCCCTTAAGCTCCAAGGGGCCTTGGAGACCAGAGGGTCTGGCTCCCCTAACTTGAGTATCTGCTGGGTGACAGGCAGAGAGGCCAGTGAGTTCACTCACAAGATTACAGGGAATTGTCACCTTCTGCACATGAGAACTGAGATGAGGGGAGGTTAAGAAATTGAGTTGAAGTGAACAGCTTATAAGGAGAGCAGACATTCAAAGGAACGTCTGCTGGTGCCGAGATTGCCATTCTCAAAATGTGGGTGCCCAACCCTTCAGCATCACCTGGGAATTTCTCAGAAGTACTCATTCTCGGGCTCCCCCAGGCCTCCGGGGAGTGGCGCCCAGCATTCTGTGGTCTCACGAGCCCCCAGGGGTGATTATGACACACACTACAGTTAAGGACCACGCAACTGTACCATGGCTTCTCTGAGACTTCTCAGAGCTTTACCGACTTGACTACACAGTCAACCAGCTCTTCCAGGGTAGACTCAGAACCAGAACTAAAAATCAAGCACTCTCCCCTCCTTGTTTATGTGATGATGCCAGGGAGGTGATCAGGAGACACGGTTGGCCACCCCTTCTTGTTGCCTTATATATTCCCTAAGAGTGTCAACATTTGCCTTCTCTATACTCACCCCTCAGGCCGCACCCCATCCCCGCCCTCCCACCCCCATTCTGACAAGGATCAAGGTTAACTCCAGAGCAGTGGCAGATAGCAGACCTGAAACAGTACAGTCAGTCCAAATGCCAGATAATACAGGAAGTAGGCAAAGCCTGCTTTTTCACATCCTCTTATTTCCCTCTCTAGATATTCCGGTATCCTCCTAGATGTTCCCCACCTGGGGCAGCTAGCCATCCCAGATTGTCTGGGACTATTCAGGCTTAAGAACTACAAATCCTGCACCCTGGGAAACCCCACAGTCCCAGGCAAGCCAGCACAGTCACCCACCTAGCCCTGGCCTTGTCCTGACTCTCAGTGGCTGGTAGCCAATGTCCATTTAGATACATTCAGTCAACAAATATTTATAGAACCCCTACCACATGTTCAACACTGTGCTAGGTGAACAAACCAGACACGATCCTTGTCCTCACCCAAATAACAATCTTTTGGGAAAATGACAAACAAGTAATTAAAATAGGTACCTATTTAGTGGGGGAAGTAGAATGCCACATATGACGAAGAATATGAAGAGATAATGTGAGGAGGTGTCAAAGAAGGCTTTCTGGAAAAAGTGTCATTTGGATGTTACATGACAACTCATCGCTGGATAACAGTCGCAGATAGTCTCTCTCCAACACGTTTTGAGGGAAAGACATCTCTTGAAACCGGAGCCCAAAGGTCTTTTAAAAAGCAAAGGGGATAAAATTTAATAGTGGCATGAAAGGCAATATGTCTTAGATTTTGAGACAGGTAGGTCTCTTTTCTCCAAATATTGAAACAGCTAGAACTTCACACAAACACAGCATGCACGCACTATCCCCCTTCCTCCTGCTCCTGAAGAAGTGAGTAAACAGAGACCAGCCAACCATCCCAGGAGCGGCTGACCCCTGCCCCAGGCCATCACTTGGTGCCTGCCACTCCAAACAAGTGGATAACTGGAGGCTGTTTTGTGGTAGCAACTGGGCAAACAAACCTGGAGACACAGTACAGTGTTTTCCAAAGCTCATTCCACATCTCTCAGGCAGCAGAAGCCCTGGGGCTTTTTTAAAAAAAAAAAAAGTTGCCAATGTAGAGGGAATGACCTAGGCTTTGGGGAAAAGGGAAGGATTGAGGCTTTAGAGGAGATAAAAGAAAGGACTAAATAGATGGCATTAGGGGAAATTCGACTCTATCAGCAATTTCCAGAATTCTTTTTTTATCAGAAAAGATAGTGAAAGAAAGAAAGAAAGAAAGAAAGAAAAGAGAAAGAAAGAAAAAGAAAGAAAGAAAGAAAGAAAAAAAAAAGAAAGAAAGAAAGAAAGGGTCACTCGGCATCTTAGTACAAAGTCTCATAAGCAGGAAAAAAGACAGAATTAAGGCTGTGTATGCCCGAAAGTCTTTCATAATTGATACATGGTAAATAATTGAAGACCATCAGGCCGGGGCAATGGCTTGCCTCAAGATTTCCTACTGGTCTCTGCTGTTTCATGCTATGGTTAGAATCTGGCTAGTGCCAGGGGCGATTATCTTTCCCACCCCGTGTCTCCTGCAGCCCGTCTCATTTAACCCTGCGCTAGCTAGCGTGAGATCTCGAGTCAATGTGCAGCAAAGGGTGACCTGAATGTTTTTCTGCAGAGCTAGGTTGTGACCTGCTGCTGCCATGAGCAAATGGCCCCCTGCCCCCTGGGCTTCCCTTGCCACAGCAGCAACACACACAGCGCAGCTCTCAGCTGGTGGTGGTGGGGGGGGGGGGGTGTCTCTGAGACCCTGAGCCAGGCTCTACCCCAGAGGCACATTAATGTTGGAGAAACGAAGGACGCCCACACTAGCCATCGACCAAGGGCACAGAGCACTGGGCGACTGTCCCAGCTGCTACAGGAGGCAAATTTGAGGCAGAATTTCTGAACTTTAAAAAAGGGAATCCATTTCCATGTTGTGTATTTTTATTGCCATTTGTTCATTAGAGACGGAGAGCTAAGGAAGGACAGAGGAGGGATTCCAGAAGGGAGGGCTGGATTTGCTCAATTCTAAGCAGACAGGGAGTCAGGGAGTCCTGAACAAGTGGTTAAGGGAATGGAAAATGGACCGAGGGTGTTCCAAAGCCGAAGTTCCCACTCGTTTGTTCAAATTGGCAAAAACGATTGCAAATGTTAACATAATACGCAGAATTCTGGATATTTATTCCTCAGGAAAGAAAAATGTTTGCCTGCAAACAACCGTTGAAAGTTCTGCAGTGAACGGTTTACCCTGCTGGCCCCGACCGGGGAGCTCAGAGGCGAGGGCCCAACCTTTGCCTCACCTGCTTTTGTATTATTTGCCACGCGTCGTTTCCCTTTTATATTTTCCAGGGATACAATCGGCGTAGAAACACTGTTTGGGTTGTAGATGTGAAAGGCAGTGATTTCACATGTCGCAAAAATCATGCGTTACTTTTGTAAGTCTAAAAACCTGGTGCTTAGAAATGACCGAGTTGACGCTGTCGTGCTCTCCAGGTGGCCGAGGAAGAGGACAAAGATGAGAGCGACGAGGAGCTGATGTTCACGGAGACGAACAGCGAGGTTTCCGAGGAGGTGTACACCGAGGAGGAGGAGGACGAGGAGGACGAGGAGGACGCGGAGCGCGAGGAGCGCGAGGAGGGGGGGGAGCAGGGAACAGCGGCAAAGGAGAAAAGCATCAACGGAACAGCCAGGCCCGGAAGCGGAAGCGGAAGCGGAAGCGGAAGCGGCGGTTCTGACGACGCCAGGCCCCCGGCGTTTCGGAGCCAAGTAGAGAACGTCCATGTGACCAACGGCCACGGTGGAGGGAACGCAGAGCCCCCGGCGGCCGCTCACCCCTGCGGGAACCCCACGGCGATCGAGGAGACCCTGGAGAAGATCAGGAACAACGACCCGGACACCACGGAGGTCAACCTGAACAACATCGAGAACATCTCGCCGCAGACCCTCGCCCGCTTCGCCGCCGCGCTCGCGGCCAACACGGCGGTGAGGACCTTCAGCCTCGCCAACACGCGCGCCGACGACAGCGCCGCCGCCGCCATCGCCGACATGCTCCGGGTCAACCGGCACATCACCAGCGTCAACGTGGAGTCCAACTTCCTCACGGGCAAGGGCGTCCTGGCCCTCATGAGGGCCCTGCAGCACAACACGGTGCTCACCGAGCTGCGCTTCCACAACCAGCGCCACATCATGGGCAGCCAGGTGGAGATGGAGATCGTCAAGCTGCTCAGGGACAACACCACGCTGCTGAGGCTGGGCTACCACTTCGAGCTCCCGGGACCAAGAATGAGCATGACGAGCCTCCTCACGAGAAACATGGATAAACAGAGGCAGAAACGGAGGCAGGAGCAAAAACAGCAAGAGGGCTGCGACGGGGGAGCCAACCTGAGGACCAAAGTCTGGCAAAGGGGAACCCCTGGCTCTTCGCCCTATGCGTCTCCCAGGGACTCTCCCTGGTCGTCCCCCAAACTCCCCGCGAAAGGCCACTCGGCGGCGGCGGCGAGGCGGCCTGCGTCCCCCGCGGCGCCCCCCGCGCCCCCGCCGCCCCCGCCCCCGCCGCCCCCGCAGAAGCTGCCGCCGCCCCCGCCCCCGCCGCCGCCCCCGCCGCCCCCGCCGCCCCCGGAGAAGAAACTGATCACGCGAAACATCGCAGAAGTCATCCGACAACAGGAGAGCGCCCAGCGGGCGTTACAGAATGGACAGAAAAAGAAAAAAGGGAAGAAGGTTAAGAAGCAACCAAACAATATCCTAAAGGAGATCAAAAATTCCCTGAGGTCAGTGCAAGAAAAGAAAGCGGAAGAGAGTTCCCGCCCTTCTACGCCCCTGAGGTCAGCTCACGAGAACCTCATGGAAGCTATTCGGGGAAGCAGCATCAAGCAGTTGAGGCGGGTAAGTCAGCCCCAGGGCAGCTTAGGGGCGCACGTGCAGTAAGTGACTGAGCCCCCGTGGCTCGAGGGCATGGGGGGGGGGGGGCTCTAGAAATGTTGAGGATGAATGTTTAAGATATTTTGGTATGCAGGAGCAAGCCTCCAGGCCTGGAGCGCGAGGAGCAGGTCAGCAGGGAGCACGTTTCCAACGTCTGAGAAGGGCGCCTGGGCCACCTTCTCAGCACCTCGGTTCTGGAAGGGCCAGGCCGATTTTAAGACACTCCGGCATGTAAACATCCTGATTTCCTTAATAAGAAAATTGGGGAATAGGATTTACATTCCGAAACGGAGTCATCACTTGGCAAAAATTTTACCGCAGAAGTTGCAAGTGATTTACAACCTCATTTATTTTTTTTAAAGATTTTATTTATTTATTCATGATAGACATAGAGAGAGAGAGGCAGAGACACAAGCAGGCTCCACGCAGGCAGGCGCCAAACCGCTGAGCCACCCAGGGGTCCCTACAACCTCTTTATGTTACACAGTCTGAGTATCGAGTATCACACGGCAGTGACCGGTCTATCCGATCCGAGTTTGTTTCAGAGGACCCTGCTAGAGACATGCCCTACAGATATTTTTCACTTTCTCATTTGTGTTGTTTTATTGAAAGAAAATCCCTTATTTTTATAGGTGGAAGTTCCAGAAGCTCTGCGATAAAAACATGATCTTTAAAAGAGGATGAAGAACCATTCGGTGGTATTAAATAAGATGCATTGTGAGATGTTTCTATGATCCCTTCTTCAATTTGAAATGTTTCCTGACTTTAATAATAGCCTTACCTGTTAATCCCAAAAAAGAATTTTAAGAAACAATCGGCATGTTTCTTCTGTAAATATGAAAATAAACTACTTTTTTTTTATGTTATGAGATTTGTGTTGGCAAAAAGCGGTTTATTTAAAGATGCGCTTATATCTCTGGATATGTTGATAACTCCGAGCTGTAATGAGTTAATGAAATGTGCTGTTATTTTTGTAATCCCAATAAATTTGGATTGGAGTTTTTTGGGTTTTTTTTTTTTAAGAACAAACCAGTTTTTGTGTGTGTGAGTTGATACATCCGTCAGGTATGTATGTAACATTGCCAAATATTAAAACTATTACATTCTCACCCTAAAAGGGTTTGGGTCCTTAGCATTTTCCTTTCTTCGTTGTTTTCATGTCTAAGAAAATTCGATCAGAGCTCTTTCTAAAAAGTCTGAAATAAAAATTTTCCTAAAAGTCTTCTTGGCAGTGAGGTAAGAGCTCTAGAAGACCCCAAAGTGGCCGCTATCATCGTGGATACATTGATACTAGCCCCAGGGTGTCAGCTGACACCCCCACATTCCCCGAAAGGCTGATTTGTACCCAGGAGTCAACTGAATATTTACAACTATTTCTGGAAGAAAAAATAAATAAAGGAAAGCTTCTTGGTAGAGGAAATAGTGTTCGGGGAATTCCTAGAACATAAGCCCTGAATTCAGAGCTATCTTGTGGCTGGTACTAAAGGCTCACTGCGCAAGTCTCCCTTTGAACTCTCCTCAGTCCGGTGGGCCTCCGCCGTCTTCTGCCCTACACAGGTGGTGACGCGGACATCCTTGACACACATCCCAGGACAAAGGCACATGCGTTTCTAATCCCCAAATATCATTGGATTCCCACCACCTCTCTCTCACTCAAGGAAGGTCTGAATTCAAATAAGGCCCCAGATTACCCTCATCGCACCCCCGTGCTCCACTCCAGTTTATGAAAGCTATAAATCTCTTCCAAAGTCCTTTGTATTAACTAAGATTAGCAATGTTTCCCCTGTGTCCTGCAGAGTCAAACAGTGCTCCTGGCAAAGCTCTCTGGGCCACCCATTCAATAATTGTTTGTTCTACTTACAAAGCTTTGGATTATCTCCAATCAAGAGGATTGTATGTCACTAGGAAATTTGTCCAAAAGTTCTTGGCTTTGTTTCTTTTAGTCTGTTTCTATCATTCTGCCATTCTCTTACTCTGTGAGCACCACCTATGTGATGTCTTACGGAGGGTGCCAGAGGCCTGTGAGCTGAGTCAGGACTCTGGCTCCATGTGAAGAGTGATTGACACTTTCTGAGCTATCTGAATTTTCTCATGTATACTTTTCCCCAAAAGGTGAAAAACCAAACATAATGTTATAAATAGTCCGTGATAAGACAGGTAAGATGTGATCAGATACTACGTGGGTACATTAATCATTCAGGAAAGACTTTGCTAGAATGTTATTTCAGAATACAGCACTGTAAACATTTGAGGTGCTCTGACTCCATTCAGCACAGGACAGGGATTCTTATTTCATCCTTCCTGCAAACTCAGAGATTAGTTCATTCTCTATAAAGAGCTTTCAGCTCACTGGGAGAAGAGTGTACAAGGCCAGATGAAGTGTTTAGGCTGTGATTTATATTTGCACATTAATCTCCTGAAGAACACATCATCCTGATTTGAAACGGGGCCAGGATGCTAAGTCTCACTCTGCGTCGGGAGCCCTGCAGCCCCAGGCATTTATAAGTCAGTGTCAGCACGACGTTGATTTACTACCTGCCCTGATGTTGTTCCGAACCAGAGAAGGGAAGTGGGTAATAACAGGCTACTAGGCCTACGCGGAGATGCACCTACTGAGTAGGGCAAATCCATAGGTTCTGGAAAAGACCTCCTACCCGCTGCCTTTCATGACAGAGTTAACACTATCTTTAGTCCTCTGAGGCTTGGAACGTGGAGTTTTATTTTCATTAATCATCAAAGAGCTTGACCTAAGAGACTAAGAATTGAGCTAAGGATTACCGAACTCAGAAATATGGTACCAACGTGAATGCACCTGACAACTCCCACAAAGATTTTCTAAATGCCTACCGTGTTCCAGGAGCTTTTCTGGGTGCTGAGGATACACAGGGAACGAAGGAGATACAAATCTCTCCTCATGTAACTGACATTCTCATCGAGGAAGCTTCCACCATTCCTGCCAGGATCATGCCCTTACTTATCAAGTTCCTGTGTATGAGACACTCTGCTTGGTGCTGGGGGAGACCAAGTCACATTAGAAAGTGTCCCCTATCTCAAAGCAGTGGGAATCCTGAGAGAACAATCCCTTCCCGAATACATGATAAGAACTGACTTAGAGACAGGTTTAGGGTCCTCTGTGGACGCGGAGGAAGCCTAATCACGTAAAGTTAGTGTGAGCAAACTTTTTCTGTAAAGAACTAAGGAGTAAATATTTTAGAGTTTGTGGGCTGTTTGGTTTCTGCCAGAACTAGTTAATTTTGCCCCTGCAGGGCAAAAACAGCCATTGGCAATCTGTGAATGAGAAAGCATGTGTGTGTCCTAATAAACTTTATTTATAGACATTCAAATTTATGTAACATTCCAGAGTTAACGTTCCTCTTTTGATTTTTTCTGACCATTTAAAAATGTAAATGATTTTCTTAGTTCACAGGCTCTACAAAAAATAGGTATTGGATGGATTTGATTTGTGAGCCACAGTTTTCCCTGTGGACCCTTGACCAAAAGCAGATAAGGACTCAAGAAAAGTTTCTCAGGGGAGGTGCCTGGGTAGCTCAGTGGGTGAAGGGTCTGACTCGTGATTTTGGCTCAGGTCATGATCTCAGGGTTGTGAGCCCCAAGTTGGGCTCCATGCTGGTTGTGGAGCCTGCTTGGGATTCTCTCTCTGCTCCTTCCCCACCTCTCTGTCTAAAAAAGAAAAGAAAAACAAAACGAGAAAAGAAAAGCTTCTCTGAGACAGCGACACATGATTTTTTATCCAGACTAAAAAAAGAGTCAATTGATGGGGTTAGGGAATAAGGAAGGGTACATATTTTTAAAATTTTATTTATTTATTCATGAGAGACACACAGAGAGAGGCAGAGACATAGGCAGAGGGAGAAGCAGGTTTCCTGTGGGGAACTCGATGCAGAACTCGATCCCAGGACACCGGGATCATGCCATGAGCTGAAGACAGATGCTCAACCACTGAACCACTCAGGTGTCCCAGTAAAGAAGGGTATTTAAGTTTGAGGAAACAAGGCAATATATAAAACAATTGAAAATCATAGGGCTTAATGTAATTCTGTAAGAACAAGGATTTGGTAAAGAGTTAATATTTCAGTCTTTTTTTCTAGTATTGATAATTTTGGTGAATTAAAAATAGAACTGTATATTTTCTGTATGGTCTTTTTTTTTTTTTTTTTTTTTTACAAAAATAGTATGTGATCATTAAGAAAAATCAGAATATACAGTTAAGCAAAAGGACGTAATGAATCCTCATATTCCCACCCACACAGAACAACCACTGATGATCCTTTAGTGTATATCCTTTTAGGTTCTCCTTAAGGCATATCTATATATACAAATTACTATGTTTTCTACAAAAAGGAGAAGATAGCATATATACCATAATATAACCCACTATATTTTATGTAAGAAAGTTCAATAATTGTTGGATATTTAGGTTATTTTGATTAGTCCTCTGATGTTGGATATATAGTTGTGTCAGCCTATCCCTTTGAGTTATTCTGACTTGTGACTCTTTCAGAAGGCCCTTAGAAGAACTGATGAATGATTGACAGCTACAAAGCCATCTGCCAGATGGACAAGAGTGGTGAGCCATCATTGTGGTACACCAAAACTGGAAATTAGGTTTCAACCAAATTGTCATTTTTACCAACTTTCTCTCAGCCAAATTATATGCCTATCTGAACCGCAGATGCATGCATTAGTTAAGATGCTTTCAAAAAAGTTTGTACAATTTTCTACTTCTGAATACAAAAGGCTGGGATGAATTAAGAGTTACAGAAGCCCAACCTGAACAACTTGCTGCAAGTTAAGGAATGTGGACTTAATTATGAAAGTCCTGGGAGCATCAAAGAATTTCAAGAGGAGGAGAGACATGATGTTTATATAGGTTTTCAAAATATGACCTGTGTAACCAAGAGAAGGATGGACTCCATGAAGTCCAAGCTGGTGACAGGAAGACCAGGCAGGAGACCATTGTAATCATTTAAGAGTGAAGTGATACAAATTTGAACTGTGGACACTGCGTAAGTGTAAAGGGGTCCAAACAGATAGAGCAGAGACCAAGAAAGCACCTACTCCACCGAACTTAGTAACTGGGTAGGTGTAGGGCAGGAGGCAATGAAAGGAGCCTATGCTGACACTTGTGTTTGAAAGTTTGCATTGGGATCCCTGGGTGGCGCAGCGGTTTGGCGCCTGCCTTTGGCCCAGGGTGTGATCCTGGAGACCCGGGATCGAATCCCACGTCAGGCTCCCGGTGCGTGGAGCCTGCTTCTCCCTCTGCCTATGTCTCTACCTCTCTCTCTCTCTCTCTCTGTATGAGTATCATAAATAAATAATAAAAAAAATTAAAAAAAAAAGTTTGCATTATGCCACTTCGCTTTTATGGAACACATATATTGGTACCCGTTTTCACTGACCAAAGGGACTCCAAAGAGGATTTTTACCTTTACAGAAGTGAGGATAACATGCAGTGTTTGTTTTGCAGCGAGCTGTTACAGAGGCAGCGTGCACCTCAACCACCAAGTCCTCTCCCCAGGACCTGCACTTGGCATCTCAACATCAAGCCTTCTTGGCTTTGAACCATATCTGTGAGCATCTGTGCTTTATCTCAACTTATTTTGTGCATCTCTTAGGAAGATGTGTAACAGAAGAGCCTCGGAGAGGTTATTTTGTGGGTCTGGGAGTACTCACAAGCTGTTCCATATAAATTAAGTCATTGCTGCTTTGCTTTGGGCCCGTTCTGCTTACGGAGGCTTTTATAGGAATGCTCTGCTTTAGGATAGTGAGGGAAACTTGTGTGTATATTCTGGAAAAGTCAGCTGGAAATCTCATTCCATCTCTGTGACAGGCCATGGTCTTCTGCAAGATTGCTGAGAATTCCTGGGATGGAAGAGTATTCCTGCTCATAGTCCCTGCACCTTGCAAACCCATGGACTTAATGGCCTTGCTCCAAAGTATATTCACCTAATGTGGCAATTGACCTGTGGCAGTCAGCCCTCTCTGCCCTTTTCCACAGACTCAACATTGTATGAACATTTAAGGAGACAAAGGAAGGGTTGACATGGCAGCAACACAAACGACTTCAAATCAAACATGAGACATTACTGCTGTGAAAAGTCCTCTGCCTGACGGTGGGAGATTCCCCCCTCGCCCCCCCCCCCCCCCCCCCCCGCCACTGGCTATTTCATCCCACTTAGTTGTCTCTGTTTTCTTGCTAGTGTATCACTTCGTCTCCCCCTCAGGCTTCTGCAGCACTACTGTCCTCCTATATTACCCTGAGGAATTCCAGATACCTTTTGCTCTGCTATGCACAGCAAATTCAGCTGTCTCTGGTCCTCTCCCAAGGTGCAGATCCTATCTACCTTTGCACCTCCAAACTCACGAGTGTGGTACAGATGCCACAAGCCTTTTATTTACCAGGAGCCACCCCTAGACTTATGGCTGTGAAAAGAATCCCACCCCCCGCCTCCGCCTGCCCCAGAAGATGGCATATGTTCTCCTCAAACAATACAAAAATGCTCAGAGTCACTCACGACCTGTTATCAGGACCGCTGCTCCTGAGCTGGTTTCTTCCAAACTGGCTTCTCTGCTTCGGTGTCTTTAATAGGCTAGAGAGATATTCTTTCCAAAATGCAAGCCCAGTCAAGCAGTCCCCTGCTTGAAATTCTTCAGGGGTGGCCCATCTTCTCCAGAATAAAGTTCACATCCCTTAGCATGGCAAACATGGCCCTGATGACCTGTCTGCCTCAGCTTCCATCAAGTGTCCTCATGTACCGTGTGCTCAAGCCACACTGAGCAACCCGCAGCCCACGGAGCAAGTGGTGCCCCCTTGACAAACACTCTTTCAGGAAGACCCCTCCCACTCCTTAAGTCTGGTGAGTGCCTCATCCGTCCCCTAAAAGGGGCCTTCCTTGAAACACAAGTAGCATATTGACCCAAGTTGAGAAGGAAAAAAGCATTCTTCAAAAGAGCCTCTGTTCATCTCCCTGTTCTCCTGGATGATCTCATTCAAAATAAAATACTATTCATACCACATGACCCCCAAATCCAGCACAAATAAAGGCCCCCATGATTCTGAACGCACACATCCACATTGAGACATGATGTTTTTAAAACTGAACCCATCTCCCTCGTTCAACACTTGCTCCTGTTGTAATCTATTTTCCACAGTCTCACAGTACATTTTGCCTTGCATTATATACTACTTGTGTACCTGTCCTGATCTCCCCACTATCTTTACTGGACTGTATATCTGGAGATCAGGGACTGTATCTTATCTTTATGTCTAATAAACACCCGAGTACTCAATATATGTATTTGGGTAGACGGAGATAGTAGCTACTCAACAACAATGAAGAGACATGACCATATCTTCTCATCATTCTTCCTACAGTGGCCAACAGTGGTTTGGGATCAAAAAGGAACATGGCTGAGAAATGAAGTTCTAGAGGCAAGATTGGTCCCAGGTTCTAGGACAGGTCAGGACCTACACATGGGAGGCTAAGGGGCTCCAATGAGCACCCAGGGACACCATTTCCTCTGTGCACATTGTAGGGCCACAATTCTAAGAATATTAGCCTCCACTTTCCCTGCGCCTCCTCCCTCAAAGCCTCTGCCCCTTTCCTACATGTCATCTGGGAGCAGTGGTCAGGCTATCGTCACGAGTGGCTCTGCTACCGTTAGGAGTGCATTTGAGCTAGCCAGGGGCGGATAACTGGAAAACGAAAGTCCTGTTCTCTAAATGAATGATCCTGAGGTAAAATTAGCCTGATCTTCAAAATCCTGAAGACAAATTTGCACTCTAAAGCAGAAGTTTTTTACTTTAATACATCACCTATTTGCATATTAGCTATGCTGCACTAATTTTCAGGTGACAAATCACTTGTTCCAGATTGAAACATTATCTAATGGACGCCTGGGTGGTTCAGTGATTGGGTGTCAGCCTTCGGCTCAGGTTGTGATCCTGGAGTCTGGGGATTGAGTCCCACATGGGATTCCCCACAGGGAGCCTGCTTCTCCCTCTGCCTGTGTCTCTGCCTCTGTGCCTCTCATGAATAAATAAATAAAATATTAAAAAAAAGAAACATCGTCTAATTAGCTATATAATTTTTATTATAAACTAAACAGTTTTTTGGCAACACTACTTTTGTGGGGTTATATATTTTGAATTTAAAAAAATTGACATAAAAAAATAAAAATAAAAAAAATAAAAAAATTGACATGTAATTGGAAAGCATACTAATCTGTGGTCAAAATATTGTTGACACTAGCACAAACTGTTAAATTTTCTCTCTTCCTAAATGAAATTTCAGATGATCCATCTGAGTGATCACTGTTACATAAACACAGAAACAGATGATCAAAAGTCAGTCTCAGATTACAATCTGCAAATTGCCCTCCCTGAATGTATCCTGTATTAATTCCTTTGCAAGCCAGAGGCTGAGGGGTGGCAGCACCCCAGATTAAAAACCAGGCTAAAACCCCAGATTAAAAACCAGGACATCCCAGTGAAGATAATCCAACACATGGTTGCTCAGAGGAACTTTTTGCAAACTGCTCGGCAAAAGTGGGAAAAGTAAAGGACATTTTTTTGAACATTTTTTTTGGACATTGGAATAAAGAGTCAGAGGGGAAAAAAACATGTATTTTTTCATATTTATGATTGCCGTTTTAGAAGTTATCCTTTAGTCTTCTACAGCTTTATTCTATCCACATGGTACCAGTTGGGAGTTGTGGGGCCTACCCAGGAGACCGGCAGAAAGCTGTAAATAGCACATTCAGGAGGAACAAGGTAATACTAACACCTTCATTTATTTTTCTCTCAATGCTGCCAAGAATTTTTTTGTGACTCTTTTTGGAGATACTGACAGGAAGTGGAACAGGAATCTTGATTTGTTGGGATGGGTAACCATGCTTTTACCTCAGAAGCTATTAGTGGTGAACCTTGTTTTTAAAGAAATGCACATTTTTTTTAACATAAGCCAAAAAACAAAAAAAACCCTACAAAACAAATCCAATTCTGTCTCCACATGTGATATTCATAGATTAAAAATCACCATTGGGATGATAAAAATACGAAATAAGTGAAAAATGCTTAAGGAAAGGAGACATTCAATATACGTATTTGAATAGACGGATTACTTTGGGTTCAAAGTGAGGACTCTGAGGTAATTCCAAATAAATTCTGGTGTCATCATTTATTAAGCATTTGGGATTACTCAAACATGTTAGTTACCTAATCTAATATTTCAAACGGGAAAAAATATTTTAACACTGATGGAAAGCGGAAGGGGGAGTTGGGGATGAGCAAACCAAAGACAAATGATAAAAGTACTATATTTTATTTACTGAATACTCCCAGAATATGAGCCTGTACAAATCTCACAACTTGCTTTGGCTTGCTTCAGTGGCTGCTGTTTTAGCTGCATGATCATAACATATTTTCCTTTCTGTTGAATTTTGCTGTTTTTTGTTTGTTTTCTTCTGGAAAACGGAGAATGACAGCATTTCCCTTTGGACCTTTGCACGTGCATAAGCAGAACAATCCCAAGCCTACATTTGAAGTCAAGCTGTTGGAGTACTCTTTTTATTTTTTACCCAAACTATCACCAATGATTTAATGCACCTGGGAGGCAAGGAACTGCACTGGTTCAAGGCACATCCTCTGTATTAAGACAGATCTAAGTCTGAGGCTCAGCTCTGCCAGGTACCAGCTATTTAACTTTGTGCAAATTGTTTAACCTGTTTTATTTGCATTGGCTGAAAAATTGCAACAACTTCCTCATGTAAACTATTTCATGCCATGTCCAACTGCCTGTTTTAAGTGTTCTAATAAATACTGGTTTGTATGAAAATGGGTACTTTATTTTATTCTTTAAAAAAAGAAGGGAGGTATCCCTGGGTGGCTCAGTGGTTCAGCGCCTGCCTTTGGCTCAGGGTGTGATCCTGGAGACCCAGGATCGAGTCCCACGTCGGGCTCCGTGCATGGAGCCTGCTTCTCCTTCTGCCTGTATCTCTGCTTCTCTCTGTGTCTCTCATGAATACATAAATAAAATCCTAAGATGAAGATAAAATCTTAAGATTTTATGTATTCATGAGAGACGCACAGAGAGGGAGAGAGAGGCAGAGACACAGGTACTGGGAGAAGTAGGCTCATGCAGACAGCCCGATGTGGGACTTGATCCCGGGATTCCAGGATCACGCCCTGAGCCGAAGGCAGGCGCTCAACTGCTGAGCCACCCAGGCGTCCCTAAAATGGATACTTTTAAAATATGACTTTCCTCAAAGGAAAAATAAATGGGCATGGAGTAAGCACTGCCATGGGGCTTTTGGAAGACCCCTTAAGTGGCTTCATCATTATTATCAAAGAGTAGCCCAGCCTGAAATTCAATGAGTGCCCATATTATAGTTCCCCTTGCAGAAAGGAGACAGGGTTGGGGGTGTCTCTCTGAGGAAATCAGAGCAGGAGACACTGGGATTTGCAAACTAAGTGGGCAGGTGTTGACTGTACTGTCTGGGAAAAGTGTTTTTTTTTTTTTAATTTTTATTTATTTATGATAGTCACAGAGAGATAGAGAGGCAGAGACACAGGCAGAGGGAGAAGCAGGCTCCATGCACCGGGAGCCCGACGTGGGATTCGATCCCGGGTCTCCAGGATCGCGCCCTGGGCCAAAGGCAGGCGCCAAACTGCTGGGCCACCCAGGGATCCCCTGGGAAAAGTGTTTATTAGAAAAACACTTGTAGCTATACTGGAATTAAAATTAAACTTAATTTTAAAAAGTGGAAAGAATACAAAAACCAAAAATATTTGCACGGGCTGGTAAATGTATTGCCAATATCTGAATATTTGAACATGGGCCGTATTTCCTATTACACAAAGTCCATGGGATCTTCACTGTGCTATTTCCCAATATCAACTCCCAAGTTTCAAAAACACACACATGTGAACCCAGTTCTCTTCTGTGCATTTTATACTTTCAGCCTCTTTAATTATCTGACAATTACTATTCATTTCTGTGACAAGGGAGAGAAGTAGAAGGGAATGACATGAAACAACAAAAAAATTGTATTGGATAATTTTTAGGAGGGCTAAGCACAAGGGAGGTTATCACTACCATACTAAGAGAAAGAGTAATGCTGGAGGGTGAGTTAAGAGGACAAATGCTTTCAAGAGAAACAGTAACTCAGATGGGGAAAGCAGCCTTCGTAATTTTCTGAAACCTGTTGTTTCAGCATGGTGCAGTAGTTTCTATCTTTGGGGTAGATGCTGTGAAAAATTGTCAATGGGAATTTAAGGCTGGAAACCAAACCAACTTAGGAAAAAATGTTCTGTATTTTGAACTTTACATAGCATCATTTTTGTTTCTCCAAAAGACTTATCAGAACTGCTCTGGTGAGTCAATCAATATCATTGTCAAGGTCATGTTAATTCAGGTCAGTTATTTTGGAAGAAATAGATTATTGTCTATGTGTTACCAGCACGAACATTTCACTGAATAGTAAATTGGATACGGAGAATCTGCACGCCCAAAATGCCATGCCTAATGGTTGGTCCTGTTCCCCAAGTATAAGAGAAAAACCAGCTGTGGAGAAATTCTGACTTAGCATTGACGACTCTTGAAGGATATCCGTATATTTCCTATGTTACATCAGTGACCTACTTAAATTCTTGCTGCATTTATAAATTATACAGCAGTCTATATTAATCAATCCTGCTTTCAGGAGCCTGTAGTCAGCAAATCTTGAAACTAGCCTAAGTTTTCACCATTCGACCCATTGCCAGTCTTGTGAGTAATGATTACAAATATAAATCTTTTCCTTACCTTTTTGTAATTACTCCCAAATTTTCTCAATAGATGTTGAGTGCATAAATGTAAACCTTCTAAGATTCAAGACCTATGGCTAAAATGCTATTTCTCAAACTAAATGGAGGCAGTCAAGTACTTGTGCACTACTCCCTCCTCCTTGTATCTGGGCAAGTTGTTCTAATTACTGCAGATCAGGGTGGTTCCGTGAATACATTTTGTATACATCAATAGACATAAATGTTCTTGCTCATGCACACTAAGACAATTTCGTAAATAAAATTAAGTGGTTGCAAGGCTACATCTCCAGTGACCTGCTAGAGCAGACCTTGTATTTTGAAACAGGTTTGGAAGTGGCTCACATGCACTGGTAGACACACAAGTGTATCTCCAGCATTCAGCGTCAAGGTTTTTCCAGCCTCCTTTCCTGTTTCACTGATGCTTGCCTTTTGGCCATTCGTTCATAATCACACCTTCTTTCTATTCCTAAACAATGTCAAGATAATTTAATAAACTACAAAAAAAAAAAATCTGTTACAAAGCTGGCAGGGGAGGTGGGGAGCCTAATTTCTCCGTAGGTCTTAGCTTTACGTGGCCACGTGACTTTCTGTAATCCTGATCTAGAGATATATTAGTACAGAACAACAGATTTGTTTTATTCTGGGGCCTACTTCCCACCTACAGTAACGTTAATTCATTTTAAGGAGTTTGGCTAAATATAGGACTTAGGATAATAACACTTGCATTTAAGTGCACTCCTCTAGCAGCTCCGAAAATAGGATGTCTGGGAATTTTTGAAGACTCGGAAAACATTCCTTGTTCCTGTTCCTTCTTGCTTTACTCGCCAGTTCCTATTAACATTTTTAAAACTTGTGTATTTGAAAGCTTTTTGAGAAAAACTAAAAAAATTCCTTCAGTTTTTACACTGCCCATCCCTATCCTCAATTTTGAAGCTTTATAACAAAATGTGTCTACATAAATCAGCTGTAGCTGCATATGTTGGTAACGTGAAGATACAGCAATGGTTTCCAAATGTTGAAAGCTACTTGCTTTATTATGTCAAGCCATTTGCGTGTGGAGTCATTATTGCAATTCTAACTTACCATGCATCACAAACTAAGACCAAGATACAAAGACAACGCTACAATTGTTAACCAGCCACGTGGTGGGAAGAACACATTTGCCCCCTACAAGTTAGCCTAACTTTTCCAATGACCCTTTGCTTATTGGAGTTCAACTGTCCCATTGGAGTTCAACTGTCTAAATAGAAGTAAGCTTTACAGAGTCAAAACTGAACTCAAATGCAGAATTTACTTGTTTCTCCTTACTTTTCTTCTCAGTGGCATGATTCTTGGCTTAATATTTAGATAGTTGGGAAATAAAAGAAATATCTATGAAAAAATACAGTGATTTCCCATCAAGCCAGTGATTTCTGTTGTTCTGGAAAGCCAAGTATTGCAAGTGGAAAGAGGAGGATGTTGAGAAGGCTCAGGGGCACATGGAGCCAGGCTCTGCACAGTCTCATGGCATAAACCACATCAGACTGACCCAGACACGGTGGCTGTAAACTCTTGGGCTCTGGTGCAGACCTAACACAATCATCTGGCTCAGAATCAACTCAAATTTCCTAAATATTTTTAAGCAGCAGGTCCTTACAAACATATTCTATAGCTTCCAAGCATTCAACCAGGGACAAAGCAAGACCACTTAAGTAGAACCATAACGTGCGTGCTCTACTTACCAGTGGCTTAGAAAGAAAATGGTTGCAATTCTAGGATTATGCTTATTAAATCAGACTCTTTCATAATTCCATAATTGTTCATGTTAACTACATCACAGCCTTTGGCAAATATCCACGGCAAAGTTCAGAGAAATCTTTTAAAAAAGGAAAAACAGTTGAATTCTCCATTTGAAGACTGATGTAGATGGAGTTTTAGCTGAATATACAATTAAGAAAAAGCTGGCCCCTCTGCATTTATAGCCTTTTTTTTTTTTTAGAATAAAAAATTTTTTTTGAAGATGTCATTTTAGAAAGAGAGAGAGAGAGGACACAGGAGTGGGAGGGCCAGAGCAAGGAGAGAGAATCTCAAGCAGACTCTAAGATGAGAGTGCCTGAAACGACCTGAGCCAAAATCAAGAGTCAGACGCTTAAACAACTGGGCCACCTAGGTACACCTGTATCCTTGCTTAATAAATAAACAAAAGCCAAACATCCGATTTCATTAGCTTCTTAACTAGTTATCACTTTTCAAAATGAAGATTTTGACACACTCCATTTTACTTGCTGAATGTTTTCCCAACCCCAAAGACAAAAAGTCTGCTTGCAAAAACAAATTCTTTCTATTCTCTGCCTCCTTAGACTTCCACCCTAACAAAAAAGTAAATAAATAAAATAAAGGTTGTTTCTTCTTAGAGACAGAAGCTGCTTTAAGGAGCTAGATCCTTAACAGATCACTATAGAATTGAGACATGAACAAAGGCTTTGCTTAGGTCTCCCTATAGTTAACTGGACCTGATGATGCCTTTTCCTTTCAATTTGTTTCTTTCAACACCACAAGCACTGGAATATAAGCTTTATTTTCCTGCGTTTTTTTTTTTTTCCCCAGTAAGGGTGAAATACACGCCACTAAATTAGAATCTCCCCTCTCTCACTAATAAGAAAACCAGGAAGTTGGATTGAAAGTGTTCAGTTTGTCCTTGATCTCTTGGAAGAACTCCCAGTCTTTAAATTCACACTGCAGCTGTTGACTGAAAATTATACAGAAAGATTAATACGTTCTCAAACTAATTTTCTGTCAGGCAAGTTGAGTGCTAAAGGCTTACAAAATACTTATGTCTAAATAAAGGCAATACCCTGTTACATCCATAGGAAACTAACACAAATAATTTGAGTGAAGAAAATAAAGCTCAATTTTATTTTAACCCAGTACTAAATGACTGTGTCCTGTGATGACCGAATGCTTGGACAATGTAGGGTGTCCACCATCACTGAGCCAAAATATAATCACATGCTTCAGAGTCAGAGGCCGACTCCTCAAAGCAAGCCAGCTTTCCCAGGCAGAGAGGGGAACAGGATGCTGGTGGCTTCTATCAACACCCAGATGGCAAATGAGAAAGAGTGAAATTTATAGCCATAAATCTTTCAGGAACAAAGTAAATCTGTAATTTATTCATAATTTAAGAATAAATACAGAGGGACCCCTGGGAGGCTCTGTGGTTGAGTATCTGCCTTCAACTCAGGGCCTGATCCCGGGATCTAAGATCGAGTCCCACATTGGGCTCCTTGCAGGAAGCCTGCTTCTTCCTCTGCCTGGGTCTCTCTCTCTCTCTTTGCCTCTCATGAATAAATAAAATCTTAAAAAAAAAAAATTTAAAAAAAAAACCTTTTTAAATCTTAAAAAAAAAAAAATCTTAAAAACGAGGATAATACAGTATTGTGGTGCATGAAAAAAAACAACCGAACTAGTAGTCAGATCTGAATTCTAGTATAGCTCCTTCTAACATCAGGCTTGCCCCTCTACTGAAGAGAGTTGCTTTGATGAAACTCAGCTGTCTTTCAGCTGTGAAATGAGTATTTTAGATTTAAGGAGGAAGGAAATCTACTTTATTACAATTATATTTTAATGTCCATTATCTATTTAGTCTTAATACACAATTGTTTAAATATGATGATATTGATGCTTAAAACTTCTTAGAATTGGGTTTGGATGAAAATCCCCACACATCTAGCCATCATCAAGATAAAAGTGAATTTAGGTCAAGACATGCCAACCAGTCCAAGACAGAAAGCAATGTCAGTATGATACCTGGAAATTCCAGTTCCATAATGTAATTTGATACTGCTAAAATGCAACTTCCTCTTGAAAATTTTAAAAAATTTCTTACTAAAATGTAAGAAATTTTTGTGGTTGTTAAAAAATTAAAGGACTTCAAAATACTAGAAATTCCCCAATATGCAAATATTTGACTAACCTGAAAACACATATAAGCTACTGTTACATTTTACTTAAAATGATTGTGTGCAATTCAGATCTTGATATGTCAATCCTGATGGTGGTACATACGACCAATTTAGATTTACACTGGGCTTGTGTGAAATTAAATACGGCAGCAATAGTTAGGATGACCACTGATATATTAAAAAAAAAAAAAAAGCTACAGCTGATTTATGTAGATATGTTTTGTTATAAAGCCAAAATTTTCAATGGACTCCTTCATGCAAGGATACCACATAGCACATGTAGAAGTGAAGGCAGTCGTAGCATTAACTGCAAAGTATGTTCCTTGTCATATTCATAACAGCCAATTTATTATACCTTTTCCCAGTGGGTTCACTAAAAAGCAAAGGTTAAAAAAATCCATCAATAAAAGTGTGCAATGTAAAATTTTTTTTTCATAGAGAATTTTCTATTGTACTATAAATAGACTTTATTGCTATACTTGTTCTTTAAGAACGCCATTTCTAAAGGAGAGTAAGTTATTTCAGGAATTTCTCCTTTGATTAGATAAATACAATGCGACAAGGGCAATTCTTATGCATTTGTCTCTCAAAAAAATTTTTTTAAAGTTTGATTAATACATTCTTTAGTGTTCACATTTGCACAATAGAAACAAATTTTTAATAGAACATATTACTGAAATGTTTAAATTCAGCTAAAGCTCTCAGGAGGCGTTTTGTAGCATCCTACACACTAGATTCCATAACTCAGTTTAATCTTCAGACACCCACTTGTCCCAAAGTCAGCGGCACAAAAAATTCTATTTATCAAAACTGAAGTTCCTGTTTAAAGTTCCATCTTGGATACCATTTATTTAAGTCCCACATGAACTGCTATATTTGGCTTTTACTGAAATGACCAGTAAACTTCAGTTTCATTCTGATTTTAGGGAACTTCAACATTTTTGGTATGCCAAAGAGCTTCAGTTTGACCTTGCAATGTGAATGCTCTGTATACCACAGCAGTGGCTTCCAGGGAGCTGCTGAGCAGCTGTCACGTTTCCCAGCAGAACAGGGTGTAGCATTCTTTTTGCTCACTGTGTTTATTTAATGGCACACTCTCTTGGGGCACGCAGTTTGCTGAAGACTTCGACCATCATCATTCACTGCTGTGTGCCCTTTACTGTAGTCTACAGTAAAAAAAATGATTTTTTACCCATTTTAATCTCTTAACAATAAAGAAAAACACAGCTACTTTAGTCTATTTGGGTCAAATTAATTTTATTATGCTCCATGATGAATTGCCACCAGTGCAACATCCTATCACTATACATTTCAAAAAAATTCACATACTAAACAAAATTTCAGTTGATAAATGGAAATGATTGAAAAGTCTTTATGAATCTCACGCATACAATATGTGGCTAGCTGAAATTGTCTATCACGTAGCATTTAGATATAAAAAGCCTCATGCTAGTTTGTTAAATGCGAAGGCTATCGGACAATCATTTAGCTGCAGTATACACAGGAGGCTTTCAGACAACGCGCAGATACAGTGCTGCCCACAGTGCAAGGTGGTGGAAGGCTGAAACATGCAACCGTTACATCTACAGTGGATTTAATCTTCATGCCTGGACTCAACTCCACTGCTGCTGTGTTTCAACCAATAGTAAATTAGACTTTGTGCAACAATAACAGAAAGCCTTTTTTTCTTGAAGAATAAATTCAATTACCTTTAGCAAATTTTATACCCATCTTACATGAAAGCTGAAAATTGTGTTACCAACTCAAAGATTTGATATCCTTTCCTTGGAGCTGCTCCTGATAAATATTTATCACACCGAAGTTAGCTGGAAAACCTTGAATTCCTTGGCCAAAAGTTAAGAGAGATCTTAAATTGGCATACCTTAAGGACCTTTCTAGGATATTTAAAATGTTTTTCATTGTATCAAAAAAAGGGAGGATGTTTAATATTTACTTAAAATAATTATAATGTTCTATTTACCATTTGCACAAATTCCTAACTCTATTGGTTAGTAGTTGTCCAGCCTCATCCACACCAGACTCAGTGTCACTGAGTTCAAGCCACAATAAAAATGAGAGTAAGCAGAAAAAGGTTTCTAGCAGCAGAGGGCACTGTTTTTGCAAGAAACAAAAAGTCTAGAATCTTTCCCATGTGTTTAAATTACTCTTGCAAGAAAGGTAACATTCTTTGAATAACTTAACTATCTTACTGTACCACTTACTGCTTTCAGGCAACAAAACCTTTTAAATTATTTCTTATGATAACTAGATGCATGATCACTAGAGATTATGTGATAACTGGTTAAAATTCAAGCCATATCTTGCAGGGCCAGCCTGTCAAGATCATGTCAATACTAGATTTTGGTCGGTACAATTCTAGAGAGCTTAATTTTTAGTTGGATATTGTGATTATAGTATTGAAATACATTTGGAACTACATTCTGTGTATGACTCAATGTGAGAAAAATACGTGTCTGTATTTAAATCAGATCATTTCTCTACCTAAAATTTAAAGTAGGTAGGTCTGGTAATTAGCACTATAAATATGAAAACAACCATCTTTAGGCAGATTAGTGTATTGTAGAGAGGCAAGGAAACCCTAACTTTAAGACATCATTTAGTATACATAACAAATGTGCAGGTTGTAAAGTTTTATTTAAAAAAAAAAAAAGAATCTATCATTCAGTTATGTATTTCAAGAAATATGACACTGGGACCACTAATCTTTTAAGAAAAATGTAACCCTTCACCTGACATTTGACAAAAACCTTGAGAAATTATTAAAAAAAATTAAATAGCGTAATAGGTTCAGCATTACAGTGTTTACCTTTGCCAGCTAGATTCTATTTGTATGGCTGGTATTTCTGAATACCTCAATCCATACACATTACACAATAAAAATAATTCCACATCATTTTTATAATGTTCTGATTTTTATAGTATATTTAACTAGATACTGAAGTAACCATAATGTACAGCCTCCTTCAGTTCATGTAGAATATTACCCCAAAAGTCCCCCAAACTGCAAAAACTTAATTGTTTAAGAGTAATACCAAAAATATTTTTAAATTTTTGCTAAAAAGAGCCTGCCACATTTGCTATAGCATAAAAATAATCTCAGTCAAGTAAAGGTATGCAAGGTCTCCTTATGATTCCAGCCTCCAAATACCACTTCTGTACAAGAACAGGCAATATTGTTGTAAGAGGTGTGTCACTAATTTTCCCGACTAGCGTCTCTGTAGTGACATAATGTAGAGCATACTGCTACAACTTAAAAAACTCCATCAGTGTAGTGATGTCTAGAGAACTGTGCAATGTGTCAGCTTCAACATTCATGTAGCATGGTGTTCAAAATGAAGGGGCTAAATAAACTAAGGTCTGTATCACTTAAAAAAGAATGTAGTGCTATACTAGATTTTAATAAGAAAATTTAGGTACAGAAAAAGTAGGGTATGAAAATAGTGTTTTCCTTCTGGCATTATAACTAAATTACATTAAGGTTTTTGTCAGTCTCACGTATAATATTTAAACTCCCCTGCTGATGGAATGAAAAATATTCACAAATTAAGTGAGCATCCTGGTGTAAACTTGCACACAATGACAGGGAGTAGCTTTGTAGAGGATTTTGACAAACCTTTACAGATTAAATGAGGTATTGCACAGATTAATAAAAAAAGCAAAAAAGGCAACAAAAATATACAGCAAATTGGTAGAACATTTACATGATAATTTTACAGAACCCATAGACAGAAAGTAGTGTTTAGTATTTCACCTTAAAAATATATATATATATATATAATATATAGATCAGTCTTCCCATTCATCATCATCCTCAAAATCTTCTTCATCATCTTCATCCTCATCTTCATCTAGAAGAAAATCATCAAGATAAACAATCTAAACATATATATATATATATATAAATAAAATAACATTACATGATTCTTGGATGATTTCTCCAATTATTTAATTTCTGAAATAAAACCATTCGATTGCTGGAGGAATCTGGTTACTAGGACAACTTAAGATGAAACAAATAAAATACACCTAAAGAGTATGATGGTCAGTTGAAGATTACAACAGGAGTTAGAAGACTTGGATTCTAATTCCTTAGTATCTATGTAACAAATTTCAACCAGTGCTTCTTATGTGTAAACCCACATTTAGGTTGGCCTCTGAATTTTCACATATCTCAAATCTAAGAAATGCCCCTTTAATAACTACCTTTAAAGAAAATTTGTAAAAAATACACCTGACAAGATTGTTCAGCTACCAGTTCCTGCTATAATTCCAGCAATAGGAAGGAAACTCACTGACACTAAGCCACTAAGGAAACACAGCAGGCAGTTCAAAAGCCAGCCTCTCTTCCTACCCTCCTATTCTCCCAGCCAGTTCTGTAACTTTAAATACCTCACCTATTTTAACGGCAGGTAAATTTATATTAACAGTCCAGACCTCGCCCTTCGATTCCAGGCTCATAACCAAATGCCTGTACAACATCTACATTTGAATTTTTAGTAAGTATTCAATATTTTAAAAAAACAAACTCCTGATATTTCCTCTCAAACCTTTACTCCTTTCATGCTCATGTCAAAAATCTTGGGGAGTTATCCTTCACTCCTTTCTTTTTTCCAAACCTCACTCCCAATCCATCAGCAAACCCAAAGATCTCCAGATTCAAAATATTTCAAGCATCCAACCCCTGCTCACTGGTGCTACCAATCTGATTCAAACCTCTACTGTCTCTTTCCTGGCTCGTTGCCATTCTTCTGCTAAGGACCTTTCAGTGGCCTCCCATGACACTCATGGCCTCCAAAGCCTCACTACTGGCTTCCTACTACCTCTCACACTTCATTACTTTACTGTTCTTTCCCTCCCTTTCTTACTCAGCCATACTGACCTCACTAATGTTCCTCAACCTTAGGGACTTTGCACTTGCTGTTCTTTCCACCTGAATGAACATGTTTTCTACATAGTTTACTCCCTGAACTCCTTCTGGTCTTCTTGCAAATGTCACATCAGTTATTAGGTCTCATCCTATTTCAAAATGAACTTCCCTCACACATCTTAGAAGTCCCTATATCTCCCTTTTCTGCTTAATTTTTGTCCTCAGTACATAATCATCACTTACCATATATTTTTCTAACTTAATTTTACTGTTTGTCTCTCAATGGAATGCATGCTTTATGGAGGGCAGGATTTTTGTTTTTTGTTTTTTTTTTATTCCACGATAAATATTTGTGGAATGAACTAGCCTATTCTATCTTTATTATATAGTATGAGAAGAAAGAGGTCTATTTAAGGAAAACAAATATTGGTAACAGATCCTAGATATCCACATCCTTACAGAGAAACAAAGAGAAGAAAAATGACACTTACTGAGCACCTACTATGTGCTATGTAATCTGCTGGTTACTTACATATTATTTTATTCTTCATATCAATCATGATTCATGAATTCTCTCCATACAACACGTAAGAAAATTGAGGTCCACAGAAAGTAAATAATAGATTAATATGAATAAAGAACTGATTCTGGTCCATCATGCTGGGTAAGCTCTTTAGTAAACCTCAAGTATTACATCAGCAAGACCCACTGCTTTCTCTTTTGAAAGTAATATCCACTTATATGGTGGTGCACATATGCTTTATAATGGCCTCAGAATAGGGACTAGTTTATTCAAATAAACCTTTTAGGACATCCCAAAAAAAAGGACACAAAAAACTTTAAGATTCGTTAGCAAATCCCAGAAAACCAGTTTCTCAGCCCTGACTCTCACAAATCAGGGGAACTTGAATTTCTCATGTCACAAGAATGCCACAGGAATGAAATCCAGAATCTCAAGCCTCGTTTAGAAGTTTGCCAGGCATTCTATTAGTATTTCTGATATAGGAGATGAAATTGCCATTTTTCTTAAGTCGTTCTTCCAATTTATGGTTATGGCTATGGTGTCCTGGAACTCATTAGGTTTCAGATAGATTAGTCACAGTGGCAACAACTTTTAAAAATTTGCCCTAAAATCCACATCAGTGTTATTCAATAGCAGGGAAAAAGCTAACAGACTATAACAACAACAACAAAAAATAGAAAATAGAACTTCAAATATTAAAATTAAATATACATATACACATGAAAATATACCTGAAGAATGAATGGCTTTGCTCCTTTTCTGCATTACTTCCATTAATGCACCCACAATTCCTGAAGTGGGTGCAGGTGTTGGTGGTGTAGATTCTTGGCCATCAGATACCTTGGGGAAAAAAAGTTAGCAAAATTTAAAAATAAATTCTTAGCAAAAAATTTTTGTCTCCAAAGTCTTACTTTTTTAGAATCACTTCCTATTAAAAAAAAAAAAAAAAAAAAGAGCAAATAAGCAAATGACAGGATTAACTAAGTTAAAAAGAAATAAATTGCTGTCTTAAAATAATTATTCAAGATATATTTCATTCTCCTTAATGTATAAAGCCACCAACATATTTTATAATTTAGAATAACAAACCTTTCCCTAAATAATACTTGCCCTTACAGCAGCTGATTACTTCTGTTCATTTTCATTTTAGTACACAAAGCCTTAGCTGATGAAACTTTAAAACTATTATCAAGGAATATCATTTTATAAAACTATAATACCCAGATTCCTGGAGTTGTTAAGTGAGAAAGACACTTAAGATGTCTAAGAGCAACTGAAGAGACTTCTGCTCTCCTAGGAAAACTCAGCTTTACTCACAAGCTTTATAACTTTATATACTTACATTCATACCTCATATGATATTAATATGTAACATTACACACACATAGATATGTGTGTCTGTGTATGTGTATATATAAGTTTTAACTCAAAATAAACTTTCCTTCTCACTGCATATAACTTCTCTTCAAAGAGGTCAGTTAGGTTAGGTAGCTTTCAAAATGTACCTACCTCACAAGGCTTGAACCAACTATCCCTAACTAAAGTACTTCTATCTAGTATAAACTACATTCAAGGGGGAAAAAAATCAACCTCAAGGGGTCTCATTAAAATCTAATTTCTGTACAAAATATTCTCTGATCTTAATTCTCATTTAAAAAGAGAGAATACAGAATTCTGTAGAGATTCAGGAAAAAAAAATTCGAAAGTACTGCTCTAAGTGTACTTTAACTAAACTGAGCAGTCATTTATACAAAATACTTTTGTTCATTTTGTCTTTGGAATTATATTACTTATGTAATATACTGGTATAATTAAAAATGAAATCACACAGTTGTTTCATTTCAATTCTAAATCATTTTCAAAAGAAAAAAAAGAAAAATTTTCTTAGGGCAAACTTTTTATTTTGGTCTTTACAACTTTTCTCCTAATACTACTACTTGTCTTTCTGGACTTACAGATCTTTTTCTTTTAAAAATATTCAAAGTAATTCTCCATAAGATGCTGACTCATTCATTAGTATTTAGGTGTTGGCCCCATGTCAGCATAAGGCCATCAAAGGAGCGCGGCAGCCATAGGCAGAAAGACTCCCTTGAAGAAGCTGGCAATACCAAGCGGGTAGCACGGTAGGAGCACAACACTACCATAAATACGTCTTCTAAAGCACTGACTTGGACACAGTGCTGTTTAGGTACTGTGAACATGGAATTCAAAATATATGTAAGTGAATACCTATACCCCTTCTGTCAGCTCTTTAAGTAAATCTGATCTTATGCTAGTCATTTTCATCATTGAATAAATGATTTATATAGACAGTTTAAAGAAACACAGCTAGAGAAATTTCAACCACAGAATGGTTTCTTAAAAAATGAAATAAAATTATGGTCTCAGATCACATATATAATATGTTAATAATTTACTGACTTATGCCCTTTAGGATATTACTCTGCAGCTAATTTTTAAAAAAAGTGATTATTTAGGGTAAGGATGGCCTATGCTTAGAATGGAACACATTTTTCTCTCTAAAAAATGTAGAGATCTACTTACAAGGTGTTTTGGGCAGGGAGAGAGTGGGATGGGATGGGATGGGATGGGATGGGATGGGAAGAAGTAATGACAGGGAAAATTAATAGGGAATTTAATTCAGCAACTTTTTAAATTAGGAAAAGATGACATGGGATGTGATTTTAAAAAGAGAACACAACTTCATTAAAAATAACAACTTATTAGTCTCAGTAAATGAGAGAAAGAAATAAAAGGTGATTGTGGAAGAGAGAGAAAATAGTAAAGAAAAACAAAAAGGGAAGTTAAGAGTGGCAGATATGGGAATGAGTGACACAGCGGGAGGGGGCACAGATTCTAAGCTACACACTGAAAATGACTCCATTAAAACCTGTTACTCACCTTGGCTGTGGTCATTTTGACACTAATTCTTCCCACTAACAACTATTCAAAATTCTTCAACTGTTCCTGAGAAACCTTTAGTCTAAACTAAAGGGGGAGAGGGAACAGAGATGGCTGCTGACAGGTGGATCACCTGGCAGAAAAAGCTCTAGATACACTTTAAAGAGAGTTTTTAAAATCTGTGCTATGTCAATGTTTAAATGTTTTCATTCAATTAGCTGTGTTCCGTATCCATCATTCTCTTCCTAGCCAAAGCTCTGGAGATTTAGAAAGTTACCATAATTCTCTACGTCACAAAATAATTTTCTATTAAAATCTTCTTTCATCTTCATTTACTCCATAGAAGAACTACCGTCCATACTCATCTGAAGCCCCACAGAGCAAATGTTCCTGTTGGAACTAACAGACTACATGTACCCGGAAGGAAGTATGTAAATATAGGCAGTTTAGGTTCTAGAAAAGGGGTCAGCAAACTGCCATGGGCCACATCTAGTCTGTCCTATTTCTGTAGAACTTTTTCAAGTAAACAATTAGTTCTACATTTTTAAATGGCTAGAAGAAGATCAAAAGAAGAATATTTGTGACATGTGAGAATTACATGTAATTCAAATTTCAGTGTCCCTAAGTAAGCTTTATAGAACACAATCATGCCCATTTGATTAGGCACTGTCTATGCTACTGCTTTTATGGCTCAACAGTAGAAATGAGTAGTTGTGACAGAGACCCACATAGCTTGCAAGCCTAAAATATTTATATGTGGTCCTTTAAAAAAAAAAAAAAAAAAACCATTTTGCCAACTTCTGCCTCACCCAGTACAGAGATTCCAAAATTATCTACTACCACTATCGAAAATTCTATTAGAACTCTTTCAATTCTCTGCAGAACCGGATTCCCTACTAATCTAAATTTCAGAACACAGGAACTTTAGAATACCTTAGTTTCCATAAAGGTAATTAATGGTTTGAACTTACCAAGGTACTTGTAATTCGTTAAAGGCAGGGCTTACTTCTCCACGGTTTAAAGATTTTTCTTTAAATTTAGAGTAAATTTTATTCAGAAGTGAAGCAAACACGTTGTAATATTCCCCTTACATGAAGTTCTAAAACAGGCATGAGGGAACTTTTTCTGGGGTGATATTTCGATTACAAAAGTATGGGTTACACAAGAGTAGGTATCAATGTGTGTGTTTGATGGTATGTAAAACTATCAGAAATTCAAAGGGTTACATGAATGCCAAGAGAAAGAGCAGAAAGTGAATTAAAGACTTTCCAAGTTGTCTTATAAATTACTTTAAAATTCCATAAGACAGAGAGTCTAAACTGAAAGGTACAGTTTACTTACAGATTTCAGCTGAATACCCTGTCGTATCTGGTCTAAAAGTGCATCCCTTCCAGAGCAGGATACCGGTCGACTGTTTTGTTCCACTTTTTTTAGCTGAGCACCCTCTCTAATTTGATCTAAGAGAGCTGCTTTGCTTCCTGCAGGAGTTGGAACTTGATGGTCACCATCAGAAGGGAGGCCAGGGGGAGGTGGTGGCCCCGGGGGAGGTGGAGGTGGTGGTGGAGGGGGTGGTGCCGCTGACCCCGCCAATGACAGGGGTGGAGGCGGTGGTGGAGGCCCTGATGGTGCTGAGGAGGGAAGGGCTGGAGGCGGAGGAGGGTACATCCTATTTGGTGGCGGCGGAGGGACTCCTACACCTGGCCTGGACGGAGGCGGTGGTGGTGGTGCAGCTGTGGGAGCTCTAGAAGGTGGTGGTGGAGGAGCGCCTCTCCCCCGGGCAGGAGGGGGAGGAGGGCCGGAACTATGTGGAGGCGGGGGAGGAGGTGGCGGCCCTCCCCTAGAGGGTGGTGGAGGAGGTGGTGCTGAAATAGAAACAGAAAAAAGAAAACATGCTTTTTCCCTCCACAAACATCATACTGAAAAAAAAAAAAACACCTTACTTCAATGTGTACAAAAAAATGATACAAGAAAAAGAAGGACTCATCTTTGCATTGTATTTGACAAAGTTGGTGAGCACAGATGATACAATTCTATTTAGAAATACTCAACTAAAGATCATCTTTTTGTTTCTTAGCTAAGACTGTAGAATTCGGTTTTTAGGAATCAGCACCACTTCTGACAGTAAAGGAATAAACACTTTCTTATATAATAACAAAAATATCACAACAAAATTAAACAGTTTGGTCAATTAGTCTTATTTAACATTTTAATAAAAATGGGTACCTTCCCTCTTTAAAGAATCGAATTCTTTTAGTTATTTTATAAAATTAATTTACACTCAGAATTAAATAGCTGATGTAGCATAACCTATTAGAATTTATTCAAGTTAATCTGAGCTAAACCCAAATTGAATATTTTTCTTTTAAAAGTTAAACCTTTGCCACCTTGTTTATATTTTGTCTTATATTCTCTAAAAAAATAAAATATATATACTATAATATATAATAATATATATAATATTCTGTATTTCTATACAATGGTAATTCTAGTGATGGCAGTAAGGGAGGTTGGTTGCTCTGGTAAAATATTCAACTATTTATTCAGGAGACACAATTAACTATTAATACATTAACTGAGAACTTCTACACACTGAAAAGCTGAATTAAAGTTATTAATAAAAAATTAACATTATTCTAGAATTAATGATATTCATGTTCTTTTTCTACTTACGTAAAAATGTAAGATACACTAAGGAAACAAATTCAAAGTACATTTATTACATTTCTGGAGGCATGATTTTACCAACAGTATACACAAATTTAGATAATAATGAACTTCATTATTTTTCCATTCATTTAAAGACTGGATAGAAAAATTAACTATTTTAGAAAAAAAACCATTTTAGGTGTAGAGAAATCCTAGAATTCATAAAAACTATGTATATTTACTGATATAAACTATATTAGTGATGGGTAGTTCTACAATCTTACAAAATACAAATACCAACCTTAATTACAAATAATAACAACTACCTTTAGATGTTCAATAATACAGTGATATCAGAGAGGAGGGATAAAACCCTCATTTCAAAGGAAATACTTTTTTTTTAATTTTTTTTTTTATTTATTTACGATAGTCACACACACAGAGAGAGAGGCAGAGACACAGGCAGAGGGAGAAGCAGGCTCCATGCACCGGGAGCCTGACGTGGGATTCGATCCTGGGTCTCCAGGATCGCGCCCTGGGCCAAAGGCAGGCGCCAAACCGCTGCGCCACCCAGGGATCCCATTTCAAAGGAAATAAAATGGTATCTTCCAATTTAATTTGGGACAATCATGGGAAACATGCTATAAAAAATCATAAAAATTAGATAATATATGCAGAAAGACCAATACTCACAGGGTATTGTCTCCCTGCATATAAACTTTTTTTTTTTTTTAAGATTTTTAATTTATTTATTCATTAGAGACACACAGAGAGAGAGGCAGAGACACAGGCAGAGGGAGAAGCAGGCTCCATGCAGGGAGCCTGATATGGGACTCGATCCTGGGACACTGGGATCACACCCTGAGCTGAAGGCAGATGCTCAATCACTGAGCCACCCAGGCGTCCCACCTTGCATATAAAATTTTAAAAGTGGAAATAATATCTATCTGCAAACAGGAGGGTTCCCCTACTTAAATGTCCCCCATCACAGGGTAAAGGTCCTATGATTTACAATTCAAGGCACGCTGGAGGTCTCAGTGTTGCAACTAAGATTTGCTCGATTTTCTCACTGGATCCAAAGTGAGGAGACTTACTAAACTTGTTATAAGCAAAGTCCTTTTCTAACATATTTTGTAATATAAGAGCAAAACCAGGAGGATATGACATAAATATATTATGTATACTCTGAATAAGACAGTACATTAAAGCTTTCAAGCAATTTTAATCAGTCTAAGGTTTATATTTCAAATATTATTTACTTGTTTGTTAATCAAGAGGAAAACACCTACCCTATCCTTCTATAAAAAGCAGTAGTAAATCATTTCTCATGGGCTCACTGAGAACTCTGGATCTACAATCTTTTATATGTAAAATGATGTATTTCTTCAATAGAGAGAATAAAGATTCTTTCAAACTTCCAGTAAATACATTTATTGGAATAATTTGGGCTCTAGCTATTACTCATTTAAATAGACATTAAACCATTGCCTAGGGAAAAGGGAAGACTTAATTGATTGTGAGTAAATTATTAACTGCATCCAGTTTGGGTATAGCACAAGTTCAGCATTTCTATTATCTTGAAAAATGACTGGAAATGGTCTCTATATTTTTATGACAAAAAGCTGTATTAACAACTTTCTATTTTTGTATAATATGTATTATTTCTACATAAAAAGTATGTGAAAAACATGCCAAATCCCAACATAAAAATGTGAAAGAATTAAAAAGGAGAGGACAGAACAGATGGCACAAATGTGAGTTAGACATTTACAAGCACAAAAATGCTTGCTAAGCAGACACCACACACACCAAGAGAAAATCTGATGGCCTATAGACTTGCAAAACTTTTAAGTCACCACAAACACCAGAATCAGAGTGACAATAGTTCTTAGATTTCTCAAAAGGAAATAAAGTGAAAAGCATGAAACAAAGGTTACAACAAATAAAACTTACTATCAAAATTTAGTTAAAAAGGAAGAAAGACTGATGATCGTCTTGATGTTATACTACAAAAAAAGCTCACATACTTAAAAATATTATTGCAAATCAACATTAAGAATATAGAGCTCTCTAGATATTTGATATTTACAGGAATTCTAAGCAGAAACTATAAAGCAATATAACATTTAAAAGAAATATAGTATTACAGAATTCGGGAAACTAAAAGAACTGCTCTCATGCACTCTCATCAAAGTAAAGCAAACAGAAAAATGCTATTCAACATAAATTTAAATTTATGAGAATACCAACAACTCCCTGAGTAGGCATTTATAGAACTGTGTATTTATATTTAGTACCCCCTCCCTGACCCAAATTCATGTAAAAATCTAAGTATATTTTATATAGGTTACTCAAATAATGCCAAATGTGAAAAACAATCCCTAGGAATAAGTATAATAAGCAAAAATAAAAACAGTGGTGCTATGGGTAAGAGGGGTTTTTAAAAAATCCAGATGAAATAGGAGTTCTGACTCATACAGAAATAAATTTTCTCTTTACTTTAGCCTCTATATGGCAAAAACATTCATTTGAGTAGAGGGCAAATAATATCACTGGATATTAGCTTTGGAAGCAGGATAAATGAACTCTTAACTTCTTTGAAAATAAACATATGAAAGCATGCATAATTTAGAGTACTGGGCCAAATAACATTCCACATACAACCACTCCATTGTGATGGACCTATATAGCATATTATTACGAATTAATGGTCTTCAATTGCAAAGAAACACAAAAAACATGTTGGAAATCACAAGTCTACTACTTTTAAAAATCTGAATACATAATTTTACAAAACAAATTTCAAGAGATTTGATTCAGTAGATTTTACAAAGTATATATAATTTTTTAAATAAAATATATTAAGACAACTTCATAAATTTCTTTTTATGCTTCTAAACACATTATATGTTCTGCCTAGAAAACAGTTCCTTAATAAATCATTAGTCTTTTTATTCTTCCTTTAAAAAAACCTTCTATAATGTCATTCTTTGGTATCTAAAAGATTCCACATTGAGAGAGAAGTTCTTGAGTATGAAAAGAATTTAACTTTGTTCCCAAAGCATGTTTTTCTTAATGCCTGTATTATTTTTTTGTTTTAGGTAACTGAGTTAAGAAAAGACCTTGCTTAAAGCAGCTAGAACAAAAAGCAATCATGATAAAATTTTAAAAACAAACCCAATCACATTAATATAGTCAACTCTTAGTACAGGAATTCAGGTATGACAGCAGGTGTATGCATGACCTACTAAATGTCAGGAATGATTTATAAATTTATAGATTCAGAGAGCTCAGAGAGACGCCAGGTGACATTTGATAGAGTAATGTCAAGGTGCATGGTAACAGTGCACAAAGAGAGAGGCAAGAAACACACTAATAGTAAATGTGACTTACTCTGGGAGAATTTAAAAACAATGGTGCTATGCCCAAGATGTTTTTATTAAAAATCCATAGAATCTGGAAATGTAATTTTTTCAAAAAATAAGATAAATTAGGATCATAGTAGTTTCATTAAAACTAACATTGTGTTTCTACAATAGCATTTTTGACTGTATGCTTGTTTATGTATCTGTTTCCACACTACAGTATAAGATTTTTGAGGACAGAAACCTTTTATTTACATCTAAATATCCTGAATGAAAACAGTGCTGGCACAAAAACGTTTACAGAATATCTGAATTAATGAAAAGACTGAATGAACATCATTAGTGAAAAAGATATAGGTAAGTCAAATACCTAATTTAAAATGACAGTTAAATTCTGCAGAAAAAATGCTTTAACTAACGCTTTTGCTCCAACACATAAAATCTAGGAAGAACAAAAGCAATCCCAAATGAATAAGGTGGCAAAAAGATGATACTCATACTGGAAAATTTAATTATTGAGTTTGTATTTTATTGTGGTAATTATTAAGACACAACTAAAATACAAGGTGCTTTAAATAAAATATCAGATCTTAAAAGGATGCAAGTTGTATTCTCAAGGTATTAAATGATAAAGTTTATACTTCATCAAGAAAAAATGTTTGTATTTCAAATTAAACAGGTTTTCATTATTTATATTCTGAAAATACTTATACATCACTGACTAGACAATGATTATTTTTAAATTACTACTTCTGAGCTGTAATAAAAACAACTTTAATGGTGGTTTCTAAGGTTCATTAAGTAAAATACTAGGCAGCTATAATTTTTTATTCTAAAACAGAATAGTCAAAAGATTTTGTATGGATATTCATGAATTTAATATTTTTGTATGGATATTCATGAATTTAATATAAGACTTCTTAAATTTTTTTTTTTACGTAGGCTATACACCCAGCATGGGGCTTGAACTCAACTAGAAATCAAGACCTGAGCTGGTATCAGAGTCCGATGCTTAACTGACTGAGCCACACAGGTGCCACCAGGTACCCAATGTAAGACTTTTTAATATTTAAGAAGAAAAATCTTATCAAATTTTTTGGTTACAGCAAAATAATGCAAAGCAGCCAGACCAAACTACTTATCTAAAATTTTAGTATTTTGCTTAAGGAAAGTTCACATGAGTATGTGTAGCTGTCTTCATGAAACTGACCTCAAAAGATTCACAAGAAAAAAAAGATTAGAATACCTCAATAGAAAAAAAATATTACCTTGCCTTCGTAGTTCATTCTTAACAGCTTCTACACCTCCTGTTTTTTCAATGAAGTCATATATAACTTTTGATGTTTCTCGGTCTTTAAGTTGTGCCTCTGAGATTCCACACAAATCAAAAAGATTCTTCAATTCTGGATCCAAATTATTCAGCTACAACAGATAAAATAACTATTAACTATAAAATGTATCCCAATTTTTAAAAACTTAGCACATGATCACATTCAAATTTAGTTCTCACCTGTGCCCTTTATGAAATTATTTTAAATTTATATATTTTTAACATGGATTATTTATAAGCCAACTAAACTCCCTTATTTAAAAAAAAATAAAAAAGATAAGAACAAAGAATAATTTTTTCCCTTTTTGTTCCCTAATCTTCAAAAAGAAGGAATCTCACTCATTCATGATTAAGATATCTCTCCAATGTTCACCTATTTCTAAATAAGATTTAAATATAACCACAAATTTAAAAAGTAAATCAACTTGAAAATTTGAGGAAAGGGCCTCCTTACAACCTCAGCATCCTGTACAGAGCCCAACACAAAGAAGCATTCAATAAATGTGGAGTTAACATTGCAGTTATAACAAAAATAACCAGAAGGATTTCTGCCCCCAATCACAAATCATATTTCTCTTCAAAATAATTTTCCCAAACCTAGATTATCAGTCAAATGGGAAAAACATATTACTTAAGCAACCAAAATAGATAAAAATGTTAAAAACACTTATTTTTGCCAGCAGTTTTGCCTACTTTGCTCATGGTACTATAAATTAAATAATGGCAAAAACTGCCACAAAGAATGAAAAGACCTAGATAATTCAATAACTGGATATTCAAAATTTGATTATAGTACTTTCCAGTAATTTGGCATACATTCCCCTAAAATGATCAGTTAGCAGAACTGATTTTCTTCTCTTGGCTTTTAACACCCAAGAATTTTATATCACGGTATATAAGACTGATTATTTATTTATTTGAGAGAAAGAGAGAACGTCCATGTGCAAGCAGGGAGAGGAGGCAGGGGGAGAGGGAGAGAGAGAACCTTGAGCGGACTCCATGCTGAGCACAGAGCCAACTTGGGATTCAATCTCATAACCCTTAAGATCATTACTGGAGTTGAAACCAAGAGTTGGACGTTTAAGCAACTGAGTCACTCAGGTGCCCCTATGTTATAGTATATAAACCAAAGGAGTATAAAACCTTTGTCTAGGGACACCTGGGTGGCTCAGCAGTTAAGTGTCTGCCTTCAGCTCAGGGTGTGTCCTGGTCCCGGGATCAAGTCCCACATCGGGCTCCCTGCATGAAGCCTCTTTCTACCTCTGCCTCTTATGTGTCTCTCATGAATAAATAAAATACTTCTTGATGAAGTATAAACTTTATCATTTAATACCTTGAGAATACAATTTGCATCCTTTTAAGATCTGATATTTTATTTAAAGCACCTTGTATTTTAGTTGTGTCTTAATAATTACCACAATAAAATACAAACTCAATCTTTAAAAAAAATAAATTAAAAAATAAAATCTTTGTCTTTAGAGACATAGCCATAAATGACAGAACAACACTAAGACTTCCAACCTCAGTGGAATATATACATAAACACATTCAAATAAATGCTAGAATTCACAAAAAAAGAATAATAATAAAAACCTACACAAAGGCCATAGTATTTCCACATATTTAGAGCAATAACATTTATGGCTTGCAAAGACACTTACATCAAAGCCAGTATTCGGATCCCAACCAACATGTCCAATATGCCTAAAGAAGTAGACAAAAAAATACATATAAATAAAAAACAGAAAATACATAAAGAACATTTAAAGCATAAAATATATGAAATCCAATCCAACCAATAAATTTTGAGCCTGAACTAATAATTCTCACAGACATACTCATATTCAGGGAAAAACTGTGTGAGGAGTCAAGAGGCCAGGATTCTAGCAGTGGTTCTGCTAAATGAATTTTAACATTTTTGCACAATCTTTCTGAGCGTCCATTTCATCAACTGTCAAACTAACAGAAGAATACAAGCATTATATGAGAGGATGAGAGGATAGTTTTGTAATGAGCTAATGAAATGATGTATTGAAAATGCTTAAAATATGTCAGATAAATACCAAAGGTTTGATGCCTACTATAAACTAAATGTTTGTGTCCCCTAACAATTCCTAATCCCCAGTGTGATAGTATTTGGAGGCAAGGATTTAGGGAGGTGATTAGGTTTTGAGAGTGGATTCCTCAAGAATGGGATTAGTGCCCTTAAAAAAAAGGGGGGGCCCAGGGAGCTCTCCTGCCCTCTTCCAACGTAAGAGGGAGACAGCCAAAAAAAAAAAACAGCTGTCTATTAACCAGGCAGTGGGGACCTCACCAACACTAAATTTTGCCTGTCTCTTCTATAGTCTCCAGAGCTGTAGAAATAAGTTTCTGCTACTTATAAGCCACTCTGTCTATGGTATTCTGTTATAGCAGCCCAAATGAATTAAGGCAGTGCTTCTAAAAAATTTCCAAATACCATTTATAGGAAAAAAGTAAGAAATCATTACGTCCAACAATTATTTAAAGAAACGACTTCCATCTTTCTTTCCTGATGGGTAGAAAAGTAAATAAACTGTAAGATTCATAGAAACTCTAGTGAGCTATAATAGCCTTGGGGGGTGGAGGGGGAGCTTCCACCAAAATCTATAGTGAAAAAGGTATGCAAATAATACATGTAAGGGTTCTCCCAAAGAGAAAACAAAATTTTCTAATAAGGTAAAACTCAAAAGCAGCAATGAGTAAATCAAGATAAGAAAAACAAAAAGAACTCTCACTGGAAATTGCTTGGTGTTCCAATATCTGCCTTGGTTAATCTCTTCTTTTTAGCTTTTCCTTTTTTCTTTTCTTTGGTATGGGAGATGTTATTGACTTGTGGACCATAAAATCTATTGGTTGTGATTTCTGGATTTTTGATGTCAACTGTTGCCATAGGTAGATTAGGACCTGCAAAACAATATGAAAGGGATATAATTTAAGATAACTATTATATTATTAATATTATTAATATTATATAATTATTATATAATATATAATTATATAATATAAATATATAATTATATAATTATTATATTATATTAATATTATTATATTAATAACTTATAACAAATATCTTTCTCTGAAGTAGGACCACTTCACATATATATTTAAATTTTGAACTTGCAGGTTAATTTTTTATAAATAAGGATAAAGTACTGCCTAAATTTCAAAAGCCTATCATAAATTCTTAAACATGTTAGCATAGATGTTATTTCAAAGTGAACTTATAACACTAAATTTCATTGAAAATATAAATTTTCAGTAAGAATTGAAATTTAATTGGTCTAATGCCTTAAATTTTGACTATAATAGCCTCACATGCATCATATTACTTGTTGGTAAAGTGGTATGTATCATATAACAATAATAATAAAAATTAAAAAGAGCATATACTTTTTTAAAAAATCTGACAAATCTAATCTTATTTCAACTTTATTAGTCCATGAGGGGAAAAAGTACTTATACAATTATTACTACTATATTTTCCAAAACTACCATATGTAAGTCCAATAATATTTTCCCTATCAACATATATGCACATTGACCATTCTAAGTACAGGGCTTAACAAGACTGAAAAATTCTCAAAACACCCATCTTCCACAAAAATCAACAGTGAAAATATCTCAGCATTTTCATATATTATTTAATAGAACCCTTAGGAGTGACACTAAACATAATATACAAAATCTGTTCTAAATTCACAAAAATATTCTTGGTCTTAAAAGCATGAGAGTCTAAATGAAATGTATTCAATTTAAAAATTCCTTACAAATTTAACTAAATGGTATCACATATTATGTAGAGTCCACTTTAATATAGGATTCTCTGATAAAACCTCTTATCAGACTAAATTTCTGAGATGAGTATGTTAATGACAACTTTTAAAATGTTGGATAAAATGCAACCAAAATTGCACAGAGAAACAGTTAACACAGCAGGTTTGAGACTGCCATCCTTAGGCTTAAAGGTTTGCTTTGAGCTGGCATCCGGAAAATAGAATTCCAAGGTTTTTATCATTCTCTAATAAGATGGGCTAGTTGTGCCTCAACTATTTGTGCTAACAATGTACTTAAGGCTAAATGCCTACTTTTCTTCTGGGAAACTAAAACCTTGGTATGTGCTAGACAAAGGAGGACTATGTGAAAGTAGCACCCAATAAGCTCGGCACTGAATCCCTACTGAGTTTCTCTTTGGGACAACATTTCACATGTGTTGTAACAATTTATTAGTGGAGGAATTATGTGCATCCTTTCTGACTCCAATGGAAGAAGATCATGGCAAAGTTGTGTACGGTTTCCCTCAGACCTAACCCTAGCTGTCTTTCCCTTTGTTGATTTTGTTTTATATCCTTTCACTGTTGTGAATCTTTGCCATGAGTACCTCACTATATGGTCCTATTGAGTTCTTCCAGCAAATCAACCATGGGGTGGTCTTGAGGACTCCTGACACAATCAAAAAATGGCAAACAAAAATCCCAAGAAATTACAGGCTACCGTACATTAGGTGATAACTAAATGCCAATTTGACTTTAACTCAATTTCACTGAAAACCTCGAATGTAGCTTATTCATTAAATTTACCTGAAAGAACAATGTTTAAATGGGTAAATTATATATAACCCATGTTCTTTCAACTCTATTAAAGATGATAGAACTAAAATAAATTTACAAAAGGCATCTTCCACCTTATCGGACAAGTAAACATTTTGGAAAGATTTGTATTTTTAATATCACCAATATTCAGCTATCTTCCCTTCATATTTGAAGTCTACTTATATATAAGTGTCTAAAAGTTCTATTTGTATTTTCATGTAAAATTCCATGGGAAGTTGCTCATATTGGCAAGAGATAAAGAAACTGTTATTTGAGAAAAATGGATGCTAGTGAATAATATGGACAAGATCATTAAAATGAGCTGATTCAGTGTCAAGGAATAATAAAAATAACTGGATCAATAATTAAAGATTAGTTGTGCAATACAGAAGGCTAACTAAATAGTTGATATGCTTAGATTTTTCACATTCGTTCAGGTATCAGATTTCAGTGTTTACTGTAGTTTCACAAAGTAAGGGACTTACTGAGAATTCCCAGAATTCAAGTGTTAGAGGATTAAACTGGTGTCATACTCAAAGGCTTATCTACTGATCTGTTTTTACTTCTCATCTTTCCCTTTTCGCCTTCCCTCTAATAATTTAGCTTTACAAATTAGTATCAGCAACACCACCCACAGTAAGATGCTTGCAAATTACTGTTTACTCTTTTATGTTTATACTTAATAGAATTTAAGAAGTAACTTAAGACAGACTTAGAGGAGTATCAGTGAGGCACTCTCCTTATACATTACCACCCCTCCTGAAATAGCTGGTATAAACTATAAAGCAGCAACCAGAATCATCATCATCAAAAAAAAAAAAAAAAAAAAAAACTATTACTAGTTTTTAGAAAAAAAATAAAAACATTTTTTTATGCCGTTTTAGGTTACATAAAAATTATTATACCATGGATGTTTTAAATGGTAATAGATTTGGGCAAAGTGAAGTTTAGTAGTTGAAATTTCTCGGAAATTTGATAAAGATTCTTGTAAGCCTGATTCACAACTCACTACAGAAAATAATTCAGCTATCTCTAAAGAAAGTTCAAGGCTAAAGAAGACAGGAACCAAACAGAAGTGGTATGCGGAATGAATAATAAAGTTTAATTCACACTGTAGTCAGATTTTTTCCCCTCCTCCCTCTACCCCAAAAGGAGGTGTGGATATACTATTACACAGCTGCCAAGTAGTTTATAAAGTCTTTGAGTTAGCTATTTAGTGTCATTACACATGAATTTCATTAGTATTGGTTAAAACATTATTTAAGTCTATATAGGAAAATCCAAATTATAGAGATGTACAGAAAATTAACATTATCTGGGAAATTAGAGTGTTTTTCTAAACTTTTCATCTTATAGATAACAACTAAGGATGAGAAGAGTTCAGGTGACACACAATTAGTGACACAAGCAAAGGTGAATTCTGCTACCGTGGTTCCTAGTCCACTACCCTTTCTTTAACTACTACTGTGCTATTTTACACTAAAGTCAAACTATAAGATGATTGATAATGCTAACTTTACCAATGTTATCATATATCACTTCCTTACCAATTAGTTCTCTCAGTTTATATATTTTAACAGTTCATCATTCAATAAATATTTACTAGTAACTTTCAAAATTTAGGAAAAAAGTTTCCTACATAATTAAGAGATTAGGTACTTGGTTATTTCTGTTGATAATAGTCATTTACTTTAGAATTTGAAGGTGCTCGGAAATAAGTTTAAAATGGTGTTCTAGAGCTCAATTAAATATTTGTTTCAAAAGTGACAAACTAAAAGGATTGACAACCTGTGGAGGCCCAGTCATTTTTTACAAGCTTATGGAAGATTTGGTAATGGAGATACTCTTAATTCACTTCTCGTAGAGATTTATTTCATTTATGAAATTATACTTATCCTAAGAACATATACTAAATACATATATAATGGAGGGGGCTGTTTCCTTTCTTTCTTTCTTTCTCTCTTTTTCTTTAAAAAAAACAAAAAAAACAAAAAAAACACCCCAAATGACAAATTATCATCTTCTGGTTAAAGACAACTGTCACAGAAAAGGCTTTTTAATATTTTCACTGAACAGCATTTCTAGTTAATTTTAAAACTAAAAGAACAAACTAAAGTCTTCCCCTTAATTACATAAAAAGCAGAGAACTCTCACCAAGGTAAAATAGTTGAGAAACAGGTGGCCCAGAGGCCTCTGATGTCAAGCAGTCATGAAGCTGAGAACAAATCATTGGAAAGCGTCTAAGCTAAAAGGTGAGACTGACCGATAAAGAAAAAAGAAAGATGTATGAATTAGGAGTTAGTGAGGAAGACACTGAATTGCATTTCAGGAATATATGTTACTTCTACATAAAGTGTCTTTTTAATAGTTACAATTTGAAAAAATCTGCTAAACTGATCATCCAAATGAAGATTTAAGACAAAGCACCTGCATGGACATTGCAAGGTGGTTAAGGTGTCCACTGCACCTCCTAGTAGTGTATCAAATGCAGAAAAGTAATAATGCTGTCCTTAAAACAGAGGTCTTCACATAGTGAAGAGAGCAAGACAAATGACTGCACAGCAGGAAAAAATATTAAAATTTCTATTAATAATTATTTCATCCTTTACTGTGTATGTAATATATTAATACCATATTATATGCATATTTTATAAAGAAATATACAAATGCTGGCAACACATGCCATATAATTTTGCCTTTTAATAATACTATTTTTTTAAACTCTCACTTAATGAAAAGAAGTCTGGAATCATTGTGCCAAAAAGTTAAAACTACAAATCTAAAGATTTAAAATCAAGAGTAATCACACAAAAGTAACTCTCTTTGAGTACCTCTCCTACCAGGAGTAATAAAATTGTGAGACTCCACTGACACATAAAGAATATCCAAACTCATGGTGGGGCCTGGGTGGCTCAGTCAGTTAAGCGTCAGACTCTTGGTTTGGGCTCAGGTCATGATCTATCTTATATCTTAGCACAGTCTGCTCGTCCCTCTCTTTTCCTCCCTTCCCCCTCTGCTCCTCCCACTCAGAGCTCCCTCTCCCTCTCAAATAAAATCTTAAAAAAAAAAAATACAAATTCTGTGTATTCATGGATTAGGTGCCTCTTCAGAAGTACATTTTATATGTATTGAAAAGATTAAAATTTTGAGAACTCCATAAAGTATTTATATCGTTAACTTTAATTATATTATTTATACAACATCTGCACTTTAAAACCTCAGATTACTTTCTCATACCACTGCTAGGAAGCCTTCCCCATTGGTACTCAATACCACTTGCAGACTGCAGAATAATAAATTCAAAAGGATTAAAATATTGAGCACACAACAGGGGAAAAAATCTAACACATCGTAAAAGTTCACAGATCAAGGACTTCTGACTCAGCAGCTCCTGCATCCTTTGTCTCTGCCATGTATTAGTTGTGTAACTTAAGGCATGTTATTTACCCTTTCCAGGTCTCAGCTCCTCCTTCAAAACCTTATGGATGTAGCATAGTGATTAAGGGGCCAGGCTGTGAAGTTAAGACTTCTTGAGACTGCATCCTGCTCTACCACTTACTAGTTCTGTGATCCTGAACAAGTACCTACCTGTGCCCATTTGCTCTTCTATAAAATGGGGATAATAGCAGCCACTTCATTAGACTGCTGGGCAGTGCCTGGCTGGTAGTAAATGATCATTAAATAGTAGCTGCTATAATTATTGTTGTCATTGTCGTCTTCATGATAACAAGTATTTAGTAAGTACTATGCTAAGTACTTTGATTACTTCGTTTAATCCCCACAGCAGTCCTATTAAGTATTAAAATTTCCATTTAAAGACAAAGTATATAATACCTAGCACAAAGTAAGCCCTACTGAAGGTAGTCATTTTTTTGAAAAATTATAATAAGGTAAATAATCCAAAACTTAATACAGCAATATTTAGTTCATGTTTTTATAACAGGAAAACAAATTTAAGGACAAAATCAGAAAGCAATGTATCTTTTTAAAAGAAATGAACCCTAACAATCACCAATAGTTGTCATAGATGATATGTTTCCCTGAATAATTCATCTAAATTCTGATGAGAGGATGCAAGATGCTTAAAAAAATAATAAAAATAAAAAAGCCGTATTCTCCATTATAATGAAGGTTCCTGAAGCAATGATTCCTTACATCCAAAGTCAGGGACCTCATTTAAATGTGATGAAAGCTCCGCATCCTCTACCTTCAGAGAAAATATATACACTTAAAAATTTAGCAATTTCAGGGAGGATTTATGAAGTCCAGGATGAGAATCTCTGCCCTAAAGATCTGGGACTTTTCCTTTTTATTTTGGATTTCTGCTTTTACTTTCCAATATACATGTTTGGTTTTTTTAAAATGAATTCTCAATACCTCAAGTGCTCATCATCAAATTAAGGAAGGCTATATATACAGCTATTATTAGTTTAAAACACACTATTAAAGTCAGTGCTCATTCTTATAGGGGCCAGTTTCCTATTACCAGTGTGAAATAATATTTTGAAATAAGAAAAAAACATACATCTTAACATAGGAAATGAACAAGTTGCTACACAAAATTTACCACCTTTAAGGAAGACATTAAGTCAGGATTATACAGATTCTGAACTTAATCAATCAATACAAAATGAAGATATAATAGTGATCATTACCCTCTCTAGTCTTCTTCATCCTACAAAAAAAGCCAAAGGATAGTATATTTCTAAGAGTCATCTTTGTTATTTTAAAATGACATAATAGTATTTGATGACAGATATTAAACATTAAGTATTAATGTATGATACATGTTTCTAAAGGGATTAAACTACAATCTAAAATCTTCTTGATCAATAATTTGTATCAAAGAGCTTACCATTTGGGGGGTCTCGCCTCTTCTCTGTTTGAAAATAAATTAAAATAGTATTATTAGACATGTAATACAAACATCAACATAAAAATCAATTAATTCACTTAAATTTGGTCTTATTCCTAAGTCAATGTACAAGTGGTTAAGAAAGGTTTCTCTGAGGAACTGACATCTGAATAAAATGAGAGTGAACATTTTTAAAGGCCCTAAGGAGGAACAGCACGAAGGAACATCATAAAGCCTGGACTGGAGTGAGCCAACAGAAGAGTAAAAGGAGATAAATCAGAAGGAGAGCCAGGGACTTGGATCACCACGTAGGGTCCCACAGGCCATGGTAAGGAATATAGACTATATTCTATATATGATAGGAAGATCCTATAGGGTTTTCAGTAGGGCAAGTGACATAATCTATGTTTTTAAAAGTTAACTTTGGCTACTATGTGGAAAAGAGGTTGTAGGAGGCACTGAGTGACAGCAGGGAGACTAGTGAGGGAGTTACAGTAGTCCAGTTGACCAATGACGGTGGCTTACATTAGGGGAGCAGCAGAGGCAATGAGAAATAGATTCACATTATGTTTTTGAAAGCAAAGACAACAGATTGACTGGATTTATAAGAGACCATGGTGAACCAGAATGGAGCCCTTTACCAGGTTGGGGAAGATGAGGGGAAGAGTAGGAATGGGTCTAACTGGGGTTAGGGAACATGGATCAAATGTTCCGCTCAGACATGTTACGTCTGAAGGCTATTCTTATGTCCAAATTAAGTAAACAAGCCTGAAGCTTGGGGGAGAGGTCAGCAATGTAGATAAAATTTGGGGAAGCATAAGCATATGGACAGTTTTCAAAGCCACAGGACTGAATGAAAGCACAAGGGTAACGAGAATACTGAGGAACATCTGATCACTGAGGCAGATCAAATAATAATAAAAAGCTATAGCAGATCAGGAAGGAGTAAAACTAGGAGAACTATCAATCTTTTGCACTCTTACATACCAGGTTTGATATCATTTTGGCTTTAAGAAATTCAAAAGTGGTTGAAGAATTTTTTTAAAAATGTAATTTCCACAGATTTTCAAATATGAAACTGTCTAAAATTATAAGAGAAATACCCATAAATAATGATATAATAAAGTAGTTTATAAATAGATATAAACTAAAATTAATAGGATTTAACTGAGGAACAAGTTAAAAAACCTTGGCAATGGGAAACATAAATTTATTACTCCATCTGGTGGTCTGATGAAGTAACTTTCTAAAATATTTGACATAAGCAAGTCCTATCTATGTTAATGAATGTCAATCTCCCATTTCCCAGGTGATATGATCTCTGCAACTAGAGAGGAAAAACTTCTTAAGCTGATGATAATACAGATATGGAAATATACTGAGATAAATATAAAGTTCAGAGGTTAAGTTCTAAAAAGTAATTTACAAATAAGTCACTATTCTGGCTTGAGAGCCATTCATATGAAAAAAGGGGAAGATCTGGTGAACAAAGAAGAATGGGAGTTACTGGTGTGAGGGTACTGGCTAGAAACATTAGCAGAACAGTGTTTAATCAAATCAAGAGGTGTTTTAACATCAAAGAATAAGTAAGACTAGTTTGTGGAGTACTGTGTTCAAATTTGACCACAGATTTCTCCAAATCTGGACCATGTGAAGAAGACATAAAAATCTCTATAGTGGATTTGGACCACAGTATTCAGGATGATGCATCTATAAACTACACCGTGTGAGGAGTAAGAAACTGAAACTGGTTAAACTAAGAAGTGAAGGCATAACACAATAGATGGCTTCCAATGTTAAACGACTCCTGAGAGGAAAAGAAAAATAGACTAATTCTTCGTTGCTCCAAAAGTCAGACTCTATACATCTAAGTAAGAGAGAAGCAAGGCTGGAGTTTGACTTAGCATGAAGTGCTACCCAGTGATGAATCAGCTGTCTCCCTAATGTGATCTTTCTGCTTCGGAAACACCATGCTTTTAAAAGTTTAGGATCTACATAAAACAAAATTCCTGTACCAGCTGAAAGACACCTTTAAGTGCTTTAAGTGACCTTCCTATTTCAAAGTCAATTATTATGTATTTTAAGAAATATTTTTCCTTGTTTTGATTTGGAAATGTCATATATTCTAACTAAAAGGTACCCCAGAGAGCACCATGGCTTAGCACCACATGTCACTGAAATAGGGCACTGAACCATAAATGATTCTGTACCTTTAAACCCTTTCCTAGCATGGAATCAAGTAGTAAATATCCTTGGTCCCAAATAGAAGTAACAAAAAATAGGTCCCTAATAATTCTATGTACTCATCAATTGAGATATAATAAGAAGGCAATTGTGAGGCAACAACTTAGTTCATTTTATTTTCATTTCTACCTCACCACCCTCTTGGAAACTCATTAAAATAACAATAAAGATGTACAAAATGGAATACATGATTTTACATTCCTGTTTTCTGGATCCAATGTCTTATTTTTTCATGGCTTAGTCCCTCTTGGTGGTAAAGCACATCCTGAAATATACTGATCTTCAGAACTATGGTAACACACACCACCAGATATACAGAAAAACTTTTTAAGGAGTAAACAGCTTGGCTAGTTTTAAGGGGATCTATTTGCTGATCACATCTCCCATATGTTCTTTCTTCTCCTAAAACTGATCTGCTTAGGATGATGATTTTAGAGAGGTTCACCTTTCCTAATCATCCATCTTCCACTTCACAACAGAAAGGCCTAGTACACTGTTGTCAAATATTTCTATATCAATAAATTTAAAATTCTATACTCTCCTGCATCATTCTCTAATTATTTCATATGTATTACAGTCTCATGTGCTAAACTAAGTTCCTTATGGTTTTATAATAGACAACAGTAGAGACAAAATAAAGACAAAACAATGTTCATAGATTGTGTTTGCAACTGCTTATTTGCTTCTATGCTTGCCTAAAAGTCTTTGTTCACAAAGTATTTAATATTCTAAGAATGTAAGAACAATGCCATAAAAATGCAAGAGGCAGTATTTATGGAATGTTACAACAAAAAAAGATTATTAGAATGAGTTCTTCAGTAAACCTGAAGAAAATTAGTTCTTAATAAAAATATTTCTCTTAAGTAAGGATCAGCACATTTTTGGGGGGGACAGAGAATAAATATTTTAGGATTTGCGTGCCATATGGTCTTTGTTGTAACTATCCAACTATTGTCGTGACAAAAAAGCAGCCATTAGATGTATTACACAGACAAAATGTAAGTCAATGAGCACAACTGTGTCTCACTAAAACTTTATTTATAAAAATAAGTGGTGGGCCAGATCTGTCCCATGAGCCATACTTTGCCATCTCATGTTTTAAAGAAAAAAAAAAAGTTTACCAGATTTCCTTTGTCGCCGGCCCAACAAGTCTGTAACTGCTTTTCGGAATTTTTTTGCTTCTTCTTCATTGGCAAAATTAAGAGCAACTTGACAAGTCTGAAACATTTTTATTAAAAAAGGCACACAACAAAAAAACATGAATTTAGCTTATTTAATGAAAAAGCTGATAACCAATAAAGTACATTTCTGAAGAAGGAAAGTTGAGTTTATTAAGCAGATAAGCGCTTATTTAGCTTAGTTTTAATTCTATCTGAATTACTTAAGAATGGTAAAGGCATGGAGAAGGCAAAGTAAAAGACTACTATTAGAAAGGCTGGCTCTCATAGTGGACATTCAAATATTAAATGGAATACTCCATCTTCAACAAAAAAACACAATAGCAAATTGAATTTGATCATTCAACAGAGCTCTGTAAAATAATTTAGATTTTAGAAAAGGCAAACACTGGAAAAGTTGGTCAAATGCAGGTCAGGTCTACCTTTACTAGGTTATATTTTTATTTTACAGCTTAATTGTAGATACTATTTAAATTATTATCTTAATTCAGATAAATTAAAATGTGGAAACACACTGCCATTAACAACAATGGCATTTAATGCACACACACACACACACACATATATATATATATATATACACACACACACATATATTTATATTTTATTAAGGAAAATGTGAAAAAAACAGCTAGAGAAAAAAATACTTTTTGAAAAGATGTATCATCTAATCCAACCTTGTTTCTCATTATAGAAAATTTAGGAAATACAAATATGAAAATAAAGAAAATTAAAATCACCTATAACCTTGTCACTCGAACAATCCTTGTGAGCATATGGTACGAAAATCTTTCTAACACCTTCCTTAAGTATAAGCAATATATTTTTAAAAATCTGTTCTCCCCTTACACACATTTATTGTATTTTAGCACTTTTCTAGGCCATGAACTATTCTTTCTCTCTCTCTCTCTCTCTCTCTCTCACACACACACACACACACACACATTTTGAATTGCAATTTAATATTTAATGTTTAAATGATACTATAGTTTAGTGGGCAATGAAGATTTCATTTTTATAAATAAGAAAACTAAATCCCAAAAAGGTTAAGCTATTTGCCCAAAGACAGAAAGATGATGAAAAAAGAAATTTCTTTTCTACACAGCAAATTATATTTACAGTACTCTTTGAAATCTTTTTTTTTTTTTTTGGCCCTTTAAAATCTTAGCCATTTCTTCCAATTTAGCTATACTATCTATGAAGAAGCTTTGAAAGTAAAATAATTCTTTTTACTTTATACAGTGTTTGCATAAAAAGCTCATAAATGCTTTCCACAGACAAATGTAAAAACAATAACATTACACAGGGCTATAAAAATATATGACTTACATCTCCAGCAAAGGTATGAAAATATCCTCTAGGACTATTATATACAAAGTTATTGTATAACTCTTGTTCCCACAATAGTTTCCCATCCTAGAAAACAGTTAAAATAAGAGTTACCAAGAAGAATCTCCAGGAATAAAACAAAATAGATGACTCATATTCAGGGAATTGCTTATATTAACATTAGCTTTTAAATGTACAGAAAACACATGTATAACATAAATAACATAATTTAATAAGTAATTTCTTAATAAAACAGTAAATTCTGAAGTTTCTTTCGTATAAACTACATATCAAGTTGAGTTTAATTCAGTATGCTAAGATATAATTTCATTAGATTTATATTCCCAAATATAGTTACTCAGTCAAATATAAAACTAAAACAATTACTAGATCATCAATGTTAGACAAGAGTAGAATACTGTTGCACATGCACTGATTATCAATGCATAGTTCCATCAGCAATAGACTGTGTGCTATCAAGTCTTACAGGAACATTTCATGCTCTTTTCCTCAACCCTACAGGTGATGGGAAGGTCAAATATACCTTCTGTACTGTTCATTAATAATCTTTGAATTCCTAACTTTTACACACTGGCCCTCTAATTAAATACTGGTACAAGTAGTTAGTATCAATCATGTGCAGAAAGAGACGGATGATTGAAGTGCCCGAAGGTTAAAAGTATGATTAAGAGACCCATGGATGACTGGACTGTCATATCTACGGCCACAGTAGAAGAAATATAATTAACCTTAATACCAAAGGTGGCTAACTGCAAGTACTCAGCAATGGTTACCTACAATTAGAAATAAGTGGTTAGAGAAATATATAAGTATTACCCTATTTTGAAAGCAAAGTTCTACCTAGACCATGATTTAAAAATATCCAGAATATGCTATACACACATATAATGCAATTCCTTTCTTCTCAGTGGAGTTATATGTGCACTTGATTTCTAAAGAGTGTTTCTCACTAACAATGAGAAATATGTCAAAAAAACTAAGCAGTTTCTTTCAAACTATGCATATGTTCCCTATTTCCTAGAATCACTGCCGGGATGATACTAAGCCACTGATAACAGCAATATGCCACATTTCTCAGCTGTCTTGTAGAATGGAAAAGTGGATGTTAAGAAGCGCTAAGTTACAAAGCACAGTAACTTAACTCTTATTGAATCTCAGGAAAACACTTTGCAATAGACCCAGATGGTTTTCCATTTTATAAATTAATAAGCCAAGGCCCAGAGAAGTAAACAGTTTGGCTACAATCTATCTACCCTTAAGCATCCCCCAGGAGAGTTCAATTTTTTGGGGGGGTAATTATTCCACATATACATATTACAAAAGTCTACCTACAGAAAAGGTTTTAAAAGATAAATGGAGACGTCATCTCTGCAAAAAGGTAATCAACATCAACTATAAGAGATGAATACCTGAGAATGGGCATCCAACCTAGGACAATGTGGATATGTGTTTAAATGTGAGAGATACAAAGCTGTGAAAATCTGAACATACCTATGTTAAGAAACAACATAAGGAAAAACTGGTAGCAAATACATTATTATAGGTATTGTATAAGGCTTTAAACCTAGGCTGAAGTAACTAACAGTACATACTAAACTAAAATATACTTTTATAATTCCCTGAAAGAACTATATATGCTACTCTGTAATGGACAAAATGGAATAAAACAGTATCATCAGAAAAAGAGAACATAGGGAAAGCCCAAGATGTAAAGGTATTTAAAAAACAAACAAACAAATCCTTTAATGTGTGGTGGCAGTTGAAAGATAAAATAGGAAGCTATTAATTCTGGCTTACAACCTATTCCTGTTTGCTTGCAATGCCCAAGTTTCATTACCTAAAACCAAGTTTCATTCTTCTAATATGCAGGATGAATCAAAATTATATATATATAACTACATATATAAATTATAACTGAGGTTAAAAAACCTATTCACCCACCATTTAAATTGGAAACAAAACTCACCTTAATATCAAATATTCTTAAAAAATAAGATCTCTGTGGATTGTCCTTAACAAGACAAGCAACACCGCTACACTTCTTTGACCACATACAGTTACGATCTGCTGCATATAACTGTACCACTGCTGAAGACATAGTCTGAAAAATATAAAATTTATAGCCATTAGGTTCAAAATAACATTCAGATGACCACAGCCCCTGCTGACATCTTCACTGTAACCTCATGAGAGACATTCAACCAGAACCACCCAGCTATGCTGCTCCTAATTTCCTGACCCATAGAAACAAGAAGATAACAAAACATTTATTGTTATTTTAAGCCATTCCTTTTGGAAGTAATTTCTTATGCAGTAACAAATAACACAATAACTACACTAAAAATAACTAAGGAGAACAAACATTTACTGATGCTTAGAACGTGTCAGAAATTGTGTTAAGATTTAGAAATAAAGTTGTTTTGGGCTACTTAACTATGGCTGGGGAATGCCCTCCTCTGATAAGATTCCAAAGAACTGCATGTATATACATGTCTTCTATAATAATAAAGTCAAAAAATGTAAGATCAGTGTATTTTGGGGAACCAAAATTGTATAAAGACCCCTAAGAAATACTGTTCCATGTTTTTAACTTGTGTATACCAAACTCATCTTTGAATTTCAGAGTCATGAATAGGACACAATAGGACACAAAGCAGCAGGAAAATATCCACAAGAGCCATTAAAAAATTATGAAGATAGCTTAGAAATTTTAAAAATGTATATTCTAGGATACTAAGAATGCTGAGTATGACTTTGGCCTGGTCAAAACATACTTTGTTCTTCTGAAAATATAATACATATCATCATTTGCCTGGGTTCTCTGACCCCAAATTCCTAATATTAAAAACTTAAAAAAAAAAAAAAAGGATTTTACATTCATTATCCAAAGGTATTAAAGACGAGCCAAAGGATTAAAATATCAGATGAGTAAATTTGTTTTCTAAGGCAAATTCATATAAATTACAGCTCTTTTAGTATGATGCTATCAAAATGCATTCATTTCTACAAAAAAAACATAATTAGGATATCAAGAAAAAAAAACATCAAAAAATCCTTTTAGGGGTACCTGGGTGGCCTAGTAGGTTGGGCATCCAACTGCTGATTTCAGTTCATATCATGATCTCAGGGATCTATGGGACACAGACACAAGCTCCCGGCTCTACAGGTTGTCTGCTGGTCTCCCTTTTCCTCTGCCCCTCCCCCATCTCACACATGAGAGTGGGCATGCGCCTCTCTCTCTCAAATACATAAATCTTAAAAAAAAAAAAATCCTTTTTAAAAACCAAAAAACAATAAGTAACAGACTGCAAAAGAAATAGCATATTATCAAATACAGTCTGAAATTCCATTATGGGAATTCCCTTACCAAATGTCCAAATGTTAACACACAAAACACTGAATGTATATGTGAACTCAAAAAAAAGTAACAAAAAGCTAAAAATCCACATTTAAGCATTTATATAAATTTACAACAAATTCTTAAAACATCTGCTTAAGAAATAAAGACCAGTGAAACAGTTCAGTTACATTCCATATAAAAGTGGTTGGCACTATATACCTTATTCTAAAACAATTTATAAAATTTTAATACTGAAGAAACCACCTTATCACAAGCTATTTTCAGTAACTAGATTTTCAAAATTTTGCTACAGTCATATTATCAGTCTAAGTATGCCTCTTTCACTCCTTTTTATCTTAAACTAGCAGTCTAAAAATTATACAAGGCTATTTCTGATTAATTCAGGAAAATTATAGTGAATGTGAGAATAGCTTACATGTATAAAATTTAATATATAAATGATAGAAATATAAAAACAGTGACTATTCCTTGTGCTCTAGATTGACAGTGGCTTCATTAAGTTTTTAAAAACATTCCTTCCATTCCTTTAAGGCAATTACAGCTCACCAACGCCATTACTTCTTGTCTTTAATAACTGAGAAGATATTATTAAAAAAACAACACAGGGACAAGTGCTTAGGAAAGGAAATCTATTTCTTATTAGCCCAATAAAGTTAGGTTAAAATTTATTAATTAAAAGGAAAAAAGCACTACATCAAGTTCCATAGAAATAGAAACTGTCCTATCTTAACATATTGCTGATATTTCAGTATGAAGTTATTGCAGTAACATATTCATCCTCTCAGAACTTTGTCAAGGGCAGAAATAAGATAAAGGATGAATTCTGGGATGTGAATCTCTCCCACTGTCCTTCCACAGGGCATTTTTATCTCTTGGGCTTACTCAGCACCATCAGGAACTATTTCACTGATTCCCTATGTTAAGTGACTGCTTTTTTCATATTTCTAGAGTACCTTTTTAAATACCTTGTGTAAATCTCATTACATCACAGATCTTATTTTAAAATAGAGTAATTTTCTGTAATTGATTTATTACCCATTAAGCAGACTGTAATTTCCTTAAGCAACTAAATACTTTCTATATTATAGAAAGTATAGTTTCTAGATTATACTTTCACTTTACCTACACTTTGCTCCAACTAAGCAAACATTTGCTAAATTAAAAATTACATATTCTGATTTTGATAATAATACTATGATAAATGCCCTTTATTTAAGGATATACATCTTGGGGATGAATGGGTGGCAGAGTTGATTGATCTGACTCTTGGTTTTGGCTCAGGTCCTGAAGTTTCTCTCTCTCTCTCCCTCTGCCCCCCCCCCCCCCCCGCCATATAAATAAATCAACAATTTTTTAAGAGGATACACATCTTAAAGTATTATAAAGGGGCATCATATTGGCCATTACTCTCAAGTTGATTCTGAAAATAATAATACGCATATGTATACATAGAAGAAACCCTGGTAAAATGTTATAAATGGTTAACAAATCTGGATGAAAATATGCAGGAATTCTTTGTTACTGCATCTGTAACTTTTCTGTATGAAATTATTTTGAAATTAAAAATATTAAAGCCCATATGATTCACAAAAGCCTAAGACTCTCCACCTACTTGCACAGTCATGACAGCCTTGGGAAGTTGTTTCTCTTCTCAGAGCCAATGCTACATGTACATATATAAACCACCACCCACACTGATCCAAAACTACGAAAACTACCACTTCTTCAAATTCCTTCTATACTGATACAAACTTTGTTAGAACCTTCATCCTGAGTAAGACTTAAATCACAAATATCCACTACTTTTATAGTTCAAATTCTTTACACATTATCACAACAACCACATTATGTAACAGGTCAGAGTAAGAATTTTAAACCAGGAAAATAGATGCTTCTTTAATAAAAGAGATAGAATCAGCTAATGACAGGAAAAAGACTGGAAAATACTAGGTCTTACAGATCCTTGTTTGACAAACAACTGCCTACAAGTACTAAGGGGACTTATTAAGTGAATTAAGTGAATATTAACTATTATTATTTTAATATTCCAATAAATACACAATATTGTTAAAGGAAATAATCTTTAAAGATATATTTTTAATTAATATCCAAAATACACTGAGTGTGGGAAAAGAAACCACAGGATTGAATAAAGAAATCTTTTTTATGGTCACAATGGCCTAGATTAATAGCCAAAACACTCCAGCTTCTGTGTATGTGTATGTACCCAAATTCCTAAAAATCAAACCAGGAAAATCCATCCTAAGTTTTCTCATTATATAAAGATATTTTAAGTATGTTCCTAAATATTCTGATGATATATTCATGTGAAATGTCCCCTTAGTATCATGAATGTGAAATTTAATTATGAAACATAAAAGGAATTACAAAAGTAAAGAAAAAAATTTGGTTATACGTCAATTAAAAATTGAAAGTACAGAAAAAAATTTGGTTATACTTCAATTAAAAATTGAAAGTTATTTAAACAAGGAATTTGGCAGAATTCTTAATTATGCAGTGATCTCAAGGAGCAATTTTTAAAAACACCTCAATTACATGACCTCCTAAAAAACCCAATACAGGCGGGGCAAGATGGCTGAGGAGTAGGGTCCCCAAGTCACCTGTCCCCACCAACTTACCTAGATAACTTTCAAATCATCCTGAAAACCTACGAATTCGGCCCAAGATTTAAAGAGAGAACAGCTGGAATACTACAGAGAGACGAGTTCTCGCTTCTATCAAGGTAGGAAAACGGAAAAAAAAAAATAATAAAAAAGCATCCAAGGGGGAGGGGCTCTGCGAGGAGCCGGGCTAAGGCCAAGCAGCGAGTGCCCCCAGGACAGGAAAGCCCCAACCCAGAGAAGCAGGAGCTTCACCAAGCAGGAGCTTCACCAATCTTCCCGAAGGGAAAGGTGCTCCCAGGGAGTTGGAGCAGGATCCCAGGAAGGGCGGGGATGCCCTCAGGCTCCCAGGGGCACTAACTGAGGACCTGCGCCCCAGGGGGAGAGCTCGCCACACCGCCAGCACCAGAAAGGGCTGGAGCGCACCCCTGCAGGGTCCTGGGAGGAGCCCAAGCGTCGGCTCCGGCTCCAGCTCCGGCAGCGGCTCTGCACAGAGGGGGCTGCGCAGCTCGGAGCAGCTTGGGCAGCGGCTCAGCTCAGGCGGCAAATCCGCACAGAGGGGGCTGCGCAGCACCGGAAGCACGATTCCAGAGGCACAGGCCCTGGAGCTCAGGGCTCCGCGGGGACACAGCCCAGGATCCAGCGCTACCCCCAGGACAGGCAGAAGCCGGGAGGACACAGGGCAGTGAAGGCGCTCCTGCCACCGGGTGGCCCTGAGCTGTGCAGATCAGTGCCACCCTTCTCTGGCGCATCCAGGCCCCTGCGGACTGGGAGCTGCGGTAGTTACTGTGGGAGCTGACGCCAGGGATGGAGATCTGGCCACCACCAGTGGTGGTATTCCTCTTGGTGTCACCCTGTGCCTGGGGCTGAGCGGGCCGCCAGGGAGCAGGAGCCTCACAGGATAAACAGCTCCCACTGAGCTGTACACCTGGCAGGGGACTGACTGGGCAGCTCCCCCAGGTGCACACACCTGAGAATCAGCAAAGCAGGCCCCTCCCCCAGAAGACCAGAAGGAAGGACAGGAGAAGAGAAAGTTCTTAGCCTAGCAGCGCTGGAAAGTTCCAGGGGAAGTCGAGGGATTTACAGTATATAGAATCAGAGGATACCCCCCTTTGTTTTTTTTTGTTTGTCCCACCCCCCTTTTTTCTTTTTTCTCTCTTTTCTCCTTTTTCCAGTACAACTTATTTTTAGCCACTCTGCACTGAGCAAAATGACTAGAAGGAAAAACTCACCACAAAAGAAAGAATCGGAAACAGTCCTCTCTCCCACAGTTACAAAATTTGGATTACAATTCAATGTCAGAAAGCCAATTCAGAAGCACAATTATAAAGCTACTGGTGGCTCTAGAAAAAAGCATAAAGGATTCAAGAGACTTCATGACTGTAGAATTTAGATCTAATCGGGCTGAAATTAAAAACCAATTAAATGAGATGCAATCCAAAGTGGAGGTCCTAATGACAAGGGTTAACGAGATAGAAGAAAGAGTGAGTGACACAGAAGACGAGTTGATGGCAAGGAAGGAAACTGAGGAAAAAAGAGAAAAACAATTAAAACATCATGAGGATAGGATAAGGGAAATAAATGACAGCCTCAGAAGGAAAAATCTACATTTAATTGGGGTTCCTGAGGGCGCCGAAAGGGACAGAGGACCAGAAAGTATATTTGAACAAATCATAGCTGAACTTCCCTAACTTGGGAAGGGAAACAGGCATTCAGATCCAGGAGATAGAGAGACCCCCCCCCCCAAAAAAAAATCAATAAAACTTGTTCAATACCTTGACATTTAATAATGAAACTTGGAAATTCCAAAGATAAAAGAAGATCCTTTAAGCAGCAAGAGACAAGGGATCCCTAACCTTTATGAGAAGAAGTATTAGGTTAACAGCAGATCTCTCCACAGAGACCTGGCAGGCCAGAAAGGGCTGGCAGGATATATTCAGGGTCCTAACAGAGAAGAACGTGCAGCCAGGAATACTGTATCCAGCAAGGCTCCCATTCAGAATAGGAGACATAAAGAGCTTCCAAGATAGGCAGAAACAGAAAAAATATGTGACCACCAAACCAGCTCTACAAGAAATATTAAGGGGACTCTGTAAAAGAAAGAGGAAGTCCAAGGAAACAATCCACAAAAACAGGGACTGAATAGGTATCATGATGACACTAAATTCCTATCTTTCAATAGTAACTCTGAACGTGAATGGGCTTAATGACCCCATCAAAAGGCCCAGGGTTACAGAGTGGATAAAAAAGCAAGACCTATCTATTTGCTGTCTACAAGAGACTCATTTCAGACATAAGGATACCTACAGCCTGAAAATAAAAGGTTGGAGAACCATTTACCATTCAAATGGTCCTCAAAAGAAAGCAGGGGTAGCAATTCTTGTATCAGATAAATTAAAGTTTATCCCAAAGACTGTAGTAAGAGATGAAGAGGGACACTCTATCATACTTAAAGCATCTATCCAACAAGAGGCCCTAACAATCATGAATATTTATGTTCCGAATGTGGGAGCCACCAAGCATATCAATTAATAACCAAAGTTAAGACATACTTAGATAATAATACACTTATACTTGGTGACTTGAACACAGCACTTTCTACAATCGACAGATTTTCTAAGCACAACATCTCCAAAGAAACAAGAGCTTTAAATGATACACTGGACCAGATGGATTTCACAGATATTTATAGAACTTTACATCCAAACGAAACTGAATACACATTCTTCTCAAGTGCACATGAAACTTTCTCTAGAATAGACCACATACTGGGTCACAAATCAGCTCTTAACCGCTACCAAAAGATTGGGATCATCCCTTGCATATTTTCAGACCATAATGCCTTGAAACTAGGACTAAATCACAAGAAGAAGTTTGGAAGGACTTCAAACACATGGAGGTTAAGGACCATCCTGCTAAAAGATGAAAGGGTCAACCAGGAAATTAGAGAAGAATTAAAAAGATCCATGGAAACTAATGAGAATGAAGATAAAACTGTTCAAAATCTTTGGGATACAGCAATCAGTCCCGAGGGGGAAATACATCGCAATGCAAGCACCCATCTAAAAACTGGAAAGAACTCAAATACAAAAGCTAACCTTGCACCTAAAGGAGCTGGAGAAAAAACAGCAAATAGATCCTACACCCAGCAGAAGAAGAGCGTTAATAAAGATTCGAGCAGAACTCAATGAAATAGACCAGAACTGTTGAACAGATCAACAAAACCTTGCAAGAGTTGGTTCTTTGAAAGAATTAATAAGATAGATAAACCATTAGCCAGCCTTATTAAAAAGAAGAGAGAAAATACTCAAATTAAAAATCATGAATGAGAAAGAAGGGATCACCACCAACACCAAGGAAATAAAACGATTTTATAAACTTATTATGAGCAGCTATACACCAATAAATTAGGCAATCTAGAAGAAATGGACACATTTCTCAAAAACCACAAACTACCAAAACTGGAACAGGAAGAATTAGAAAACCTGAACAGGCTGATAACCAGGGAGGAAATTGAAGCAGTCATCAAAAACCTCCCAAGACACCAAAGTCCCAGGCCAGATGGCTTCCCAGGGGAATTCTATTAAACATTTAAAGAAGAAACCATACCTATTCTACTAAAGCTGTTTGGAAAGACAGAAAGAGATGGAATACTTCCAAACTCGTTCTATGAGGCCAGCATCACCTTAATTCCAAAACCAGGCAAAGACCCCACCAAAAAGGAGAATTACAGACCAATATCCCTGATGAACACAGATTCAAAAATTCTCAACAAGATACTAGCCAATAGGATTCAACAGTACATTAAGAATATTATTCACCATGACCACATGGGATTTATCCCGGGGATGCAAGGCTGGTTCAACATTCGTAGAACAATCAATGTGATTCATCATATCAGCAAGAGAAAAAACAAGAACCATATGATCCTCTCAATAGATGCAGAGAAACCATTTGACAAAATACAGCATCCATTCCTGATCAAAACTCTTCAGAGTGTAGGGATAGAGGGAACATTCCTCAGCATCTTAAAAGCCATCTACGAAAAGCCCACAGCAAATATCATTCTCAATGGGGAAACACTGGGAGCCTTTCCCCTAAGATCAGGAACGAGACAGGGATGTCCACTCTCACCACTGCTGTTCAACATAGAAGTCCTAGCCTCAGCAATCAGACAACAAAAAGACATTAAAGGCATTCAAATTGGCAAAGAAGAAGTCAAACTCTCCCTCTTCACAGATGACATGATACTGTACATAGAAAACCCAAAGGACTCCACCCCAAGATTGCTAGAACTCATACAGCAATTCGGTAGTGTGGCAGGATACAAAATCAATGCCCAGAAATCAGTGGCATTTCTATACACTAACAATGAGTCTGAAGAAAGAAATTAAGCAGTCAATCCCATTTACAATTGCACCCAAAATCATAAGGTACCTAGGAATAAACCTAACCAAAGAGGTAAAGGATCTATACCCTAAAAACTACAGAACACTTCTGAAAGAAATTGAGGAAGACACAAAGAGATGGAAAAATATTCCATGCTCATGGATTGGAAGAATTAATATTGTGAAAATGTCAATGCTACCCAGGGCAATTTACACATTTAATGCAGTCCCTATCAAAACACCATGGACTTTCTTCAGAGAGTTGGAACAAATCATCTTAAGATTTGTGTGGAATCAGAAAAGACCCTGATTAGCCGGGGGAATATTAAAAAAGAAAACCATAGTTTAGGGCATCACAATGCCAGATTTCAGGTTGTACTACAAAGCTGTGGTCATCAAGACAGTGTGGTACTGGCACAAAAACAGACACATAGATCAATGGAACAGAATAGAGAATCCAGAAGTGGACCCTCAACTTTATGGTCAACTAATATTCGACAAAGCAGGAAAGACTATCCACTAGAAAAAAGACAGTGTCTTCAATAAATGGTGCTGGGGAAACTGGACATCCACATGCAGAAGGATGAAACTAGACCATTCTCTTACACCATACACAAAGATAAACTCAAAATGGATGAAAGATCTTTTTTTTTTTTTTTTTTTTGGATGAAAGATCTAAATGTGAGACAAGATTCCATCAAAATCCTAGAGGAGAACACAGGCAACACCCTTTTTGAATTTGGCCACAGCAACTTCTTGCAAGATACATCCATGAAGGCAAGGGAAACAAAGCAAAAAGAAACTATTGGGACTTAAGATAAAAAGCTCCTGCACAGCAAAAAAAAACAGTCAACAAAACTAAAAGACAACCTACAGAATGGGAAAAGATATTTGCAAATGACCTATCAGATAAAGGGCTAGTATCCAAGATCTAGAAAAAACTTATCTAACTCAACAGCAAAGAAACAAACAATCCAATCCTGAAATGGACAAAAGACAAGAACAGAAATTTCACAGAGGAAGACATAGACATGGCCAACAAGCACATGAGAAAATGCTCTGCATCACTTGCCATCAGGGAAATACAAATCAAAACCACAATGAGATACCACCTCACGCCAGTGAGAATGGGGAAAATTAACAAGACAGGAAACAACAAATGTTGGAAACGATGTGGAGAAAGGGGAACCCTCTTGCACTGTTGGTGGGAATGTGAACTGGTGCAGCCACTCTGGAAAACTGTGTGGAGGTTCCTCAAAGAGTTAAAAATAGAACTGCCCTATGACCCAGCAATTGCACTGCTGGGGATTTACCTCAAAGATACTGATGTAGTGAAACGCCGGGACACCTGCACCCCAATGTTTATAACATCAATGTCCACAATAGCCAAACAGTGGAAGGAACCTCGGTGTCCATGGAAAGATGAATGGATAAAGATTTGGTATATGTATACAATGGAATATTACTCAGCCATTAGAAACGACAACTACCCACCTTTTGTTTTGACGTGGATGGATGTGGAGGGTATCATGCTGAGTGAAATAAGTCAATCAGAAAAGGCCAAACATTATATGGTCTCATTCATTTGGGGAATATAAAAATTAGTGAAAGGGAATAAAGGGGAAAGGAGAGAAAATGAGTGAAAAGATCAGTGAGGGTGACAAAACATGAGAGATACCTAATTCTGGGAAATGAACAAGGGTTTGTGGTAGGGGAGGTGGGCGGGGTGTTGGGGTGACTGGGTGATGGGCACTGAGGGGAGCACTTGGCGGGATGAGCACTGGGTGTTATGCTATAGGTTGGCAAATTGAACTCCAATAAAAAAATAAAAAAATTAGAAATTAAAAACACCCAATACAGAAACCAGCAATTCAAAAAAGAAAAACAACAGTCCTGATTGGTGACTACCAGTGAAAATTATCCAGGAGAAAAAAACACAATTTACTATAGAAAGGAGAGATTTTTTTTTTTAATCTCTTGGTAACTTTCACAATGAGAACCAGAAAAAGAAAGAAAAATAGAAAAAGGTAGAGATTTAAAAATACATCAAAGACAGAAGACTCCACAAGAAACAGTAATTTTTTAAAAAGCAAAGTTGGAGGATTAGAAGGGGAAGAAGACAAAAGCAGTAACAGAATGTCAACAGTGAATAAAAGTGGTCACGTGGTAACAGTTGCTGTCTTTCAGATCAAGTAGAAATGGTCTTTTAGGCCTAGTAGCTGTTTAAGAAAACGACTGTTAAGGTACATGTTACGTATATTCATTTACCAAATGTTTATTGAGTACCTACTGCATACATGGAACTGTGATGGGGGGCGGGGTGCAAACAAAAGTGAGGTTGAGTAAAAAGATTTATTACACAGACATGATCCTCATGATATGGGGCGTGCAGACGTTAATAACTATTACAAATGCTAAAGGAAAAATTCAATATGCAGGAAAAATATAAAACTTACCCAGCCTGGGAAGGCTTCCTCAAAGTGACAATTTATCTGGAGGATGAAACTGAATAAGTCAGGTGAGCAAAGGAATGAAGAGGCGAGGAAACAGCATTCTTTGCAGACATATCAACAAAACCCTACCTATGGGAAAGTGCTAAAGGAGTTTGGGGAGCTGAGAAAGGGAAGAGTGGCATGGAATGAAGTTAAAGATTTCATACTAAAGTAACATCAAACACAGCTCAATTCTGTGGTTTAGAGATAAATAGCTACGTGTAGTTTGGAAACCCTGTCCAGAGATGTGGTATAGTGGTTTATCATTCCTCTAATGTCTTCTGATTCCTCTTAGTATCCCAGTTCTGGTATACTCTTCTCCCCCAATGACCCTGGGTTTGTCCATATGACTTGCTTTGACTAAGACGACCTCTGCAAATCTTGAAAGAAGGTTGAAAACTACCTGTATCATCTGAGAACTGCTGCACTAAAATCTTGAAGTGCAAGACGATATGAAGAGCAAGGCCCCTTGCCTTTGCTGAGGCCAGTTCCTATTAGATCTGCAAGCTGAATGCCACTGCATGAGTGAGCACAGGTGACAAACTAACCATCCTGTCAATCCACAGAATCATAAAACATAAATCAATACTGCTTTAAGTCACAGTCTTTAGACGGTTTCTTTGCAGCTATATGTAGGAGATTATTTTTAATATAATAACCTAAAATAAATGGTGCTAGCTCCTTCCTCCCATTCATTTATACTGGGCATATGTTTAAAATTACCAGTAAAGTCACCAAAATTTTTTATCTAAAAATCACAAAAGTTTTAGAGCTATCAACGTACTTTCTTTTTTGGAATCATTTTTAAAATGCATTTTATATCCAAAAGCCTTACTAAAAACTAGGTACTGTACAAGAGACTAGGCTCACTCACTAAACCACTCATAGCCACACATCAATCTCATATGGTGCGTGTGATTTAAATCATGTATCAGAAAATTGTAAATTATGTGGCAAAGACCTTTAGCATTACCTATCATCAAAATTATAGATGCTAAAACCACAAATTCCAAGGTTTACCATACTCTTAATTTTCTACTTGAAGGATAACCATATATAGATAAAGGTGATAGTGATACTGATCTCATTACAGACTGATTTATGTTTGCAAGCAGGTGAGAACATTGTGCTAAAAGGGCAGCAAATAGGTATTGGCTTGCTCTCCTCTGCCTCTCCCCTCCCTGCAGGATAAGCAGACCTGCTTTCAAAAGTTTTTCTTCCTTCCTCTTGTCTCCTCTTCCCTTTGTATGCCTCTCTCTTACAGTCAGCAAAACCTATGGTGAAATCTGAAGTGTTCAATTTTCAGGGATCGAAGATGGAGGTGGGAAGGAGGATCCCTAGGATTATGACCTCAGCTGACCGAAGTTTAATATTTACCAGCCAAGACCCATGCCCTGATAACAATATGAGTGTATAAATTATAAACTATATAAAGTATATTATACATAAAATGTTTCAGAAAATATATATCTATAAAATAGTATATATTTTATGTATACAAAACGTAAGTATATTCATTATATATTATTACAAAATATACAAAATTTATATATTATACACACACACACACACACACACGCACACATATATTTTATTCTGCTACCACTTTTCCTGTGCAAATAAATAACAGTTTGGGAAGAGAGGGGAAGAGAAGGTAGGTACTTAACTGCTGGATTTCCGTGTTCCTGAACCCAACACCATTTCTCCATAACTTTTTATTTTTAATTTTTAATCATTTATGATAGTCACAGAGAGAGAGAGAGAGAGAGAGAGAGAGAGAGGCAGAGACACAGGCAGAGGGAGAAGCAGGCTCCATGCACCGGGAGCCTGACGTGGGATTCGATCCCGGGTCTCCAGGATCACGCCCTGGGCCAAAACGCAGGCGCTAAACCACTGCGCCACCCAGGGATCCCCATTTCTCCATAACTTTATCCAGAATATAATCCAATCCCCTCATTTTATAGAAGAGGTTAATTTATTTGCCAAAAGTCATCTTAGTCAGCTCTGGATGAATTTCACAATCAGATGCTCATTTTATATTCCCTATACACTATTCACTGGTTCATCCCAGGTCCTAATTTGTTATACTTTTGCCCTATCCCATTTAAATGATTATCAAAAAACTATATATCCTTATTATAATTTTATTCCTCTACTGATCCCATTTGGCTTACTTTATTTGGGAGGAGCATAAGGGAAGGTTAGTGGTGGTGGAAAACAGAGGTTTGCTAGTATATGAGAAGAAAGGATCTTTATGAAAAGAAAAACTTGAAACAGATATTAAGTTATATGTCCTGGGACAAAGGTAGATTTACCATGAAGTCAATTAGTTTAAGTTTCAGGGTCGTTTACCTGGAAGAGACCCTTACAAAGTTTGGCTCATTCTCCTTTAGGGAGCACATGAGGTAGCAGTAACCCCAACCTCACGCTTAGGGGCTTCTCTCTAGCTATCCTTGAAGGTGATCCTGGTAATTCCATCAAAAATGCATTACTTCAACATCTGTCCCTCTTGGACCACAAAATGCATCCAGACCCAAACTTTAACCCCAAGGAAAGGGTCTGAATGAGTACTGTCTGGCTCCCTGCTGGAGGTGGCATACTAAAACCAAACTTCAGGAACACTTCTGGGAATGGGGGAGTAGTCCAGTCAATTGAGATAAAAACAACAACAACAACAACAAAACAAAACAAAACAAAAAAAAACCTGGAGTTTTCCCCAGGCAAGAAGCACCCTCTCAATAAAGTGAAGGAAATTAAAGATGTACCACCACCAGTAACTGCTTTCAGGAGATTTCCTTCAGCTTCACAACTATCAACATTTTCATCAAACACACTACAGCAGGAGTCTTTTTCTGTAAAGTGCCACATAGTTAATATTTTAGGCATCGTGGGCTATTTGATCTCTTCTACCTCTGCCCTATGCTGTGTGCAAAAGCAGCCATAGATAATTTGGAGATGCAGATGTTCTAATAAAACTTCATTTTCAAATACAAGCAGGCTGGATTTAGTTAATAGGCTATACTTTACCAACCCCTGTTTAAGAGGAAAGGTTCTCTCTTAGAAAACATAAAATTGTTGTCATGTAAAGAGGTGTTCAATGAATTATGTAGCCAAAATAGGAAAAAATATCAAGAAGGTGTAACAGGGTGCATGGGTGGCTCAGTCAACTGTCTGCCTTCAGCTCAGGTCCTGATCCCAGGGTCCTGAGATTAAGACCCACACTGGGGTCCCTGCCACTCAGGGAGTTTGCTTCTCTTCTGCCCCTCCCCCCACTCATTCTCTCACTCACTCTCTCAATAAAATAAAATCTTCAAAAAAAGGGAAGGCGTATCAGTCAATTAATAATAACAGAAATAAGTTATAATAATAAACTATTTTTCTGGATTTTGTGATGTTTATGGTATTTTTTTGTTGTGATCTTTTCTCATAGTAAGTAAGCCTTCATTTTTATATTTAATTTTGGATTCTCTTTTTTTAAAGAGAACCTCTCCAAATTGTCTAAGGTTCAGGCCACAAAACCTGGATCAGCCTTACTTGGCGTAAGAAAAATCATGCATCAATTGCAGCAACAGGATTCTATATCTTGAAAAAAACAAATTATCTAAGTTAGTATACTCCTTTTGCCTAACCAAACTTAATGTAGTAACCTTTTAACATATAATGACCTTATCCATATAAGAAAACTGTGGCCAAGCAACTTTTAAAAACCCACTCAATAAAAAACATGTGAAAGGTCAATGGCTGTGTGTGTGTGGGGGGGGGGGGGGAGGGGATGGGTTGCAAGTCTTTTATAGTCAACCTTCTATCCAAAGTAGAAATCCTTCATCTAATATTCTTAATAGATGATGAAATAACATTTGCTTGAAAGCTTGCTGTAATGGAGAGCTCACAACTCAAGGGGAAAAACTCTTATTGTTGAGCAACTCAGAGAAAATTAATACTGAACCTAAACCTGTTTTCCTGGCAATTTCTACTCATAGGTATTCAATTTTTCATCATTTATTTAAATATCTGTTGAACAGTTGCTAGGCACAGGGCTAGTTACTTTGGCTACAATGCTGCAAAACTGGAGATGTAAACTGTTCCCCACTAATTAAAGCATACTTATATCTGTGTAGTGGTAGTAACACGTTCACTTCCATAAAGATCCCCAGTAACCCAACTTCTCAGGTCATCTCTTTTTCAGTAAGAATTTATTTTGATCATTCCTCATTTGACCTGACTTATGGATTCTTTATCAGTCTGGTAAAATAAAATAGATAGTTACATGTGGCCTGAACAATGCAGAATATTCACAAAATGATGTAGGAAATAACTTGTTCCCAGTCACAAAAAGAAATGCATGTGCAGCCTCATTCTCCTATGTTACACTGTATACTGAAAACAGATGGGACCTTCTATCTCTAAATCATTCTCTCTCTCACCTCCTGATCTTTTCAATTCTGTGCTCACAAAAACAAAACTCTCTCTCATTTTACCTAATTCTGCCCACTTTTCAAACCTCAGTTCAGATGTCACCTATATTCCCTTCCCTGACTCTCTCAAAAAAGTGTTACAACTTAACCAACTGTTAATATCATATTATTTATGAGAATAAGCAACATGAGCTTGCCTCACAAGACACTAGTTAATTTCATTCATCAAAAATCAGAAGAAGGAAAAAAAAAATCAGAAGAAGGAAGCACTTTTTCTTTCACTGGGCCTCACCAAGAAGATTCTTTTCAAAAGTCAGTGGACTGGTTAGGTAATTAGGGCCTCTCAAACTACACCAATGGTCAGGCTGAACATTTTTTAGTGGACAGGAAATGCTGAAGAATAAAATGAAATACAGAATTAAGTCTATAAGAAGTAAACATGCTGAAAAACTTAGAGTTCATTTAAAAAACTACAGGGAACATAGTCAATATTGTATAACATTGTATAGTATCTACACTTTTGGTGGTGAGCATATGTTGTACACACCTGAAACTAACAATGTTGTTATGTCAACTATACATCAACATACATACATACATACTTGGAATAGGAAAATTATGATCTCTGATGTAGCTGGTACAAGAGTTTTCCTACTAGTATGCACAAGTACTAATAACAATTCTCTGAAAGGAAGTCCATTTGAATGCTTCCTGGACCATCTGCCATACATCCTCTGCAATAAAGCCTACATACTCAGAAAATAAAGGCAAGCATTACTCAAACAATCTTGCTTATGCAAAACAGTAACAAATCTACAAAATACTGAGATAGAAGTACCTAATCATTAGCAGGGATGAGAAATATTACATAATCAAAGATAATATAACATAGAGAGTGAAAGAAGAGCTACAACTGACCAGCAATAACCCTAAAAAACTTAAGTCTTAACCACAGTCAAAATGAATAAATTCATAAGATGCAGCATGATATGACAATTTGCATCCTACAATAATGATATATTTCCTTTGGAGCAAGGAAACATAGCATGGTAAAATATATGGTACCCAAAACATTCACAGAGATAACCTAGTTTACCATACAGAAGTTAAACTAAGTTCAGAAATGTGCTTGGTCTATTTAACTAAACTATGGCAAAGGTACATACTTTAGAAAGTCTTCCATCAAAATCACTGGAATACTTCAAATCTTACATTTATTAATTAAGATCTTCAGAACCTAAATATTATCCAAAATCATTCAGGCAACTGGAATTTTTAAGTCATCAAGAAAAATAACCACTCATTAAATTCAGCTATACACTGAAATACAATACAGCAGCTAAAAAAAGAAAAAAGAAAAAAAAAAGAATGAAGAGGCTCTAAGTAATGATAAAGAAAGATCCTCAAGTTACACTGCTGTGAGAAGAAGGTAAGCTGTAAAATGAAAGGTATAGTATGTTAACATTTCTGGACAACAGGAGCAAAAATCAATAATTGCCTCAGTATGCATAAAACTGGAAAGGGACACAGTTACTAGATATTTTGTGTATGCATAGGTGTTCTGTCAGGGAAGCTTCCTAGGCAAATGCAAGATAGGTTGGAAAAAAAAAACTTTGCTTTCATACATTTTGATTTTAAAGCATGTGACTCTTTTAGCTTTTCAAAAAACTAAATATTCATTTGAAAATACACAAAAGAAAGAAAAAGACCTACTTAAGTCATATCATGGCATAAATGTGGAGGGAAAAAGGATCCTTGAATTTCTAGTAGCTTTAAAAAGCCTTCCCCTTAAAAATGAAAAATGAACATTGCTGAAAATAACACACTGCATTAACATAACCTACTATCATATCTGAATGCATAAAGTAATAAAAAAGCAAACTTTGGCTACTATAAAGAGATAGCCTATGTCTGTAATGAAGGCCAAAGTCTATGATTTCTTTCAAAAACTTTCCCTTAGAGTTTTCTGAACTCTTAAACATGATTAATCAAGACAAGCAAGTTTAAATAAAATTCAATTGGCTTTGTCTTCCCTACTTGTTCCTCTATAGGCAGTAACTCATAATTATCCAAATTTTTAAAGTCAAAGGATGTGTGTACATATTACATATTATATATATATTGTATACATTATATATTATATACATACACACATTTAATTTGCTTGACTTTTGTTAAGTACAATCAAGGTGGGGGAAGGACATACAAAGAGAAGGTTTATTGGAGAGTAAAGTGATAGCTTAAATTCAACATACAACCTAACTAAGGACTTTAAATTCAATACTTGAGGCTCTCTCATACATTATGTGTAAGAATTAGAAGAGAAAAAAAGGAAAGGCAAGAACCTTTCTAAAGTTGTTTTTAAGATTTACATGTTATGGTAACCAGGGAAGGGGATATAGGTGATATGGTTCAATATAAATATTGAATCACTATGTTGTACCCTGAAACTAATAGAATATTGTATTTCAATTATTCTTCAGTTTAAAAATTTACACTTTACTAGCAATTTCAGACTTATAGTGTAAAACATTAACAATCTAATCAATAACTTGAAAAACCATTTATTTAGTAAACTAGGTTTTAAAATAGTTCCTCAGAAAGCTCAATGTTGCTAGTTTCAAAAGGCATTTTTTACTCAAAATGCACGAACCAATATTTCTAACTCTAGTTATTACTGAATGAACACACCTAACTAGATGTTTGATTGCAACTACCACAAAGGAGAAGGAAGCAGACTATATTTTTTAAAAAAGGTTGATCATGCTATTTTTTCTTTCAAAAGATCTCTACCATTAGTAAACCATAAACTTGGGGGGCAGGGGAAAATGTTAGGATTTTATATAATTCTACTAATATTACACTAAGTGCTACTAAAGCAAAAACTAATGATTTTCTCTCTAAATGGAATGGGTGGCTTGCATCCCATGTAAATATAATAAATATATTTAGTGCTTAAATTATTTGGAAATTAATTAACTTTGAACCAAATAGATTTTACAATGTTACTATCCTCTCCAGGTGAGTGCCTTTTCTAGGTGACTAGGCAGGAGATAGAAGGGTGCTATTTAGGTTCTAGACTCCTTTCTGCTTAATGGAGCTACACTGATAAGGAGGTCAATAGCCACATATAGCTATTTAAAGTTGAAGATTCAGTTCCTTGGTCATACTAGCCACATTTCAAAAGCTCAATAGCCATGGGTGGCTACTTATTAAATGGCATAGAATATGTCCACTATCATAAAAAGCTTCATTGGACAGTACTACTCTGGAAAATCCTAGGGAAGAGATTTTATATAAATACTTTCTTAGAATAAGACATGGAATTTATAAAGTCAAGGGTAGAACAGAGTTGGGATCATCAGACAAGGAATATTCATATTAAAAAGAATTAATAAAATCCTATTTAGTCACAAAATGTCTAGCTAATTTAGAGACTAAGTTTGAATAGGGCATTAAATTCAATTTAACAGATATTTATTATATCTGAAAATAGAAAAACAATTAAAGGTTGGTCTCTGTCTTTGATAAATTAATAACCTAGTTAGGGAGATATGTTTGAAAAAATAACAAAGTATGCTATCAAATAAAAATGTACCAAATGAAAGCAGAAACAAAGTGCTCTGGGAAGGCTGAGAAGCAAACCCTGAGTTCTCACTGGGGACAAGGTGAAGTAGAGAATCAGAGATGTCCCAGGGAATAATACGAAGACTAAAGAAAGCACAGACTCTGGGATAGATCCCATCACTTACTTGCTAACTGTTTTTTAGGTGATTATGTATTCCTCCTCCCTATCCATTTCCTGATCAGCAAAATAAGGATAATATTACTAACTTCATTTTTTGTTATAAATTAGTTAATACATGTAAAGTGCTCTGAACAATTTCTTCATCATAGGGCGATTAAAATTGAATAAAATAATACACAGAAAGTGTATTGTAAAATTGCTTGTCATTGTATACACTTATCGAATGTTAATTATTATGACACTGGTATTACCATAGTATCAGTTGCTCTACTTCCAATCAGATCATTTTAAAGCTCTACTACTAGCTTACAGAAACTAATTAGAGGATTAATATGTCCTGTTTTCAGCAAATTGGTCAATTAAAAGGAGAACCTAAGCTTGCAAAAACATGAAAGACAACCTTACACCTTTATGGTCTGCAGATCTAGGATCAGAATTATAACTAAAAAAGCACTTCAGTATAGTAAATATTTTTTAAAAGATTTATTTTAGAGACAGCGTGCTTGTGCGCACAGCCGGGGGAGGAGCAGAGGGAGAGGGACAAGCCAACTCCACAGCAAGTGCAGCACTGACTCAGGGCTTGATTACAGGACACTGAGATCATGACCTGAGCCAAAATCAAGAGCTGGACAACTAACTGACTGAGCCACCCAGGCACCCCTAGTAAAGGAAATATTTTTAATGATGGCACCTAAAGCAGGTTTAGGCCAGTGACACACCAAATAAATAATCATGTACTATATCTTTAATAAAAATTGCACTAATTTTTATATACATAGTTAACCTATCTTAAGCAGGCACTGCCTGTCCCCGATTCCTAATACTTCTGATGTTAGAGACCCACAGCCTATCTCCCCTGTGCTGAAGCTCAACAGAGATTCTCTCTTAAAAATTCAGAATTCCAAACTGAGTCATAGGACTGAAGGTTGAAGAAAGAGATGACTGGAATTGAGAGAAGTTCCGCCAACTCTTGCTATTGTTCTCACAACTTCGCAGCCTCTTGCTGTTCCCTAAGTTTTATTCAATTCTGTTCCAGGTTCCAAGGGATCTCTGATAGCCAATAAACTCCTTTTTGCTTAAGCCAGCCAGAATTAGTTTCTGTTATTTGTACCAAAGAACCTTAACAATAAACTTGTTAAATTTTTATTTATTTACTTATTTATTTATTTATTTATTTATTTATTTATTTATTTATTTTTTAAGATTTTATTTATTTATTCATGAGAGACAGAGGGGGAGACGGAGAGGGAGGGAGGGAGAGAGAGAGAGAGAGAGAGAGAGAAGCAGAAACACAGGCAGAGGGAGAAGCAGGCTTCATGCAGGGAGCCTGACGCGGGATCCAGGATCAGGCCCTGGGCTGAAGGTGGCGCTAAACCACTGAGCCACCTGGGCTGCCCCAACTTGTTAAATTTTTATAATAAATACATTCTCATACCTCTGAGTTTTAATGGAAATCAATGAGAAAGGACACTTTTTCCACTGTATGTATATGCACAATTGTATAAATGGGGACCTGAAATTTATACCTTCCTTTGGCCTCAAGTATTTGAAAAGCCTAAGAGGACGTCTGCCTTTATTTTATTTTTATTCTCCATATATTTTTGTCAATTATCTTTTAATGTATAGATTCATGCTCAAAAAACATAGTAGATTCCTATTTGATAAGAATAAGGTCCAACTGTTTGGCAAGGATTCAAGTTCGCTCTTAACCTGGGGCAATTAACAACTTTACCTTCATCTCCTGCTATTAACCCAATATTCATCAGACAGCAACCAAATAATGTGCAGATGCCCATATTACCATATTTCTCATCTTAACATCTTAATGATGTTTGTTTGCTGTATTATCTAAAACTTTTCAAATTCCATATACCTAGTTCAAATATCCAAGTTTTCCCCCTACTTCCTCAAATACTTCTCCCTCTGCATATCCCAGTGTTTCATTTACACATCCAATGAAGCACATTTCATTGAATGACTTGTGATAGATCGCTACATAGGATCTGCTTCACCAATACACCATACATCCTCTGAAACCAAAGGCCACATGTACATAATCTCCAATTATGTACACTTAGCCCCAGCACAGTATTTTAAGTGCATTTTGTACTCATTCATTAGCTCAATTAAATTGTCTTTTTTAGAATATTACTGCTAATTATAAAAATTATTTTTAAATACTTTATCAGAAGCCACATGCAGAAGAATGAAAATAGACCATTCTCTTACACCATACACAAAGATAAACTCAAAATGGATGAAAGATCTAAATGTGAGACAAGAATCCATCAAAATCCTAGAGGAGAACACAGGCAACAACACCCTTTTTGAACTTGGCCACAGCAACTTCTTGTAAGATACATCTATGAAGGCAAGGGAAACAAAGTAAAAAGAAACTATTGGGACTTAAGATAAAAAGCTCCTGCACAGCAAAAGAAACAGTCAACAAAACTAAAAGACAACCTATAGAATGGGAGAAGATATTTGCAAATGACCTATCAGATAAAGGGCTAGTATTCAAGATCTATAAAGAACTTATTAAACTCAACAGCAAAGAAACAAACAATCTAATCATGAAATGGGCAAAAGACATGAACAGAAATTTCACAGAGGAAGACACAGACATGGCCAACAAGCACATGAGAAAATGCTCTGCATCACTTGCCATCAGGGAAATACAAATCAAAACCACAATGAGATACCACCTCACACCAGTAAGAATGGGGAAAATTAACAAGACAGGAAACAACAAATGTTGGAGAGGATGTTGAGAAAGGGGAACCCTCTTGCACTATTGGTGGGAATGTGAACTGGTACAGCCACTCTGGAAAACTGTGTGGAGGTTCCTCAAAGAGTTAAAAATAGAACTGCCCTATGACCCAGCAATTGCACTGCTGGGGATTTACCTCAAAAATATAGATGCAGTAAAATGCCAGGACACCTGCACCCCAATGTTTATAACATCAATGTCCATAATAGCCAAACTGTGGAAAGAGTCCCGATATCCTTCAACAGATGAATGGATCAAGATATGGTCTATATATACAATAGAATATTAGCCATTACAAACGATGAATACCCACTATTTGCTTCAACGTGGATAGAACTGGAGGGTATTATGCTGAGTGAAGTCAATCAGAGAAGGACAAACATTATACAGTTCTCATTTATCTGGGGAATATAAAAATTAGTGAAAGGGAATAAAGGGGAAAGGAGAGAAAATGAGTGAAAATATCAGTGAGGGGGACAGAACAAGAGAGACTCCTAACTCTGGGAAATGAACAAGGGGTCGTGGAAAGGGAGGCGGGTGGGGGGTTTTTGGGTGACAGGCACTGAGGGGGGCACTTGACGAGATGAGCACGTGGGTGTTATGCTTATGTTGGCAAATTGAACTCCAATAAAAAATATACAAAAAAAAAACTTTGTCAGAAAGGTAGAAATTGCTAATCTGTAGTATTTACATTATTTTTAGAACAAGTTCTCTTCTTGGCATTTCAATTAGTCATAAATATGAAATGGTGAAAACTCTAAGTTAACGCATCCCCATTCCTAGTATTTTAAAGCCACAAACCACAGGAATTTGCTTCCATCTCAAACTCCATTCATAGAGAGAGGCAAGTCTCATTCTTCATCACTGACTTGACTTAGAACCTTTTACATAATGCCAATATAACAATGATTTGATTATTATAGCTTTATCAAAGTCTTAAAATCAGGTATGGTGCACCTGGTTTTGAGATTCTTTTTTCAAGATTGTTTCGGCTATTCTAGGTCCTCCGAATGTCTACCTAAACTTTATGTGTTTTAACTTTTCCTTCTGGGATTTTGATTGGGATTGTGTTAGATCTATTGACCAACTTGGTGAGAGTGGGTATTGTAACAATATTGAGTTTTCCAAGCCATGAACATATCTCAATATTCATGTATTTCTAGGTATTTTCTTCATATGCTATCGTAAATGGTATTATTTAAAATTTTTATTTTCTAATTGCTAACATATACAAGTATGTAGTACATTGACCCTGTATCCTGAAACCTTGCTAAATTCAATTATTAGTTCCAGTAGCTTTTTTTTTTTTACAGATTCTGTAATATTTTTTAGATTCTATAATATTTTTGCATACAACCATGTCTTCTGTGAATAATGGAAGTTTTATTTTTTTCCTCCCCATCTTTATGCCTTTTATTATTCCTGCCTTATTTACCTAGCTTAGATCTCTAACACAACCTGGAATAGAAGTGGTAAGAATAGACATTCTATCTTTGTTCCTGATACTGGTGGGGGACAGTAGGCTTTTTTCACAGATGTCCCTTTACAAATTGAGGAAGCTGCTGTTTATGCTTAGTTTGCCGGCAACTTTTTATCATGAAGAAGTGTTCGCTTTTGCCAACTTTTCTTTTTTTGCACCTAGTAATATGATTTTTTTTTTCTATTTTGTTAATGAGGCAATGTACACTGATGACCCCACTTGGTCATGATGATTCTTTTTTTTTTTTTTTTTTAAGATTTTATTTATTTGACAGAGAGCACAAGCAGGGTAGTGGCAGAGGGAAAAGAAAAAGCAGGTTCCCTGCTGAGCAAGGAGCCTGACATAGAGCTTAATCCCAGGACCCCAGGATCATGACCTGAGCTGAAGGCAGACACAAGTGACTGAGCCACCCAGGTGCCCCATGATGATTCTTCTTTATGAATTACAATTATCAAATGGGTAAGGAACTATATGGAAAAAAATGGACCTTTAAAAAAAAAAGATTTATTTATTCACAAGAGACACAGAGAGAGGCAGAGACATAGGCAGAGGGAGGAGAAGCAGACTCCATGCAGGGAGCCTGATGTGGGACTCAATCTCGGGACTCTGGTATCATGCCCTGAGCTGAAGGTAGACGCTCAACCATTGAGCCACACCCAGGCGTCCCAAAAATGGACCTCTAAAGAGGAAAAAAAAAAAAATCAAATGATCATCTCATCTCTTTCTGCACTCCATATAAAACAATTAGAGATTAAAAAATTAGAAATGAAACCTAAATATAAAAAAATTAGAACTACAAGAAACATTTAACTATCATTGCAACCTTGGCATAGGCAAAGACTTCTTAGAATACAAAAAACATTTTCTGGAAAAGAAAAACAAATTATAAATTAGACCTTATCAAAACAAAATAATTCAACCCATCAATAGACATCACTTAGGAAATAATTAGGCAAGCCACAGACTGGGAGAAAATATTTGAAGTAGATAAACGACCTTGTGTCCAAAATATATGAAGTCATTAATAACAGATAACTCACTAAATATATGAATAAGGTTTGAAAAGCTACATAAAAAACAAAGATACTTAAATGGATAATAAACACATGAAAGGTTGTTCAACATCATTACCTGTCAGGAAAATGCAAATAAAAGCCACTCTGAGACACTAATTCACACCTACTAAAATGGCTAAAATCAAAAAGACTGACCATACCAAATGTTGGAGAAGACATGGAACTAGACATCCCATATGTTGTTGGTCGACATGCAAAACAGCATTAGCCACTTAGAGAACTATCTGTTTGTTATAAAATATGTCTTCCTACAATAATGTAATTCTTCTCCTAGGTATTTATCCCAAAGGAAAAAAAAAAAAAAAAAACTTGTGCGAGACATAAAAAAAACTTGTGCCAGAACATTAACAGAAGCCTTATTTTTAATTGTGCCAAACTGGAAACAACTTAAATATCCATAAATAAGAGAATGCATAAACTGTAATACATTCTTCAATGGAACACTACTGAGCAATAAAAACAAATACCTATGCAATAACACAGAGAAATCTCAAAAACATGCTGAGTGAAAAAAGTCAAAACAGGCAAAAACTAAGCCATAGTGATAGAAATCAAAAAGGGATTGCTAAGGACTGGGGTGGGGGAGGGTGGGGGGGGATGGGTAAAGGAGAGGTTAAGAATTAGAAAGTAATTGGCTGGATAGAGACATAGGGAACTTTATAAGGTGTTAGAGATATTCCTAATCTTGGTTTTTCTGGGTGTTCATTACACAAGTGTATCACATGTCAAAATTCATCAATCTTTGTATTTAGGTATATAAAAATTAAGTATACAAAGATTTGTATCTTTGTATTTTATTGTATGTAAATCATACTTCATTTTAAAAGTGAAAAAAATTACCCGTGATGAGTTATTTTTTTTAAGATTTTATTTATTTATTCATAAGAGACACAGAGAGAGAAAGGCAGAGATACAGGCAGAGGGAAAAGCAGGCTCCCTGCAAGGAGCCAGATGTGGGACTCAATTCCGGATCCTGGGATCACACCCTGAGCCGAAGACAGAAAGCTCAACCACTGATCAACCCAGGTGTCCCTTGTGATGAGTTTTTAAAACAAACTACCCAACTAATTACTTTTATGTTTGACAAAATCTTGTTTGTAAGGTGGCTAGGTAAAGTAAGGGGAAAATTATTGGTGACAATAAATATTAATGCAACCTTCTTACTTGCTTTATTTGAAAAACCCATAATATCCTACTCCTACAAGGGAGATACATAAAACTTTGATTGTAAAGCACCTGGGCAGCCTGGGTAGCTCAGTGGTTTAGCACTGCCTTCGGCCCAGGGCATGATCCTGGAGACCCAGGATGGAGTCCCATGTCTGGCTCCTTGCATGGAGCCTGCTTCTCCCTCTGCCTGTGTCTCTACCTCTCTGTCTGTTTCTCATGAATAAATAAATAAAATCTGTAAAGCACCTTGTTATATTTACCTTCTCGTTCATTCACTTTCATCCTATTTTTATTTTTCCCCAAGATTTTATTTAATTTCAAATTAGTTAGTATATAGTGCAACATTAGTTTAAGGAGTAGAATCTGTTGATTCATCACTTTACCCAGTGCTCATCACCAGCACCCTCCTTAATGCCCAGCACCCATTTACCCAATCCTCCTTCCCTCCACCTTTGGTTTGTTCTCTATAGTTAAGAGTCTCTTATGGCTTGCCTCCCTCTCTGTTTTCACCTTATTTTATTTTCCTTCCCTTCCCCTATGTTCATCTGTTTTGTTTCTTAAATTCCACATGAGTGAAATCATACGGTATTTGTCTTTCTCTTACTGACTTACTTAGCATAATACACTCTAGCTCCATCCACATCATTGTAAAGGGCAAGGATGCCATTCTTTTTTGATGGCTGTGGAATATTCCATTGTCTATGTATAACATATCTTCTTTATCCATTCATCAGCCAATGGACATTTGGACTCTTTAAAATTGAAAAATCTCAGGCAGCTCGGGTGGCTCGGCAGTTTAGCGCCACCTTCAGCCTGGGGCGTGATCGTGGAGCTCCCTGCGTGGAGCCTGCTACTCCCTCTGCCTATGTCTCTGCCTCTCTCTCTCTCTGTGTCTCTCATGAATAAATAAATAAAATTAAAAATAAATAAAATAAAATAATAAAATAAAATAAAATTGAAAAATCTCTAATTCTTAGAAAAAGCATATCCAGGACTCAGGAAAACCACATTTAAAAAATCAGAATATTTTTGTGGACTTAAATTTAAAAAGTTATGCTAATACTTGCTTAATATTATTTAGCATCAATAGTCCCATAGGTACAGTTACATAGGAATTGGGCACTTTCAAGAACTATAAAGAATACAGTAGATTATCATAATAAAAGGCACAAATTATTGGACAGCACAATTTGGACATATAAAACCAAATTTTAAACGTGCTTATATCCCTTTAAGCAATTCTATTTCTTCAAAATTACCATAGTAAAATAACAGAACAAGTCTGTGAAGATAGATGGAATATATGTATACACACACAAACGATAGGGAGAATGTTAGAAGAAATAAGAAGAAAAAAGAAAATTCACTATCTCTAGGAAACTGGTCAATCTTCCATAATGTGTCCGTCCACTGAAAACAGTATACTCACTGACATGAAGACAATGTCAATAAAAAATTAGTATCTATGTTTGTCTGGGGGTGTTTGCCGAGAGTAAGTACGCCTGTTCATTTATCATTCAGTAATTCAAGAAAAATAAAACCCAGAAAGATATACACAAAAACATTCATGAGTTATCCTGGGTGATGGGGTTCATAGATGATTTCCATTTTTATCATTATTACCTTGTAAATTGCCTAAGTCTGTGCTGTCCAGTAGAAATATAATGTGACATAGGCAATTTCAAATTTTCTAGTAGCCAGTATGTAAGTAAAAAGTAGATGAAATTAATTTTAATAAATTTTATTTGACTGGATAGGTTTCTTAATCATTTCAGCTTATAACCAATATTACAATCTTTTAAAAAATTTATTTAAGTAATCTCTACACCCAACATGGGGCTCAAACTCATCACAACCCAAAGATCAAGAATCACATGCTCTTCTGAAGATCAAGAATCACATGCTTCCTGACTGAGCCAGCTAAGCACTCCAGTATTAAAATCCCAATGAAATATTTTGCATTTTTGCACTAAGTCTTAGAAATCCAGTGTGTATCTCACACTTACTGCATATCTCAATTTGAACTAATAATACTTCAAGTGCTCAACATATGTAGCTAATAGCTACCAGTTACATTATCAGGCAGTGAAGGTCTTAATCTTCGTAATAAACACTGTATTTTTAATGAAAAGGAAAAATCATCTTTTAAGCAGTCACTTGACTGCTCTCAGAAACCTTTTTCCAAAGTCTCTCACCTGAATATTACATAATCTTTTGAGTTACTCAAACTGTTTCTAGCATTCTCTAGGAAAATTCTGTTTTTAAAATTGAACAGGTTGGTCTGAGCTTGTGGAAGAAAGAACTACAATACAAAAATTAAATAAAAATGTATATAGGTGGGTGTATGCATAAAGCCAATTCCCTGATTTCCACATGTTCTAATAGTGAATTCCTGGTGGTCAAATTTAATAAATAGTAACTGATTAGCTATATACTATGAACATTATTTTGAGGTCTTTTAATGTGAGATTTAGATCATTCAAAGTATGTTTAATCAAAGAATTAAAATAACTTCTGCTTTGCAAACCTGAGTTCTCAAAACAAGAAAAAGATCATAATCATTAGATGCATCAAACATAGGTTGGAAAAATTAAGGATTCATTCAGTATATCTTTAAATAAACCTGAGAATTTCTATTGGAGCAATTTTCTCCTCCTATTAAAAGAACTGTATCAAAGATCTCCTCAGAAGCCATACAAACAAGAGAGTGGTTTAAATTCTCTAAAATGCTTAAAGAAAAACCCATCAATCTACAATTCCATATCCAGCAAAACTGTTCTCAAAAGTGGATTAGGTACTTTTTAAGATAAACAGAAATTGAGAGACTTTATTCCCACTAGACAAGAAGCCTACTTGGAAGAAATGTTAAAAAATCCTTTAGAGTGAAGCAAGTGGTACGTAAGAAACTTGAATATACTTGAAAGAAAAAAGTGTTAGAGAAGAAATAAAGGTTAAATAAAATCTTTTATTTTTTTCTTATTTTTAATTGCTCTAATGGGTAACATCAACAATGTATTCAGTGATTATGGCTTATAGATCAGTGAAATGAATGACAGCAATGTTATAAGGGATGACATGGAGAACTGGGAGTACTCTGTTATAAGGTACCTTTACTACTCATGAGGCATTATAGTGTTATTTGATAATGGGCTTTGACTGACTGTAAATGTATATTACACAATACAGGAAAACCACTAAAAATGTTTTTTAGGAAATGCAATTGGTATGTTGAGAGGAAAAAAAATGGAATCATATACTCAATTAAAACCAAACGAAGCATGGGGCACCTGGGTGGCTCAATTGGTTAAGCCTTTGACCCTTGGTTTCAAATCAGGTCATGATCAGGCATTGTAAGATTGAGCTTCACGTTGGGGTTGAGCTGAGCCCAGAGTCTGCTTCAGATTCCCTCTCCCTCTCCCTGATCACACGTGCACATTCTCACTCTCTTGCTAAAACAAATACATAAATAAAATCTTAAAAGGGGGGGGGGGAGAGAAAAAAGAAACAAAGAACAGGGCAACAAATAGAAAACAATATAGTAGATATTAATCCAATTATATCAATAATCACTTTAAATGTAAATGGTCTAAATATACCAATAAAAAGATAGTGACTGTCAGAGTGAATTAAAAAATACAGCCAAGTATATGTTGTTTACAAAAAAACCCCACACATTTTAATTATAAAGACACGGATAATTAAAAGAAAAGCAATAGAGAAAAATATACTATGTTAACAGTAAATGGAAAAAAAATAGCTGCAGTAGCTATATTACTCTTGGACAAAGCATGCTTCAGAGCAAGAAAAATTATCAGGAAAAAGAGGGACATTATGATAAGGAGGCCATTTCTCCAGGAATATATAGCAATACTTAATATGTTTGCATTTAACAACAATGCATCAAAATACATGAGGCGAAAGCTGATAGAACTGCAACAAGAAATAGATGAATCTACTATTTAAGCTGGAGAGTACAAAACTCTTGAACCAATAATTGACAGATTTAGCATGCAGAAAATCAGTGAGGACTCCACGCTATTCATCAATCAGCTGGATCTAGTTCACATTTATATAATACTCCATTTAACAACAGCAAAATTCACATTCTTTTCACATTTACATGGAATAATCACCAACGGAGACCCCATTCTGGGCCATAAAGCACTACTTAAATTTAATAGAAGAGGGGGCACCTGCACGGCTCAGTCAGTTAAGCATCTGCCTTTGGCTCAGGTCGTGATTTCCCAAGTGCTGGGACGGAGCCTTGCATTGCTTTTCCCTCTCCTTCTGCTCTCTTTCTCCCCCCCCCCCCTTCCCCTCAACCCCCTGCCACTCAATGCTGTTTCTCAAATAAGTAAATAAAATCTTAAAAAAAACTTTTTTTTTAAATAAAAGAACAGAAAACATGCAAAGTATGCTTTCAGACAACAATGTAGAAATCAAAAGAAATTTTCAAAGTATTTAAGGTCTTGAAAATGTTTTAAACATCTGGAACTAAATGAAAATATAACTTATCAAAATTTGTGAAATGCAGCAAAAGCAGTGCTTAGAGGCAAATTTATAGCATTGAGTGAACATATAAGAAAAAAAAGGGAAACAGTCAAATCAAACCATTAAGATGAACTTTATATAGAGCCCAATTGTATTGGAAAATTGGGTAAAGGGTCATTTTAACTTTCGACACTGTATAGTGCAATTGTGTGTGTGTGTGTGTGTTTCAAACAATGAGTATAAGTGGGTATTAGTTTTACACTCTAAAACATCTTTAAATGGCTCATAAATATGATAAAATATTATAAAACTAAAGAATGAGATAACATCTAAAAGTAAATAAAAGAGATCTGCTTTTCAATGGGAAGCCACAATATGTCAAATTCTTCCTAAATTAATCTAAAAAACTCAATGCTATTCCAAATCAAAGCAAATATTTTTTGGTGAGGGACAGAGGTAGGAGGTAAGCTCTTGAAAAAATACAAAGCATAGTCATATAAAAATAGCCAGAAGATACTGAAAAGGAGAGTAATGAGGAACTTAATGGTAATCAAACAGTACCATCATTATAAAGCTACATTCATTAAAAATTCTGAATATAAGCAAAGAAATAAACAAATGAAATAAATTTAAGAGACTGCAGAAATACATGTAAGTACGTACGTCCAGAAATTTAGTAAATAATAAAGGCTGCATTTCAAATAGATCAGAGAAAAAAATTATTCAACAAATGGTATTGGGACAACTAGCCATTTGTAAAAATATAAAGCTAGAATTCTACTATACTTATTTTCCAAAGTCATTTCCAGAAAGATCAAAGAAAAGATGTTCAAAATATAACCAAAAAGCACTAAGAAAATTGAGAAAATATTTTTGCAACTCTAAGCTAGTACAGTATTAAATAAAAACTTGATATAATAAAAAGATTATTATAACTATACAAAACATCAAAACCCATGCAATGACCAGAAACACCAAGTATACTTCTGTCAAAAGATAAATGACTAACTGCCAAAAAACCCTGTAATATACAGTAACTATCCCTAAAAAGTTCTTCAAATTACTAAGAAAAAAACCAACCCAATAGAAAAAAATGGTCTAAAGACAAGAACAATTCACAGAAGAAATATCATAAACAGACATAAAAGGATATTTAACTTCACTAAAAACTATAAATCAAATAAAAATTTTTTGACCAGTAGAAGTGTCAAAATGGAAATGATTTTTAAATCCTAGTGTTGATGACAATATATGGAGTTTAAAAACAAATGCTTTGGAAGACAATCCAGCAGTACATGTTAATATTTTTAATGTTCACACCCTCTGACTTCACTTCTAAGAATTCACTCTATAGAATTACTTAGAAAGAATACCTAAAAATATATACTTCATTACAGCACTGTTTCTAACAGGCAAAAACTTGGGAGAGTAAAAAAATACCTATTGTTCAGGACTGAATTATGTCTCCTTAAAAGATATACTGAAGTTCTAACACCTGTATCTATCTATGAATGGACCTTACTTTGAAAGAGTGTCTTTGTACACAGAAGGCGAGGTGAAAGGTTAAGGCGAGGTCATTAGGGTTGACATTAATCCAATGACTAGTTTCCTTGTAAGAGAAGACACAGACAAGTAGAGAACACCATGTGATTACATAGGTAGAGCTTAGATCATGAATCTATAAATCAAAGAACATCAAGGATTGCCAGCAATGCCAGAAACTAGGAGAGAGGCATGGCACAAATTCTCAGTGCCTCTAGAAGGAATCAACCCTGCTGACATCTTGATTTCACGGACTGCTAGCTCTCCAAAGAGAGCAAGAATAAATCTGCCTTTCAATAGTTAAAATAAGTTACAAGAAACTAACAAAATAGAGGATGTAGTAATAAAAAGTATGCAACACATATAAATGGAAATATAAGATACATTAATACAAATGAAAAAATTAAGTTTCTGAATAGCATGTATTAATACCATTTTTCAGGTAAATTAAAAAGAACATCTTTCTCCTCCAACTACTCACCGAAATCCACCCTTCTCAAGTGCTGGCCGAGTCAATTATGGGTTAGACTACTTCCCTCTATAATCCTGACCTGTACTGATACCTTCATAGATCAAATTCACATCCAAGGCCTCAATAATCAACATTCTGCAAAGGATTCCAAAAGCTCTACTCCTACAATTCCCGCTATCTAGCCATTACTACCAGGAGTTTCTGCTGCAATCTGGAATTCACACAGCTAACTAAATATTGCCAATTTTTTCTTCACAACATTTCTATAGCCTTGGAATGGCAACTAGATTTCATCCATGTGAACTTGGACTGACTGGCAGTGCCTGCCTGTAGGGATATGCTGAGTACTCGAGACCAGATCTGGACATAGTAGGAAAAAAATGCTATGAGCAATAGGTAGTATCTGCCATGTGCACAAAGACCAAGGATACCTCATAACCCTTTTTTTGCTCAAGATGCTGCTATAATTCAGGTTCCTTAGCCAGGCCAGGTCAGCTGAAATAAGGAATATGAAAATGTTTACTAAATTTTAAGCCATTACTGAATTATTTCCATTATGGTTACAATTTCCAGTTTTCCCCATCTCTAGGTCCTTCCTATCTTTATACTTTTTGAATCAAAAATCTTTTTTTAAAAAAAAAGAGAGAAGGGGAGGGACAGAGAGTGAGAGAATTTTTAAGATTTTATTTATTTATCCATGAGAGAGACAGAAAGGCAGAAACACAGAGGGAGAAGCAGGCTCCTCACAGGGATCCAATGGATCATGCCCTGAGCCACAGGCAGACGCTGAACCACTGAGCCACCCAGGCGTCCCAAATCAAAAATCTTTTTGACTCCTTACTACTTAAGGACTGAAACTCAACGTCCTCTAAAATCTGGCCTCAATTTACCCTTCAAACTTATCATTCATTATATTCTTAAGCAAATCCCATTCTCATTTCTAGCCAAGCCAGTCTATTTAATATTTCCTACCAGCCTATTTAATATTTCCTAATGCTTCATGCAAATGTTCTACCCTAAACTGACTTACACCTTTCCCTCTATTTGAACTGAGCTGCTTCCTTGTTCCTGACTAAATAAGGGCATGTAAAGTCCTTATGTTCAAGTCCCACAATGATGTATCAAATCCCACTGTGATCTTTCCTCTTTATTATTTAAATCTTTAGTATATACTAGTTTATGAAACATATGTCTTTTTGCATGATTTTTGTCTTCCCCAGCTACTTAATAAGTAACTAAGGTGTAAAGACTAAATAAATCTTCCTTACTATTTTCACATAATCCAAGATACTGAGATGGTGTTATTCTCAGTAAGTCCTTAATACTTGATCATGATGACATTGCATTAATAAAAACAGAGAAAATCATCTGGGTTTCTAACTAGCTCTGTGCATTACATAAAAATCAATCAGCCCCTTTACTACAATGAAAATTTCTTAGGCATTTAAGTATCCCCTAATATTTTATGGCAACAAAAGTATTTGCCATAGTGGAGGGAGAATTTCACTTAAAATTTTTTATCTTGGAACCAAAGACATGATAAACAACTTCACCTCTATTTTAATAATTAAAAATACTAGATAGTTTTTGCTTCTCAACTTGAAAAACATTTCATTGTCCAAAGGTTATGTATGTTTGGCTTATAATTTTGGTCTCATAATTTTTAACAGCATTTTATATTCCTAGATATCTTTCATATTTCCGTTTTCTTTGTAGTTGTCTGGTGCTTAATGAGTACTCTTTTTACACACATTTCTACAGTAATCCTTAGGTCGAGTTAAAAATAAAAATACGTTTAAGAAATCACTATGGCAGAGAAACCAAGTGGCCAAGGAAACTGAAAAAACAAGTAAAAAAACAGAAAGGTATAGTAACTGAACTATGAAGTTACTACAAATCTTTCATTTGATTCTATTTTCTAAAGGAGACTTTTCTAGATTTGCCTCTTCAATATTACTCTAAAGCTAATTATTTGGTCTCTTTAAAAAAGGGTCACAATTCCTCTACACATTAACTCCAAAATGAAACTAATATCTAATTAATTTCACTCTCCTATACTGACATTATAGTCAATAATCCTCCATAATCTCTAAGAAGATATGATAAATAAAAACAATATATTTCTGTTACGCTATATTTGCAGATAGAGTTAAATACACCAAGCATCTTCTAATTACTAAATAAAACATAACCACTCAAAAATATTAGATTGTTCAGTCATAAACCAATAAGAGTTACCTTTACAGTTAACCATATGTGTTACTGTGGACAGACAAGAACGTATGAATTTGTTTTGCTTCCAAAATATTTACAGTGAAAAGTGACTTCTATACTAATATACTGTACTAATGCTGGGTTCTATAAACTTCTAGACAGATTAATTTACAATTAATTATCTCTATCTGCTCTATTATACCTCAACTTTGAATCAGTCTTTAAAATGACCAAGTCAGTTTACTATAACTGCTCAATCTAAGACAAAAACTTCTAAAAAATCTTTTTTACCTTCTTTCACATGTTTCTCCAAAAACAGCCAGAACACTTTAGAAGTGGCAGGTACTCCAAGTGCTGTACATACATTATAGCATTATTCTCTGAAATCCTTGAGTAAGCCCATTTTATAAATCTAGATATTAAGGCTCACACTGGTTAAGAAATTTCCTTATAAACTAGGAATAACGAGAAATAGGATTTAAAACCCAAATCTGAAAAAAAATAAAAAACCCAAATCTGCTAGATTCTTCTCAATCTCCTCCTATATTTATAATTTACCCCTTATGACCCACACTTTTATATTCACCTTTTTCCTCTGTAGTAGACAAGGTTGCCTTCCCAGCTTTGTATATTCCAAATCTCACAAATATTAATCTTCTCTTTCCATACTCATATCTCACTTCCCTACTCAAATACATTCTCAGCCCTAACTTGCCACCAGTGCTGCTTTAATTCAGGCCTTTATCAAAACAATGATCCATCTAGGCATCTCTCCCTGTAAACCAACTTAAGATTTTAAAACAGAAACTAAGTACCTATTGGACAACTACTGTTACAACCTATATTAGTTCAGCATCTGACTTAAATCATTTTGTTCTAATAAAGGAAGACTTAAGCCCAGATACAACCTGCATCAGAAACTGAAGATTTGGGGATCCCTGGGTGGCTCAGCCGTTTAGTGCCTGCCTTTGGCCCAGGGCGTGATCCCGGAGTCCCGTCATCGGTGGAGTCCCGATCGAGTCCCACATCGGGTTCCCTGCATGGAGCCTGCTTCTCTCTCTGTGTGTGTCTCTGCCTCTCTCTCTCTTTCTCTCTCATGAATAAATAAATATTAAAAAAAAAATTTGAAGATTTTAATAACCTGACCAAGCAATGAGAAATGCTAAATGAGCTCCTAAGAAATAAAACAGTTAACAATTAATAAGTATTCAGTGATCTGTATGCTAAATATTATAAAAAAATATATAGAAAACTACACAGGCATAAGGTCTAATCTCCCAGAATTATATATACGGTGAGAAAACAAAAAGAAACAAAAGAATATAAGCAAGTTAAAACAAGTGCTGAGCAATCAAAAGAAATGAAGATTAAAGGTGGTTAATAAAAATGACTTCTTAAGCACCACTAAATCTTGAAACAAAACAGGTGAGCATGGAAAAAAAAAAAAAAGTAGCAATCAAGGATACTAACCTCAACCATTTGGACCAAAGATGGATGTAGAGAGCTAGTATGAGATTTTTTCTTTTTTTTCTCAAGCCTTAATTTCTTTTTCAGGACTATATATATTTAACTCCACTTGACAAGTTGGCCTATACTCTATAGAAAATTAAGTTAAATCACAGTACATGAAAAAACAACAGAACTACAAAATAAGACCTGATAAATCTTGTTTTTAACTCTTCTTAATTGTCCTAATACTACCAACTAATGAATTACATCAGAACTATTTAAGTGCAAAATATATATTTATTACATAACTTTAATTGAAACCTCAATTTTCACTAAATCTATTTTTTTAAAGATTTATTTACTTATTTATGATAGACAGAGAGAGAGAGAGGTAGAGACACAGGAGGAGGGAGAAGCAGGCTCCATGCCGGGAGCCCGACGTGGGACTCGATCATGGGACTCCAGGATCGTGCCCTGGGCCAAAGGCAGGCGCTAAACCACTGAGCCACCCAGGGATCCCCACTAAATCTATTTTTTATAACTGTGGCAAAATAGATTTAAGATTCATCTCTTCCATGAAACCAATCACCAACCTAGAGTAATATACAAGCATATTTCCATCTAGTAAAGTATGTATGCTTCTGCCTACTTTTTCTGCTGGTGGTTTTACCTTTCTTTGACCTAATTCTCTTCCCTCACCCACTCACTAAACCTAAGGGGAATGAAATCCTGCTAAAGGCTAATTGTCCTGGAATTCCTATCAACAGTGCCTTAATTTAGGCCTTCGTATCTTATGTGCACTACTGTGAAATTACTTGATCTCCTTTGTCTCCACCCTTACAACCCTCAATCCACCTTCTATAGTCCCTTCATCTTTCTCCAAAACTTTCTAAAAGTTGTATCTGATCTTGCGCACTAACTAGTGCAATACTTCCTCAACTGTATCTCTTATACCTATGAAATATACACTGATATCTTAATGGGTTAGAGAAAGTCTGTACTAAAAAAACAAACAAAAAAAACCCCTTTGTTTTAGTTTAACCTTAGCTCACAAAATATACACCTAAAATTGAAGGGAAACATATAAATATTTCAAATGTGTTTCAAGACTACCCTATCAGAAAACAGTAAACTTCAGTTAACTTCATATATGCTAAAGTCTCCTGTTAATAAGCTTGCTAAAAATAGAAATGCCCAAGTTCCAACTCAAACCCACTGAATATTATCTAAGAATTCAGGCTAGCAATATTTGTAATCTCCACAATGTTTCTAATGCATATCTAAGTTTGAGAACCCAAGCAGATACCTTCGTTGCTCCATAACTACTTGTAGGCCCCCGACTTTCCAAGCTATTTCATTCCTCTCATCATAACCTTAAATATTCAGGTATCACCCATCCTAAAACACTTCTCATCCTCTCAATCTCCTAAACTTTTGTGAAAAACAGCAACATCCATATATTTAACATAAAGTCCTTCTAATCCACAAAATTAGTCGATAATATCCCTATTTTAGAAATACGAAAACCAATTCTACTACAGGAAGTAAAACAAAAGAAAAACTTGTCCTAAGTGACCAAATGAGTTGGAACTCTGGCAGGCTGACTACAAAGCCAAGATGTTTTACATTGTGACATGCAGCCTCTTACACATTACTCTGAAGCACTTACTCATCAGTTTACATATTTGTTTCCCTTTTTAGACCTAGTAAGTTCCTTGAGGGTAGGCATCAACCCTGATTTTGACCTCAACATTTAGTTACTCAATATTGTTGAGTCAAAGAAGGAATGCAGCTCCTCCATAACTCGGACTGTAACTATTTGTTTCATTTCTTGAACTCTCAGGGCTCTGAATATACTTCTGTCCTAAGAAATTCCGTCTGACTTGTAAATGTTATTGCTGATGTTTTTAATGAGATAATGTATTTCACTATAATTTTAAACTACAAAAAGCGGCATAGTCAGCAAAGAAAAAAAGGATTTTTCAAAACAAAATAGTCTTTACTCTCAAGTAACTGGAGACTTCAAATATTAATCTTCACAATAATTTCATACCACAAGAGTGTGGTTTTATTTTTTTTTTTTTTAAGAGTGTGGTTTTAAATGCCAAATTCAAAAGGTAAAGGTGATTAATAATAGAGGACATAAAGATACTGAGCACTGAATACTGATGGCTTATTCAGCAATCCACTTAACCTAACCAGAAAGCAAGGCTATCTTTCTCAATCACAGTATTCTCTCATATCTTTCATTTTTCTGAAACCAGTAAACATTACAGGTAAGCACAGAGCAATTAGTCAGTGTACTAGTGTTTGAATATAATGTCCTTCCTGCCTAAGCTTAATGTGTCTGGTATGTAAAACGTAAAACAACTATTTCCTTTCTGATACAGATCATATAGCAAATGAAACTAAAACAACAAAATTTTAATTTTTTTTTTCATTTGCAGATATTGTAACAGTTTAAAGAGCTGGAGATTTTCCTAAATCGAAAATATACAAAAATTAGTGCTGCTTTAAGAATCTCGCACACTAATTATATCAAGTTTTGGTGGAAAAAAAAAGAACTGATTATTCCTTTTGCACCACTTTTTGAAATAAATCAGTAACAAGTAAGAAAAAACCCTTCTAAAACAACATGATGTAGTGGAAACTACAGCATACTAGGCATCCAAAGTCCTGGCTTTCTAGTTCTGGTTACACTACTAAACTGCTGTGTGACTTGGGGTTCACTGGCTCAGTTTTCTCATTTGTTCAAAAGCAAGGGAGGGAGGGGACACGGACACACACGACAGTTGATTGTCTTTAAAACTGTTGCCCAAAATTTTGATTTTAAGCCAGTCCTCTTATTTCATTCTTCTAATCAGTAAAATACGAGACACATCTGAACTGAAGGTAATGATTCAATCTCCAAGAGGATACAAAAAGGCTGACTCCTATAAAGTTAACAATTAACCCATAGAGTAACTTTCCAGAAATTGTCTATCCTAACTTCTTAAACAGATAGATGTAGCCTAGTTTGACATATTTAACACTACTAAGAGAAGCTGTAAAATGGTACTGCTCTGTTGACATTTCAGTAGGGGTTTCCTGGTTTCCAGTGGCACACACTATGCAGGTGCTAAGACGCAATAAGGGGAGACAGGGACCCAAACAGCATTTCTGCAAACTCGACTACAGTTCAACGGAGCCACCGCAGTAAGATGCAGCCAGACGAGGCCTACACCACAGAGCAGAACCTCCCCACCCCCAGAAGTGCCAGCAGCCAATGTAATGAATGCTTCCGTCAACAACACACATTCCCCTTCCCACAGCAGAACTGCTTGCTCCCAACCGGCCATCTGGGGTTGGAACAGGCCGCACAGCACCAACCTAAGAATCACTATCAGGCCCCAAAAGGCCACGAACTACTAGAGACTGTGGTTCCCCTGCGCATGGTCGTGGGGAGAGCAGCACCTCCTCCCACCAATGAAGGGTTAAAAAAAAAAAAAAATCAGTGGGGAGGAGAGCAGAAACCAGGCCTGTTGAGGCTGCTGGAGGAAGAAAAAAAAAAAACAAACAAAAAAAAAAAACAAAAAACGCCGTTTCTCTGCAATGGGGAGCAGCAACATTCCCTGCCCTCATTCTGAACCGATGCAATCGACTTCATTTTCTCCTGGGATCCTAAACGGGGATCAAAAACCCCCAATCTGGCCCGCTTCATTCATATCCGGGCTTCATTCCCCGATCTACCCACTTCTGAAACCTCTGCCATTGTGGAAGAAGGTAGCCTCCTCCCCACCCCCAGATCAAGCGGCAGGAGGTGAAACAAGGGCCAGTACAGACGCCCGGTTTTTAAGATCCAGCAGCTCGTGCAGGAATAAAATCTCCTCTTGGCCTGAGAGCAAAGTTTGAGCCAGCAGCAAGGGCGCAGACCTGGGCCCGGCCAGGAGGGCTTCCAGGGCGGGCCCGCGGAGGTGACACTTCCCTGCTCGCGGTCAGCTTCGGGAGGCGGGGTGCGGCGGCGCGCGGCGGCGCCGGCCCGCACCGCCCGCACCCGCCGCGCCGGGCTGGCTGGAGGCCTGGCCGGCGGCCGGACCCTCCCCGCGCCGCTCCCGCCTTCGTCCCCGCTCCCGCTTCCCGGCCCTCGTGCCCGGGCCCGTGAGGTATCGTCGGGGATGGCGACGCGGGTCTCGGCCACTGACCACACATTTCTTGCCGAGGAAGGTGAAGAGAGACTCATTCTCCTGCGGGGTGAGCAGCAAGGACCCCACGTTGGTGACCCTCCGCGGCGGCGGCGGCTGCTGCTGGCCCGAGCTCATGGTTTCGCCGGCGGGGCTGAGCGTCCGGGGCCGTCTGCGGCGAGCAGGCGAGCGCTCTCTCCCCTCTCGGTGACAGGGGTGGGAGGAGGGGAATCAGAGGCGCAGCATCTCGCAGCTCCTCGGGCGCGGGGAGGAGGAGGAGGAGGAGGCCGCGGGGAGGAGGAGCCAACGACGGGCCGCGCAAAGAAAGGGAAGCTCCCGGCTCCCGCCCGGCGAGTCCCAGGCCGGATGGTCGTTGTCCTCGTACTCGGGCGGCTGCGCTAAACTCCCAACTCCTCCTCCAGCCCTCCTCCGGCGGCGGCGGCGGCGGCGGCGGCGGCGGCGGCAGCGGCGGTGGCGGCCGCACAATCCAACATGGCTGCGGGGGCGGACGAGACCACAGGACGCAGGACGCGGGGGAGCGCGCCGGAAACGCGCGGCTGCGGGCCGGGCCCGGGAGAAGCGCCCCCCCCTCCCGCCGCGGCCGGCCTACCGCGCCGGCCCAGGCCCCGCCCGCTTCCGGCCGGGGCGCGGGCTGCGAGGCGCGGGCGCGGGCGCGGGCGCGGGCGCGGGCGCGGGCGCGGGCGCGGGCGCGGGCGCGGGCGCGGGCGCGGGCGCGGGCGGGGATCGCGCGTGCGGGCCCCTGCTCCTGTGCTCCTTTCCGCGGGGCTTGGGCCGGGCGGCCGCCGTCCGCCCAAAACAAGTGGCCCGCGCGAGTTCTGCGGACGCACACCTTTGCGAAGCGTTTGTGCGGCCCCAGGGCCCCCCTCCCCCGGAATGGCTCTTATGTGGGGGGCGCAGAAGCCGGACGTTCTTACTGCAGGTCAAAAAGATCTGGGGACGGAAGACGGGGAAGCGGTGACGCGCTCCCCTGTGCTCCTGGGTCGGAGCCGCAGGTGCCTGGGGTTTCTCAAACTTTGTGCAGACTTCAGCAGTGGGTGTAGAGGAACACACAGGCCTCTCGCCCGGTGTTGTGAAAGAGCTTGCTGATGGATGTTAACAAAAACCAAACGCACTTAAAATTTTCTGCCGCTCGCCTGGAGTGTTGCGTGGGATGAGTGTATTGAGAACATTTGAATTCAGGCTCTTTTCTCTGGAGAGCCCTGAACACGTTTTTCCCCATCTTGAAAATTGGAAAATATTCCCCCCCCCCACCTTCTCATCTTTCTATTCCTATTTAATAAAGGTGTAGTATAGAGATAACTAAACCTACTTCTAAGTAGTAAAATTTACCTGGAAAGCATATGGGACGTACCTGATAGACGGTGGTTACTCAAACATCACTTGCTCTATAGTCCTTATCTTCCCTTTGCCTATGGTTTGCTTCCCTTCCCTTAGCTAAGGATCAAAAGTGGAGTTGAAATGTGTATTTTTTATCTTTGTGCTATCTAAGCATGAAATTTCAAAAAAAACTGTAGCATTTAGAACTCTGTATTTCTTCAAATGTATAGTGGTAAATTGGGGGCATAATCTCTTAGCAGAATTTCTACTTAGGCTATATAGGATGCCGCATGGACTATATATGTCCTATTATGTCAAAATTACAAAACTTTTAAAAACCATAAATCTAGAGACAATCATTTGTTCCTAATACTATCTTTATAATATTAAATACTATTTCATCATATTATGTTTTTCTTTCTTTTTCTTTTTTTCTTTCTTTCTGTTCTTAGGATTTTATTTGTTTGTTCATGACAGACACAGAGAGAGAGAGGCAGAGACACAGGCAGAGGGAGGAGCAGGCTCCATGCAGGGAGCCCAACGTGGGACTCGTGGGACTCGATCGATCGCGGGTCTCCAGGATCACACCCCGGCTGAAGGCCGCGCTAAAGCACTGAGCCACCAGGGCTGCCCCATATTATATTTTCTAATACTAATTTTGTTCGTTAGTAAAAACTGAAAGGCAGTGATTTTTATGCTAGTATGCCAGCTTTTAAAAGCTTATAAACAACCCAACTCTTTTGAAGATGGGAGACACATGGGAGAGGGCTACAGGAAAAAGCAGGAAACATGGGAGGCTAGTTGAAGGGACAGCAGCTGTGAGCTAACTATTGGGTTCCAATCATTTCACAACCTCTTGTTAGCTTAGACTATGTATTGTTTCAATTGCTTTTTTTTTTCTTTCAGGAGATATTAAATGGCTTATCTATTTCTAGGTGCAGTTTTCTATTTGCCCCTGTCTTTTTTGTTTAAAAATTATAACCACCATAGACTTTTTTCTCAAGCCCAAATCATTTCTTTAACTTGGACTCAAAATTTGAAATATATTTTGTCCACAAAATTGCAACCTAAGTTCTTATTTTTTACCCCTTTGTTGTTATTTTTGCTTTTCTTTGGCCTTTTTCCAACACCCTGTTCTTAAATGTGGAAAATGTTACTGTGAACATTACGTTGGAAATATGACTTCCTTATTCTTATGAGCATGTGAGCAAGCAACATTTGGGGTTTTCCCTTCTTACCGTGCATACAAGGATTTTATTTTCCCATGTTCACCCCCATACCAAGCAGTAGCAGTTTGATATGTTTCAAAGTTTTAACAAGTCTCTTGTTTCATTCTTGATAGCATATCCTCTGTTTGGCAGAACACAAGACATCTTTCTCTCTGTTTTCTTTGGCAAGTTATTTTCTTATCTCAAATTCTTTTTATCCAGTTTGAGAGATTGGATTTGGTCCAGGAAATAAGAAGGATTCTATTTCCCTTCCATTAAGTATCTTGAAATTTATAAGCTAGGTTAAGAAGACTGTAAGGATTTTATCTTCTTATATGTATAAAATGCATATGCTATATTAAAATGTCTATGAAGATAAGTAAGAATAAGGCAGTTCTTAAATTTAATTTCTTCCATTTGACTTTCCGGCCGAAAATCTATTCTACTTTTATTTTCTTCTTTTTTGCTATGACCCTTTAAGGAAAAGTCCTCATTTTAACAGAAAACATTAGGGTAGCTTATTTATGGAAATGAGGGCATAATTTCAGAAGTATTCCCTGCCATTATCATTATACTTTGCAAATTTCTCTTTTGTTAATCCACTTTTCTTCACAAATATCACTGTTTACATACTGTTACAAGTCCTTCGAAAGAAACACTCTGTTCTCCTTACTAATGTTAATAATTTAAAATGTAGTGACACCCATCATTGCAGAGGAATGTGGAGGTAGCCACACACAGGAATCAATTGCATTGAGCAGCCATTGTAGCTATAATTACCAGTACTGACTAGCTGCTTTACTTGGCAGAATGGAGTTTAGAGACAGAACCCCAGCGAACCTGGATACTGCAGGGGTGATGAATGTGATTTCTACCATGCAACCTCCAAGTTCCTTGGGTATAAAATGCTCACGTTGTCTATGTTTAAGTAAATGTTGTTTATAACAATGTTTAAGAGAATTTGTCCTAGTACTTTCTCTCATTAAATGTTGCATGTTTTGTTTTTCACCAACTAAAATCTTAAAAAGCAAGCTAGCAAACTATTTTCCCTTCCCTCTTCCTTTTATTTTTATTTTTAGAGAGGGAGCAGGTAGGAGGGACACAGGGAGATGGAGAGAGAATCTTAAGCAGATTCCATACCCAGCACACAGCCCCACACATGGCTCAAATGTCAACCCTGAGATCATGACTCCAGCCAAAATGAAGAGGCAGACAGCATCTTCCCCTCTTTCTCTTAAATTCATTTTGTGTCTAAGCCTCTCTGGAGCTTACCTTTCTAAGAAATAAATTTTATTTATAATTCTGATTTCTTACTGATGTTAGTAGAAAATATTCATGTTAGCAAATTACAGTGATAGTCACTACCACTGTATGGCATAATCTCCAGATAGCTGATACGTACCTTTATTGAAGAAATTATTTAAACATCTAAGTATGTTATAGTTCCCAGGGTGCTGCTTACTGGCTTTTTTCACCACTGCTCTTTAAAGTTAATGATTATTCAGTGGTTCTCAGTTTAATTATTTCAGACAAGAAGGGGAAAACATTGGTTCCTTTATTTAAATGTACTCGATGTCGATCTACCTTGATTGAATTAGTAGACACCTTGGATACTTGTGATGCCGTGTATCCCCATTACCTCATTAAAATTATCCAGGTAAAGGATACAGTCTTCTCTATCATGGAGTGTGTTGTTGGTATACTGATTTTCTATTTCAATAATTTTTGTGTTTTTATCACTCTTCTACTTCAGGCTTCATAATTACTAGTTCTCTTCCCATTTCAGAGTGGAAGTCTAGGCTTGTTTATTTTTTTAATGAGATAATTATTTCATGTCTTCCAGATTCTTTAACGACTCTAAAATCCCTCTCTGTACTATTTTCTAGGTAACCAAATGTATCAGGAATCGATTAGATGCATTTCTGTTGTTTTTATTAATCAGAGACCTCTCTCCCGGAGGCTTCCCCCATCCTATGGGAATCTAGACTGTTTCTCTCTCTCCCTCTCTCTCTCTCTCTCTCTCTCTCTCTCTCTCTTTTAAAGATTTTCTTTATTTATTAGAGCACGAACAAGGAGAGGAGGGGCAGAGGGGCAGAGAGAGAGGCAGACTCCCGCTGAGCAGGGAGCCCAATGTGGGGCTGGATTCCAGGACCCTGAGATCATGACCCGAGCCAAAGACAGACGCTCACCTAACTGAGCCACCCGGGTGCCCTGTTGCTCTCTTGACTGCATACATGGTTGTTATCTAGGATTTCCCGTCAACCCTTTTATGCGTTGGGCCCTCTGTTTCTGGATCCTACATCATCTACATTGGTTTAATTCCCTTATTTTGGTAGTGTACATCCATTAGTGGTTTCCCTAGGAAAAAAAGTAATAGAAAGTAAAATTCTTGGACACCTTGCATGTCAGATAATGTCTTATTCTAATCTCACTCTTGACTGATAGTTTAACAGGTTATAGGTTTCAGAATGAAAATCAGTTTTCTTCAAAATTAGAAGGTATTATTCCATTGGTTTCTAATGTTCAACATTGCCAGACAAATATGGTGTTATTCTGATTCTGATCCTTGGTGCGTGATTTTTTATTATCTCCAGAAGCTTTAGAATCTTCTCTTTGCTCATGGAATTTTGAAATTTGATGTTGTATATTCGTGGCTTTTTAAAATATATACATTCCTTGTACTAGGTGTTTCAAAGGCTTTTTCTATCTAAAAACTCATGTTCTTTGGTACTAAAAATTTTTCTTATGTTACTTTCTCATCATTTTCTACACTCAGTTTTTCTCTTCTCTTTCGGAATACCTGTTGGTCAAACATTAAACTTCCTAGTGCATTCCTTACACAACTAGAAACTACACATAAATTTCACTCTAGAATTGAACTCCAGTGAACTCTCACCTGTCATCATCTCTGGACACAGACACCATAAATCCACTTTTAACATTGGGAACAAGAAACTAGAATCTTTTCTAAGTTTCTAAAAACCATATATTTCTTTTCTTTCCTTCTTTTTTTAAAGCTGTATATTTCTGCTGCCACCTTTGCCAGAGTGGATTCCTTGTGCCACCCCTTCTTTGTGCTTTCAAATCACATGGATTTGTCTGTTTAGAGAAAAGTCTCATACCTGTGCCCCAGCTGCAAGAGCCTGAGATGTCAGGTTGAACTTTAGGGATCTGCAGATTCATAAGGTCAAAAAGTCCCTAAATAAGAATATTTGTAGGCACTTATGAGCAAGTTGGTTCGGTTGGAGAGAAAGTGGCAATAGACAGAACTTTAGGATGCTGGATGATTAGAGAGAAGGTCTTTTTATTTTTTTTATTTATTTATTTTTAAGATTTTATTTATTCATGAGAGACACAGAGAGAGAGTCAGAGACACAGGCAGAGGGAGAAGCAGGCTCCATGCAGGGAGCCCGATATGGGACTCAATCCGGGGACTCCAGGAGAGAAGGTCTTTTTAAAGACAAAACAATAATATCAAATATAAGCTGATTTGCTTTCTAATTTTATGAAGGTGATAGCATTTGTATACTACATTACTTGCATATCACATACATGAAGAATCATAAAATCATCTCTAGGAAATAAGCAGTCCTCTTCATTCCTTTTTTTTCTTTAATAAGAATTAGCAATGCCCCTGGCCTCCCTCCCCCCCACCCATGCAAGTTAACTAGGTTTGTCCTTAGAAAGTTAGTCATGGCTAATTGGATTGGTACACTAAGATTATTCACTTTGATGTCATTTATCTATGAATAGCTGCTTAGCCAGTCCATTAAAGAAAACTGTCGTGTGTCATCTTAATATATCATAATATGCTGTCAAAGCCAGTGATATACAAGTTTTCTATTTGGTAAATATAATTACTTTGTACTACTTTGTCTCCTCCGTTATTAGCCTGAGGGCTCTCTGAAAGCTGGAATTGTGTCTTTTTATCTTGTTATTTTCTTATTCTTAATATTGAACCTGTATAGTATTAAATGTGTATTCTTAGATCAAATGATCACCTCTGACTCAAAAAACAAGATATGAATATTTCTCATAAGGTACAAAGATATACATGCTCTGAAATCAAGACAAAAAAAAAACTTACTGACTTGTCCAAACTCTTCCAGACAGTACTAATCATATAGTATTCAAAGAGTATCTAGAAAGAAAATACAATACACAGAAATCTGCATACAACCTAGTGGGAGCAGGGAGAGGGATTGTAACTTACAATAGACAGGGGTGGCCCTCACTGTAGGTGGCCCAGCAAAGTAATTCAAGTCCAGAGTATGAAGTGATTTTTTTTTTCCTGAGCAGTATCCAGGGGCCTAGTTTGGGAGAAATGTGGGATCTGTTTTTAGGGATTTCTAGGAATAATAGATTTTAGCATGAATCAATTGCCAGAAATCAAGATCTGACTTGGTCTGGGAAAGCAACACTGAAAGCAAGTCTAGTACCCAGGTGTATTAAAAACTGAAGTAAGGGGACACCTCAGTAGTTCAGTGGTTGAGGGTCTGCCTTCAGCTCAGGGTGCGATCCTGGGGTTCCTGGGATCAAGTCCCATATCAGGCTCCCCACAGGGAGCCTGCTTCTCCCTCTGCCTATGTCTCTGCCTCTCTCTGTGTCTCTCATGAATAAATAAATAAAATCTTAAAAAAAAAAAAAAAAGTACAAGGACCAGGACAAAAAGTCAGACTGGCCATCCTTAGGAACTAGGAGACATAGACTAGTAGTTCTCAAAATGTGGTTCCTCCAACCAGTGGCAACATAATCACCTGGGAACTTGTTTTAAATACAAATTCTTGGGCCCCATTCTTGAGTTAGAAATTGAATCAGAAACAATGGGGACAGAACCCATAAGTCTATATTTTAAAAAGCCCTTCTGGAGATTATCAAGAGGACATCAAGGGAGTTAATTACTACCACCAACAACTACCTTCCTCCCCCTCCTCAGCATATAAGGTATACAGCATTCTATACACTGTATCTGAATCCCATTCCTTTTTGGGGAGGGAACTATAAAAACCACTGGGGTTTATTCTTGTCAGTTTAAGGCCTAGATAATATAGTATTTGTAGGCACAATGTCTTCATTGTTCACATCTGGCAAAATAGCTGCTAGGGCAAATGGATTAGCTATTCCAATCTGAGTACTAATATTAACTGGCCAGTTAATCTTAGTGAAGTCACTTAACTTCTGTATGCTTCCATTTCTGATTTCTGAAATGAAAGGAATGAATTGATAGTTGGTAAGGTCCTTTGCAGCTTAAAATTATATAATCAGTCCCATATTTTTTGGAATGAAAAGATACCCAGCATTTTTTTAAAATGGAAAAAAAGGCAATGCATTAGAGAATATAAGCAATACTATTTTTTTATTACTGCAAATGCCCTTTGGTGGCATAAAAATGAATATATAAGTCTTACAGTAAGCCCACCTCTATTGCAAGAGGGGCTGGTAAGAATTTCAATCCCCTAAGGATAACAATCCTATTTCTAATTATCACAGCAAAAAGGAATGGGTAATTGGTGACTATGGTTTCATGGAAATGTCACTCTAATATGTATCATTTATATTCAAAACTAGATTGTATAAAACTTGATAATTGCTAAATCAGTCATGCTTCTCAATTTCCCACGACTGGGAGTTAATATTATTAGTTGGGTTTTTTTTTAGTAGATGAGAAAAACATTGAACAGTCAAGAATTTAGCCAGAGTTAATGGTTATATTATAATAAATGCCTTATTCCATGTTTGGAAATCTTTCAGCTCAAATCATTGTGTTAGAGGACCTTAGCAATTATATAGTTCAAATTCCTCTTTGCCTAAAAATGGAAAAAGCAAAAAAGTGTAAGAATATGTAGATATATTTGGTTTGCTACATAGCAATAGCTGTTGATTAAATGTATCTAAAAATTCCATTGAAATGCAGCATAATATAATGAAAATAATGTAGAAATTATAGTCTGACCTCTATTGATGACCAGCTCTGCAATAGTCAAATTTATTTCACTGTACCTCATTTTTCTCATCTGTAAAATGGAAATAATACCTATCCATGGGATTGTGGTAGGGAGTAAAATTGAAATTATGAGTATAACAGCACCTGCTACCAACGTGGCCTTTAACTGTTGCTCAGAAAATGGTAGCTATTACTACTAGACAGAACTAAAGTGTAAGCACCTCCCACAAAAAAGGATTTTCAAGAATGTTAAACTACTCAGCTATATTTATATGTACTTTATACATATAAACATGTATAACCTGAAAACCCTATAGCATGTAGATCAAATTTTAAAACATTTACCTGCTATTTTCTCAATTCTCAAATTTCTCATCTAAGAAAAATATTTTTGCCAATCTCATCAAGAACTACAAATTTGCCATTTGTTTTAAGATTGAATCCTTAAATCTTAATATTAGATTACTAATTATATCTTATTATTTAAATCATTACTATCTTTCTCCAGAATCTATTTGTCCTTCTGTAGAGGTTTAAAAATTCCTATAATTACTGCTTGTATTAGACCGGGTTTCCTAGAAGCAGAGTCTGAGATAGGGATTCAGGCACGCATGATTTATGGAGGGACTGTTCTTTGGGAAGCACTCAGTAACAAAATGAAGGAAGCTGCAAGAGGAAAGAGAAATAAGTCTGGCCTTAGCCTCATCCGGAGGATGAGGCTCTGAAGTATAAATTACTGCACAGAAATGTCACCTTGAGGCCAAGAGGATCAGCCTTTTGTGTGTCACATATTTACACAGTCAGCCATTGGCTTTGGGAGGAGGGAGCAGTTTATGTGGTGATGTCCACTAGCCAAAAGCAATGTCACGTCTCTGGAGAAGGGAAGCAACTGTGAGTCCTTAGCACTTTCGACACTGGGAGCTGGGTGCATGGATTGGTCAAGGGGATGGGGGAGGTAGGCCAACACTATCGTTCCTTCCTGGAAGGTTTCTAAATCCATGATTTGTCCTTTGCACTCACAGCATGCTGATTAATCATTTCTAGATTTTTATCAGCTGAAATCTAGTTCATGTTCTACAGCCAGGTCGTGGGCCTTGGCACCCAGAGGGGGCACTTTTTGCTAATTCCTACAAAAGCACTGAATAGGCTAGTGACAGCGCTTGAAGCTTAAGCTGCAAGTGAAGGGCCTCAGTACAGACTGCTCGGCAGGGCCAGAAAGGCAATACTAACAAATGTTTAAGGAAAAAAAATAATACCTAGATACAAATTTTCCTTTCATCAAAGCCCAACAACTGCTTTTCTCGTTTGAGAAAGCACTTAATCTTGATTTCATCACTTAATCTTGATTTCACGTGTTACAAGTGAAATGCAATCATTTCTTAGTCTCTAAAGCATCTGGAGGTTTATATTTTGTTTGGGTTTAGACTCTTGCCTTTGGCTCTAACTCTGGAGTATTGTGAGACTTCAGAAAAACTTTGGCAATCAAAAACCCACAGAGGGGCACCTGGATGGCTCAGTTGGTTAAGCATCTACCTTAACCTCAGGTCACAATCTCGGGGTCCTGAAATTGAGCTCCGTGGTCAGCTCCCTGCTCAGTGGGGAGTCTGCTTCTCCTTCTTCTTCTCCTTCTCCCCACAACCCCCAACACGTGCTCTCTTTCTTAAATAAATAAAATGAAGAGAAAAGTTAGCGATGCTCATATTAGTCATGGTCTAACTAAGGAATCATAAATGAAGTATTTAAGACAGAATACATTTAACCAGGATATTGTTTCCACAGGTGCTAGGAATGCTGAAAAACCAAAGAGGGAAGAGTAGAAACAGAGATTAGCAGAAAGAGAAAGTCACTAAAATTTCCTCTCAGGAGGAACCAGAGATACCTGGCGTTAGCTGGATCCTCAGCTGGTCTACTCAGTGGAAGCTCTCTACTGTCAGAGAGGACGTCTCCAGAAAAGAAGCGGAGAAATTTCTTGACTTCTCTCTTTCTCTAGTCCTCCAGTCCTGAAAGGGCCTGAAACTAGCTGGAAATCAGCTGATTTGGAATTGAATCTCTGTAGGAGTCACCCCATTACAATAAGAACAGAACAGAGGAAGGGTGATAAATTGGTTTGATAGCAAATTCTTAAAGACAGGTATGATTTATTTGCTAAAATAACCTTAGAAAGTTGTATGTAGCCTCCTAAGTTCCCAGTCCCTATGTCTCTCTCAGAGATAGCAGGATATGTATATATTTCCAAATTCATTTTCTCTTGACTGTATTCTTCTCATTCAGAGTTTCTACTCATTACTAGCTTTTTTTTTTTTTTAAGATTTTTATTTATTTACTCATGAGAGACACAGAGAAGAGAGAGGCAGAGACACTGGCAGAGAAGCAGGCTTTTCGCAGGGAGGCCAATGTGGGACTTGATCCCAGGACCCCAAGATCATGCCCTGAGCCAAAGGCAGACACTCAACCACTGAGCCACTCAGGCGTCCCTCATTACTAGCTTTTAAATAATTTACTGACAATCAGATTCCACATAATATCTTTACTCTTCCATATTTTCCTTTAGCACATACCTGTTCTTCTACAAAAGCTAATGTCCATACTGTCAAGTAGGGGTAGCCATGTTTATATTTTGTGACCTTGCCCTTAGAGAGTCAAATATAAGGTCTAAGACCCTCCCGAACATAGAAAATTGGACCAGGGCTGAACACCTAATCTCAGCTGGGCCAATCGAATTTGTTTCCTGAGATCTGGGAATGATCTGTTCTAGATGCTAGCGCATGGTAATTGCATCAACTGAAGACATATAAATGCAAGGAATGTGTGGTAGCCATTTTCTGCTGGAATTTTCAGAGAGAAATCAAAATGAAGCAGATTTACAGAAAGAAGCAAAGATGGGAGCTCATGTGACCCCCAGACAGGGAGATCCAAGAAGAGTAGCCTGTATCGCTGCTAGCAGTCTAGTTCCTAGCTGCAGCCCAGTAGGGCTTCTACTCTTGGATACTGAAGATACCCATTATCCTATATAAATGCCTCTTTTTTGCCTGATTCCAGGGAAGGGGGAGGTATTATTACCTGTGACTAAAAGATCCTTGCTAAAGCTAACATTTTAACTAATTTAAACAAGGTAGTTTAAAAATTAAGTTACATATTTTGTTTCTCATATTTCCTTTTCTTCTCCTTTAGGATAGTTAGGAAAATATACACAGTGGAATACTGGGGTTTTTTTTTTTTAAAGACTGTATTTATTTGAGAGAGAGAGAATGCAGGTGGGGAGGGGCAGAGGGGGAGAGAGAGAAAGGAGAAGTAGACTCCCTGCTGAGCAGGTAGCCCGATGCAGGGCTCCATCCCAGAACCAGGAGATCATGACTGAACTGAAAGCAGATGCTTAACTAACTGAGCCACCCAGGCGCCCCACTGGTACTTTTTTTTTTTTTCATCTGGATGCTCTTCTTACTAAAGCTATTGTATGTTTGTTTGTTATATTCAGTTAGACTGGGACTTGGAACCAACGAAAGAGGAAAGCTCGAATAAGCATCAAAACTGACGTAGTATGTTGATTCGGTTCCTACATAATGATGGTATCTATCTGCATGCACATTATAATGTTCTGATACTCATAAGGAGAATGTGTCACCCTGTCACAATATCCTGTTTTAATGAAGGCTCACACAACATCCTAATCTTCCACAGACTCTCTAAGCACCATTGGATTTACTGGGTCATAAGAGACAAATTGGCAGACCACTTAACCTCAGGCTGAACTTACTGGAGAGCCTTCTTTTTACTTTTTACTTCTTTTTACTTTTTGGCTCCACTCTATAATAGCAGTTTGCAAACATTGGATTAACAAATTGAAATAAGGCATTCAATTATATCTACTGATATAGCCATCCAAAGAAGTCCACCAAGCCTCATTTTTTTACTGGAAAGACATATTAGGAATGGCAACATGTCCTTTATTTTGAAGATGTTTTTACATGTCTTCCTGAAACATCCCTATGGTATCAGACTTTTGTATTTGGTGGTATTCACTTCCCCATCACATCTGACTAAGGCACCTACAATACTTGCAACCTCTTGATCTACAGGTCAGTTTCAGTGTGATACTATGTTATCCAGAACTAACACAATATCAAGTGGAACGGGAACATGATTCCGGAGATCTAGCCTATGTTTGAGAAATAAACTGATCTGTGAGCCTCACAATATCCCTCCGAAAAATTCCCTTTTGCTTTAGTTATTCAGGGTGAGTTTCTTCTTTGGACCTAGAAAGCCTAGATGATTCTAAAATTTCTATCATAAATTTGGTTGCAGGAAACATATCATCAGGGAAGCTGGGTTACTTGAAATTGGTTTTCTGGCTATGATGGGGCAAGAGGCAGTGAACCTGTCATTCATATTTTAAGTTGGGAAATTAGTAGTGAAACAGCATAACATTACTGCCTATGGTTATTACAACCTAGAATCTATCAAGATTCTAGAAAGCTCTAGAGCAGAGGTCAGAAAACTATGGCCGGAGCTCCGTCTGGCCTGCTGCCTGTTTTTATAAATAAAGCTTTATCAGAACATAGCCATGCTCATTCTTTTAAGTATTGCCTGTGACTGCTTTCATGCTACAATAGCAGAGCTGAGTAGTTGCAACAGAAACCTGTATAACCCACAAAGCCTCAAATATTTACTGTTTAGCCATGCATAGAAAAAGTTTGTTAACCCTTGATCTAGGTAATTAAGTAATTTTTTGTCATCAAATAATAAAGGTATGAATAATTCAATAACTGAGATAGCATTGAATAAATTAACCAGGGAGAATGACAAGCTTTAGTTTATAAATTTCTGCCTCAGAGCATAGCCTGATACTCAGGGACATTCAGTGATAATTCTGAAAAACATCTATCTTGGACTGATAGGACTATAAAACTGAGATAGCCACAAGTGAAGTTCATAATTTTATCCAGGGTTGCTGAACTAATGACTTACGGATTAGAGTATCTTAAATACTTTTATTTTATTTTATTTTATTTTATTTTATTTTATTTTATTTATTCATGAGAGACAGAAAGAGAGGGAGAGAGAGGCAGAGACACAGGCAGAGGGAGAAGCAGGCTCCATGCACCGGGAGCCCGACGTGGGACTCGATCGTGGGTCTCCAGGATCACGCCCTGGGCTGAAGGCGGTGCTAAACCACTGAGCCACCAGGGCTGCCCCTTTGTAATTATATAGGAATGACCGTTAAAAATACTTATAACAAAGAAACTCACTGGCTATTTTATTGTAAATTTCTTATAAGAATCATTGAATTTAAGATGTTACACTTTTTTGTTTTTATAATAATAAAGACAGCTTGAATTCTATCCTTCCAATGACAACAAAGGTAAATATGCATTATGTCTGGCATCTCTATGCTCACTGAAGCAACATTTTGCCCTTCCTAAAACCTTTTATTTGCTGTACTCTACACTGCTCTGTAAACTTGCTGCATCAATGATTCACCTTTTTTTTTCTATATTTTAAGTATTTTCGTCTTCATTGGCTTTCTCCAATCAACATACAAATATGCTCAAATATTTCTCAAATTAAAATTAAAACTACTCTGTTACTATCCTCTATCTCTCCTTTTCTTTCTTTCTTTTTTTAAAAAATTTTATTTCTTTATTCATGAGAGACACACAGAGAGAGGCAGAGACATTGGCAGAGGGAGAACCAGGTTCCCTGCGGGGAGCCCAATGCAAGACTCAATTCCAGGACCCTGGGATCATGACCTGAGTCAAAGGCAGATGCTAAACCACTGAGCAGCCCAGGTGCCTCTGTATCTCTCCTTTTCACAGTCAAGTTTCTAAAAAGGGTTCTGTTCATTCACTGTCCCTATTCTTTCCTTTCTACCCCTAACATTCCAGTGACTAAGTTCACCAGTGACTTAGTAACTACTAAATCCCTCCCAAATGTATTAGTTATGTGACATATTGGTAGAATCTGACATTTTCTCTTCTTTGTAAAGGCTCTCTATTGTCAGTCAATAATTATCTCTCTCTCCCGCAAGTATGATCACTCACTTTATTTTCTCTGTGGGCTTTGCATCTTAAAAATATTGATCCATCCAGACTTCTATCATTTTCCTTCTTTTCTTTGGCCTCAAATATAGTAGGAGTTCTAACAAGATCTGGTGAATAGATTAATTCTAATTTGTTCATCCTATTTGTCAGAATAACATAAGCAAGCATTTATTGAGCACTAATTACATGCCAGACACCTTACTGAGTGCTTTAAATACATTCTCATTTAATTTAATTCTTTCTTGGCTTATGGGAAATATTTTTAACATTGCTTTTCAGATTTAGACAACTTGAGGAAGTCAGTGAGAGAAAAATTGGATTCAAAGCTGGTTATTTTGACAGATAGCCTATACCCTTAACCGTGACACTTTTAATGCCCATGACTTTTTACTGCCTTTTTTTTTTTAATATTTTATTTATTTATTCATGAGAGACACAGAGAGAGGCAGAGACATAGGCAGAGGGAGGAGAAGCAGGCTCCATGCAGGAGCCCAATGTAGGACTTGATCTTGGAACTCCAGGATCACATCCTGAACCAAAGGCAGATGCTCAACCACTGAGCCACCCAGGCATCCCTTTACTGTCATCTTTATGATTCTTATATATCTCTCCAGACTTTTCTCCTGAGCCCCAGACCTGTAGTTTCAACTTATCAGCTCCTCCAAGTCACCATGCACAAATCTGAACTCATAATCTTTGCTCCAAGTCTTTCCTCTTTAGGTGTCCCCTATCTTTGTTAGAAACTTCAAAATCATCTGCCCTTCTATCCCTCACACTGTCTCTGTCCTCTAAACTTCACTCACCATATCATGTCAATTTTACCTCCTTTAAGCTCTCTGTCCATCACCACTTTCATCTCTCCTGCCTGTGCCCCAAATCAGGCCATTCATGACTGCCTTTATAGTCTCCCTGTGTTTAGCCTCACTGCCCTGCCCCCAATTCATCCTGCACATTATTGCCAGCAAGCACATAAGAAGCTCATCGTGCTACCCTCCCTATTAAAAATACTTCAGAGGTTCCTCATTGCTTACAGAGTAAGATTTAAGTTCCTTGCTCAGATGTCTGAGGCCCTTCAGTAGCTCTCTCTACCCACCTATTCGGCCTCCTGCTCTGATGGCTCCTCCTTCCCATCCTTCCTCCCCTTTTTCCTCTCCCCCCTCCTCCTTCTCTCCCTCCTCCCCTTACACCGCATGCTTCATTAGTATTACAATGGCCTAAACAGGCCACATTTCTTATACCTTATTCCCTCTGCTTGGAATGTCCTCTCTCCTGTTCCTTTGTTTGTGTGGCCAGCTTTCCTTCAACAACCAGGTCAAGTATTGACCACTTTTGTGAAACCTTTACTGAATTTCCCAGGGGAGGTGTCCCTTGCTCCTCTGTGCCCAGTTGCAATTTTCGTGCAATTCCACCATAGCTTAAAATGAGTTAAATGTGTTTGTACTTACTTGTTTCCTCATTTGATTCTAAAGAGATGGATCCTGTATTTTTACATGCATATTGTAGATTTTTCTTATACATGCTTCCCCTACTGCCTGGCACAGAGTCTCAATAAATATTTCTTGATTAACAATTGACAATTTCATAAACAAAGAAAACAAAACTTTCTTTTGAAAATAACTCTTGAGACGCCTGGGTGATTCAGTGGTTGAGCATCTGCTTTTGGCTCAGAGGGATCCAGTCTGGGACTGGGATCCAGTCCAATATCTGGCTCCCCACAGGGAGCTTGTTTCTCTCTCTGCCTATTTCTCTGCCTCTCTCTCTGTGTCTTTTATGAGTAAATAAATAAAATCTTAAAAAAAAAAAAAGAAAATGACTTTTAATGACCAAAACACATTCAATAATAGAACTAGATTGTGCAGGAATCATATATTTATATAATTTGAATATATTTCTGCTGCAAAAAATGCAACATCATAGATTTAGAAGCTAATCATTTTGAACATTTTATTCATCATTCAAAATATATATTAGTCAAAACACTTGTCAATGTCCAGAGAAAATTTTTGTATCTTATTTCTTTTGTATTAACAAAGTCACAAGTGGTAAATAAAGAAAATGAGTTGTCACTCTGAAGGTGAATAAAGATGATAACCAAGTGGTGATGCTGCCTAGATAGAACAATCTTCTTGCTTTCTAAGCAAGTCCGGGCAGGGGTAGGGAAGAAAGACCAGGTCCATATAGGTAAAGAGAGAAATTGACAGTATACAATTGTCAGGGATACAATATGTTAGGCATTTTTGCAAGTCAAGGGTTTAAAACATAATCATTATGTGGAGAAATCACTGCTCTTAACATACGACAGTACTGGGTATCTGTTAATTCTATGGGGAACATGGTAAGAAAGGGACTTAAAGTCGTTTTCCCTAAATTTTGCCCTTGATACCCTTCTCAGTTTTCATAAATTTCTCAAAAGTAATAACTGTTAAAGAAATAGTTTGTCTTTCAAAATTAATCCATTTGGTGGCAAATATTTACATGGGTAGAAGAAAACATAACTTTTCAATATTGAAATGCTCAAAAACTAAGACTGAGAAGAATAACCACTTTTGCTGTCCCTCTTTCTGGAGTCAGCATTTCTCCAGCTAATTTGCTACCAAAATAGTGCAGGTCTTTATCTTCATCTTCATATTTCTTTAAACCAAGGCTACAACTGAAGCAAACAATATGCTCTTCCTGCTTCCTTAGTGTAGCAAAACATTGTTCCAAGGAGGTTTCTTCTCTGGGCATGCTCTGTCACTGTCTCCTGTGAGGTCAGGTTTCATTTTTTTTATCATTCTCCTTTTCCTTTAGCTATTTTCATTTCCTTCCAAAGATATGTTTTCCAAGGCCAACTCCTGATATTTCTCTCATTTGCCTGTTGCTGTTGTTCCATGATATTATTCACTCTTTTTTCGACAAATGGATTCTTAATTTTCTCACTCTCCAGTTCCTGTTCCTATAGTTCCTGGTTCACAGCATCTACTAAATTTGAATTAATAATAATTCCTATTCTGTTCTGAAAGACATTATGTTGATATTTTACCTATTATGAAAAGGATCCTAGTTGTAGTTGCTACAGAACTCTTCGTGTTACAAAAAGTCTTTTCTTGGGATCCCTGGGTGGCGCAGTGGTTTGGCGCCTGCCTTTGGCCCAGGGCGCGATCCTGGAGACCTGGGATCGAGTCCCACATCGGGCTCCCGGTGCATGGAGCCTGCTTCTCCCTCTGCCTGTGTCTCTGCCTCTCTCTCTCTCTCTCTCTCTCTCTCTCTCTCTGTGACTATCATAAATGAATAAATTGAAAAAAAAATTTAAAAAAAAGTCTTTTCTTTTTGTCATCAATAATAGTTGCCTCTGTTCTCTTGATTTTAAAGGCATGTGAATCTGCCCTTAATTAGAAATATAGGACATCAATACTCCAAAACCACCTCAGGCAGCAAAACCATAATTTTTTGCTATTCAGCTACTCTCAAACCCAGTAAGAAATGTGAAACTTAGAAAAGTTTTCAATGGAAATGCTCCCCATTGAAACCCCTAGGTAACCTAACTTTTATTTTGGCATTAAATTAGATCCCTGGAAGGCTACAGAGTTGTACCACATTAACTTAAACCACTTGTGGGATCAGAATACACTAAGTTATAGTTCCAAAAGCACTATGTTATAGTTTAAAAACTATTGATTTCAATAGAGGATTGTTAAAACAAAAACTATTATGAATTCACTTTCATATTGATTATAAAATTATTGTTTGGGATGTTTTCCTTAAGTACTATGAGTTTAACAGGCTCTCTATAAAAGTGCTTACTGAGAAATTTCTTTTAGAATTTAGTTGCAGAAAATAGGCTCCCCAAAAGTGTTGACATAATTGCTCTTTTCTGATAATAGCTGTAAAATAATGTATTTCTACCCTATCCCCCAAAGCCCCACCTGCTCCACTCAGGCTAGTAGGATACTCAGAGGAAAATTTGATATCATATGAACACTCAGTGTTTTTAAAATTTCCAACATTTGCCTGATACCTTTGTGATGTTTGCCATCTCCTCACCCTCCCACAAGAATTTATAATCTCACTTTAATCAGATCTTCTTTTTTCTTTTGCTTTAACAAATGTATTTTAAAAGAACACTTGGGTTTGATGCACTAGCTATCACACTAAGGTAAATATTAAGCTGTTACAATAAAAAGCTACTCTATGCATCATGCTTAAAATCATCTCACACACTACTGGTGGTATAATTTTATCCATTGGAAAACATGAACTGCTTTAACTTTTAGGATTGGCTTATTTTGGTTCTGATTTTCTATTAATAACCTCATTGTATATATTTTTTGCTGCCTCAAAATAACTTGCTAAAAGGGACCCAACTGCAGGTGATAGAATTCGAAGTGCAAAGAGCTCATGCAAAAAGAGAGAGAGAGAGAGAGAGAGAGAGAAAAGATTGGATTTATTGGTTCTCATAATTGAAAAGATCAAGACAGACTTCTTAAGGTGTAGGTGGATTTAGAGCTCATTGATGTTGGTAGGTCCCAGCCTACCGACTTCATTCTCCACATTTCATCGTTATTCTATGTAGCTACAGTTCCTGGGCAGGTTCTATCCATGTGTTGGCTCACCGAAGCTCTAGGACTTAGCACCTACCAGCTTAGCAATTTAAGAAAATCTGCACTGCTCTTTTCCCCCAATCTGAGCAAAAGTCTTCAGTCTGTCTCTCATTGCCCCATGGTCACATGTTCCTTACTTACCACTGTGGCATGCAGTGTGCAGTGTTCTAACAGGGAAAGGTTGGATCATGCACCTAGGGAGATGGATCAGTTCCACCCACACCACATATGCTTGTAGCAAGGTAGATAGTTTCTAAAGTAAAAGAGGGGTAGTGGTAAAAGAGCTGCTATGGACTCCATGTTTGTGTTGGCTTATCCCATGAAACTTTAGAGCTAAAATGGCCTTGTAGAATATTCCCATGATGATGTCAAATAGTTACAGGATGTAAGCCACCACAAAAAGTCCATGATTTTGAGTGAGATGGCTCTTTATATTTGGAGCAATCCCTTTAGAGGCTGGCAGCTGAAAGCTGTTGGCCAATAGCCCTTCCAGGAGCTGGGGTAACAAGTCCTCCTGAGATGGGGACCAGAGTGACTCATCACAATGTCTACCACAGTTAACCATCTCAAAGTTATAAGATGCAAATATCTGTCTACTTCATAATTTATATAGTCCTTTTGCAAATAATCTCATGGTGTATAACAGCTATCACAAAACCTCAAGGGAATGAGTTTTGAAGGGAAAAAGGTAACCATTTACTAATCTCAGATAAAGTGTGATAGGCAGATTTTTGGATTTCATAGACCAATGAAATTGCCCTTAAAAATTGAGATGACAAACATAAGGTTACCAGATTTTATATTTACCAAGTAAGAATTTTTTTTAATATGATCACTAAAGAAACAGTGTATTTTAAACTAAAAGTTAGGATGGACACAATACCAGAATAAAGTACTACTTAAGTTTAAATAAATATACCTTCATAAAAATGTACTGTATTGTTATTTGTCTTATCATGGACAGGAGAAAAGTATGTCACCAATAGTGTGACTGTGAACTGGTATTAGGAATCATTACCATACATGACATAAAACAAACAGACAAAAAACTTCAGAAGTTCCATGTAGGATACCAGGAAAAACTTTGTAGGAAAGCTGACATTTAAATCTGGACAGTTCTGGAAAGCTATGTAGCATGATGAGTCAGGGAAGAGGTTTCAGGTTAAGTGAAGAATGTGGGCAAAGACATGGAGATTGAAAAGATAGGGTGTAATCACATAATGAAATGTAGTAATCCTGCTCAGGAGGGACATTAGTCATATAGAAGAGTGTTGAGCAATGAAACTAAAGTATGTTGGGACTTGATTATTCAGTAAGCAATAGAGAAATATTAGAGGTTTTTGAGCTAGGAATGTACATGATTATATTTGTGCCTTAAAAAAAACTTCTTAGTAAATAGCTTTTATTCATGAAATATGCTTAAAATGGATTATATGGTGGAGATTCTGTGTCTTGTTATAAAGCTATTGTTGTAGTCGGCGAAAGGTAAAAGGAAGCCACAGATTAGGAATGTGGCATTGAGAATATTAAGGAGGAAATGGATGTGGAAATAGAATAGGAACGGAATCAACAGGATTTGGCCATGTATTGAATATAAGAGCTTAACGAGAAGGAAGAGAAAGATAGTGGGTAGTTCCATTAATGGAAAAATGAAAGTGGGCAAGAGACAGATTTTGAAAAAAAGATAAAACGTTCAGTTGCAGGCATCATGAATTTAAATAATTTGCTTTAGGAAAAGTAGGCTGGAGAGAAAGTCTATTTCTAAAAATGCTTTTTCTTGTTTGCTATTATACTGTGAATTGTTTGGCTTCACCCAACAACTAAATAAAGGTAGTCTTTGCTCTGATATGAATCTTGTTCATATCAGAACTATTTCCTCACTCCTCACTGAGATCAAATCTCAGTCAACATGGTACCATGCAAAATGAGAGCTGCCTGTAGGTAGATTTCAATAACTATATCAGGGTTGCTGTACCTCAGCACTTGGTGTTTTGAACTGGATAATTCTTTTCTTGGAGGGCTATCCTATACATATCTTTTGTATGATGTTTGGCAGCATCCATGTCCTCTACCCACTGGATGCCAGTAGCATCCTCCATTGTGACAGTCAAAAAATATTCCCAGATATTGCTAAATATTGCCTTCGGAGTAAAAATAGCCCTAGTGGAGAACCACTGTGATATATGCACAAGTAGGTATAGATGTACAAATAATAAATTGACCTTTATAGTGAGAGATGAACCTCCTTATTTTTGATCCATGTTGTAATTGATGGTAAAATGCCCAGTTGACAGTATGACGACCACTCCATGACATTTCTGTCCTCATTACGTCTACACAAAGACTAAACTTTGTTGAACGACCACTGATGAAATGTATTGAATTTATCCCTCATACTTCTGTGTCTTTACTCATGGATTCATAGTTATTTGCTCTAAAAAGGAGAGAAATCAATGTTTTTGAACTTCAGGGGGATCTGTCAGCTGCTCCTCTCACACACACTTCTACAGCCATTACTTATATTTGAAATTGTATTTGATTTCAGTCTACCCAAGTTGCTATTCTCTTTACCTCATCGTCCATGGATGTTTGTAATCCTGTATTTTTCCCCCATATAAATTCAAGTAATAGAGTTAGGCTATAATGCTTCACCTTTCTGCTAGTACAGTAGTTGCAATTTAGAAACCTTTGGTTGTTATAATACTTTGGCATTTCTGTTATGGGTACTTTGTATGTGATACCAATTACTTGGATTTGGAGTTAAGTCGCTAAGACCAGAAGCAGAGTGGTTAGTAGGTACAATCCATGGTAACAGCAACATCCAGTTAGAGGTCAGGCAACAGTGGGTACCAACATCTAAAAGTGGGGCATCTCGATGGGTGGCAAGAACATAATCAGACATGTGATACTCTGACATCTAGATGCAGTTGCTGTTTGAGAGGCTGATGCACAAATAAGCCTTCCAACCATTACAATGTTGTTTCTGGTACAAAATTTCAAACCCAGAGGCTGAAGTGGTGGGAATGAGCAACTAGGCAAAACAATGGGACTGAAGCTAAGAATTCCAGTGGTTTGAACTATATGGTAAAAACTGTCATTTACGGAATGGTAAATGAAACCAGAAGTACGATATCTTTGGAACAAAATTATAAAAGATTGGCTTAAAACCAAGCTTAGCCTTATGAAAATTGTTCACTGCCTAAAATCAGAATAAGGTGCCATGGGGTGGGCAGATCAAAGGGCGCAGAGGACTATCTATCAACTGATGACCCACAGAAGCTGATTAGCTGATATTACAGTTAAAAAACTAGATTAGACAGCAAGCTACACAACACCCATGAAAAAAGAATGAATCCCAACTATTGATGACACACCATGATGTCTCCTAAGATTCACTGGTTGTCTTGATTTGGTTTTCTTTTTTTCTATGACATTAAAACCTATATTCTCTCAGTAAAATATTTTTATGATGCATTAAGCCTATTCTTAACTATGGAAGCTACTGGACATCTTTAGTCTTTTTTCCTGATTCTTGCTCAGACTTATTCTTTGTTTCTTCAGATTTTACAATCAATTAAGAAGTTTTTGCTGTTAATAGAAAAAATGGCCCATGTGCTCTTCTTGGATGAGTTTCTCTTTGTTAGGAAAGAACTATGAAAAGAACTATGCAAACTGTGATTTATCAGATTTCAGTCTAGTTTTACATTTTGAAAAATTAGATATTTACTATTTTAGTAATTTAGTAATTGTATTTAGGAATAATAAGTTTGCTTTGTTAGTCTTTTTAATTCTTTCCCTCTTTTTTTTTAAATTTTATTTATTTATTCATGAGAGACACACAGAGAGAAAGAGAGGGATGCAGAGACACAGGCAGAGGGAGAAGCAGACTCCATGCAGGGAGCCCGACGTGAGACTCGATCCCGGGACTCCAGGATCACGCCCTGGGTCAAAGGCAGGCGCTAAACCGCTGAGCCACCCAGGTATCCCCTCTTTCCCTCTTTTTAATGGAAAATTAAGATACATATAACCTGATCACTACATGAGATTACATTATTAGTTTATAAATTTCATATTAATTTGTATTAGTTCAATTTTATACTAGTTCAAAAAAAACCCAAAAGGATAACCACAGTGGATGTTATATGCTCTTGGGGTAAATTTCATCACAGAGAATGTTTTTAGGTAGCATGCATTTCTCTCATGGTATTAGCTTTCAACAACTCAGTTTTACCAGTGTATATGTGTTCTTTATATCAACCAACTCATTGTTTGAATCAGATCTTTATTGTTTGCTTTACTTAAATCCCTCAAGCTTGTGATTCAGAGTTCACAGAAATCTCAATCTAGATGAGAATTTTTAATTGTTCAAATTGAGTTTCTCTCTTTTTTTAGCAACATTCATTCTTTGTTTTAACCTCTCCCCTCAAGTTATCTGCTTTTTTAAAAAATTTATTCATGAGGAACACAGAGAGAGAGGCAGAGACATAGGCAGAGGGAGAAGCAGGCTCCCTCCAGGGAGCCTGATGCAGGACTTGATCCGGGGACCCCAGGATCATGCCCTGAGCCAAAGGTAGATGCTCAACCACTGAGTCACCCAGGTGCCCCCCTCTGCTTTTTATTAATGAATTCATTTAGTCAATCAATAAATCTAAATTCATCCATCCATGCATCAAACACTTGTCTCACCCTGTGTCATGCATGGCAGTTAGCTAGGCAGAGGACAATCAAGGGGAATGAGACATGGCCTCGCAAGCCGGATTCTTGCCCCTCTGCTTTGCTTGCTCGGTGGCTTGCCCTTCAATTGGTGAGCAAATTCTGTCAATTCTGCCACTTTTCCTGCTAAATCTGTCCCTTGTTGCTCCTACCAGTCTCCATTAACATCACCCTGGATCAGGTGTCTTTATCCTTTGTCATCGGGAGAACCGCAACGGCTAATTACTGAAAACGCTCTTTCTCTGATTCATATTCAACTCTGCAGTCCTAGGATCTTCCTGAAATGCCAGTCATATCTTGTCACAAGATACTCAAAACCCCATCAGTATCTTCTGGTCCCCTTACAATGACGTCCCAATCTTTAATTCTTTTCCTGATCTGGTTCACATATATCTCATCTGTCTGATCCCTTGGAACTCCTCCCTAAAACTCTGCAGTAACCTGAACATGTGCTATTTCATCTTTGGGTCTTCTGATGAGCTTTCCCTTCTGACTCTTCACCTTGACATTCTTTATCTCCCCACCTCCTTCACCACCCTTTCCCTAGCTAATTCCAACTCATATTTAATGTCTCAGCTTTGCTATCTCTACTTCCAGGTAGCCTTCTCTGGGTCCGGTATCTCTTCTATGTGTACCTTTACCAGGGACAGTATTGAAATTGCTTCTCATCTTTTCCTGTTGTCCTTTATATCCCTGCCTTCTTGTTTTTATGTCTCATCTTGTCTTTGTAAGAGATGGGGAAATGTCTATGTCACTCCATATACCCGGAAACTAGCTTAGTGCTTGTTAGATTGTATGGGATAAATAAGTACTTGTTGAATGAATGAATTAATGAATTAATGAATGATAGATCAAGAGAACACCCCAAACAAACATTTCAAATATTTTCAGAAAATACTTACAGGGAAGCTTGGCTGGCTCAGTCGGTGGAGTGTAAAACTCTTGATCTCAGGGCTTGAGTTTGAGCCCCACATTAGGTGTAGAGATTTACTCTTAAAATTTTTTCTTAAATACTTTTTAAAATTAAAATTAAAATTAAAATATAAAAACAGAATATATATAAATCTTTTAAAAATGCCATTAGTGTCCATTTTCTATACTCCATACTAGGACAATAAATAGAAAATAACCAATAATAACATGGTTGTTAGTTCTCACATCTGAAATAACACAAAAAAGTAAATACAGGAACAGAGTCACTATGCTTTGTGTCATATATAAAATGCTGAATGCAGCCCATTTGTGACAGGGACTTATATTTAGACTTTTTAATTCTAGTCTCTGGATTTTGTTTTCTTTTTTCTCCCCATTAAGTGACCCACAAAAAGACCCCCTCCCCTTTGAAAAATCATTCTCTATACAAATCTATAAAATAGTAAACTTCCCTAGGCAACTGATAAAATGGAAAGCCACTCAACCAGGAGTGGAAGATTCACAGCAATACAGAAATATAGAGGGGACCACATCTATCTCAAGTGCAGGTGCATACCCGTCAGGTCACTTGATTCATCTAGAAAATTAGAGGAGTTGGATCACCTAATACTTACTGCTCTATAGTACATCTTAAATAGGAATTAACCTACAAGTTTTCAACACATATAAAAGTTTCGTGAAAATATCTACTTCATAAAGTAAGACATATTTATATATGTATCTGCATTTGAATTACTGTAAATTGTGGGTAAATCCTTCTATGACAGGAATGTCAGCTTTAAACTGGACAGGGTCCACTGTTGGAACTTTTGAAAACTAGTAGGACAGGCCTAAGAAGAATCTGGTTTTTATGGGTGGGTTTCCATGAGGAATTTTGTTTTGCACTATAGGAAGTCTGAGGAAGTTTTATGCCTGGGTCCCTGGGAGCTAGAAACAAATGTTTTGGAGTGCAACCTGTCTCTTGATTCACCTCTCATTGAATCCGAGCCTCTTGGAGAGAAGGGCTTTGGGTGGAAGCTGAAGGAGCATTTTCATAAGATAAGACAAGGTTTGGGAGAGGAACATTTTCTACATTTTGGAGGACACTTTGCCACCTAGGCACAATGAGTTTTTACCAGAATGTGGTACTATTTCTGATCCTTCAGCTTAAGATTTGGGATGCACTGGGAGACACAGCTTTTGACAGTGACCATATGTCCCTTCAACCAGCTTCTCAAGGGAGATTGAAAAAGGGATTGGTGTGAATACAGGCAAGACACCCCTGGAGACTTTGAAAAAAATACTGTGGTGAAGAATTTTGCAACAGACAGTTGTCCCATGAAGTACAAAGGAAAACAACAAGCTCATTAAATTTGATTAATTGCTATTAGTAACAACTCCTTTGTATTCCCAGGATGATGAGACTGGGGAAAATTTGGGTTAAATTTACCAAAAGGTCATGTGGATGCAGTGTCTAAGACCTTAGTACACTGCCTAGTGCTATTTTTATGGAAGAAATTCTCCCCCATTCTCACATCACCTTCCCATGCTCTGTGCAAAATTGTAGCCACAGGCCATAGCGGTCTATTGTGTACTTGAAATGTGGCTGATCTGAATTGATCATGTAAAATACATGCTGATTTCTGAGGCTTGGTATGCTTCTTTTTACGTTTTTAAATGTAGTACAGGAAAATTAAAAATTATATATATATATATGGCTTACATTATTTTTCCATTAGATAAGACTACAATAATGAATATTTGGACACTAAATCATATGCCATTTATCTTATTTTTTTGTTGTTGTTTCAAGTTTTTACTTAAATTTTAGTTAATTAACATGTAGTATAACATTGGTATCAGGAGTAGAATTTAGTGATTCATCACTTACATACAACATCCAGTGCTCATCACAACAAGCGCTGTCCTTAATCTCCATCACCCATTTAACCCATCCCCCTCCCTCCTCCTCCCCTCCAGCTATGTTCAGTTTGTTCTCTATAGTTAAGAGTCTCTCTTATGGTTTGCCTCGATCTCTCTCTTTTTTCATTTATTTTACTTTTTAATTCATTCATGAAAAATTTTTTAGCTTGATAAAATTATAAGGTCCTGGAGGATAGGTTCTAAATTTCTATTTTTTCATTTTGCCACATACTTAAAGCACTGATAGCATGTGATAGTTTTTACTGTACCCTTATGGATTTAAATTGATTTAAAAGACTATCCATTTATTTCCATAAATCTGTGAGCTACTTTTAGATTGTGTCCCAGATAAGCGTATTTTGATCATAAACAGAACTTTGTGTTGTTATAAAAAGTATTCAGTTCAGAAAATGTGCTAATGAATAACAGAATTATTTTAACTCCATCATGAACTCATTTTTCCATCTCTTGATTTATACTCTAAAGCAGGAATTTTAAGAAAGAAATTAGGGCAATGTTCTTTATTAATGTGTTTATTTCTATAAGCCTTTGATAATTTGATATAAGTGGGAGGATGTTAGCTAAATTTCTAAAATTCCAAATTATGATTTTTATTTTTAAATATTTATTTGGAAATAACTTTCCTACAGAAGATTTATAAGAATAGCATAACCTTCAATTAGATTCATCATTTATATTTTGCCACATTTGCTTTAATACTCCATAGCTATCATCTATCTATCCATATTTTTTATTTTTTCATGAATCACATAAGGTAGTTGCAGACATTTTCTTTCTTTATCCCCAAAATACTTCAGTTAGTATTTCCTGAGAACAAGGATATTCTCCTATAAAAATCATAGCACAATGATCAAATTCATGAAATTTAACATAATTCAACACAATTATCTATTATATAATACATATTTATATTTCACCAATTTTCTCTATGTTATTCCCTGCTCTCCTCCTCATCTAGGATCTGATTCAGGAGCATGCATTGTATTTAACTGCCCTGTCTTTTTAAGCTGCCTTTAATTTGGAACTATTCTCTGGCCTTTTTTGGTTTTTAATTTCATAACAATGATATTTTTAAGAGCCTGAGCTAATTGTTTTGTACTGCATCCTTTGATATGAGTTTGCAAGTGATTATAAGCAGGTTATGAATCTTTTGACAGGAGTACAACATAAGTGATGCTGTGACTTTCTCATCTTAGGCACCACATCAGGAGAACATGTCAGTTTCCCATTTTGGTGATACATTGATAAATGTGGTGTCCACTAGGCTTTTCCACTGTAAAATTACAAATGCAATCACAAAAAATTTACAACTTTTAAAATTAATTTGTAATTCATAAATAATTAGGACAGATACTTTAATTAAATACCTATTCCACCCATATCTTTAGCCTATGTTGATGATTCTTTTTTTTTTTTTTTAAGATTTTATTTACTTATTCATGAGAGATACAGAGAGAAAGGCAAAGACATAGGCAGAGGGAGAAGCAGGCTCCATGCAGGAAGCCTGACATGGAACTCGATCCTGGGTCTCTAGGATCACACCCTGGCCAAAGGTGGCACTAAACCACTGAGCCTGGGCTGCCCTATATTGATGATTCTTATCTGAACTAACTCTACTTCATATTCAACCAAAACAATATACCTCAGTAGAGTAAATGCAGAAAAAGATATGAGAATCCAGATGAATTCTATCAAGCAGACAGTAAGAGATTTGTGAAAATGTAGAATAATGCTACTCTTCTCCACTAGTTTATTTATGGTTTGGAGAATTAAGTTATTTCCATACAAATATGTTATTCATGTTAATGAGTTATAGGTTAGTGATTCCACATTTCAACTAACCTTTATTATTTTAAAATGAATTAAATACATTTTTCAATTTCTCACTATTAATTTCTGACATAGTAAACATCAATAAATATAACTCATATAAACCAAAGCTCTATGAGATCCTCTGTAAGTTTGAGCGTGTAAAGGTGCCATGAGAACAGAAAGCTTGAAGACCGTTGTCTAAGACCAAATGACATGCTGATATCAGTGCTATACTCTGGAAATTTCTTAGGAAAGTGTCCATGACATGGAACTGAAACTAAAATTCTAGGAGTAAGTTTACCTTTTAGACAAAAGTATCTTCAGTATAGGCCTGAGTTTTTCCACAGAAAATTCTTATCTTTTAGAGGTATGTAATGTAATATTAAGAGGTAAAGTAATATGATGTCTGAAATTGGTTTTAAAATAATACAAATGATGATAATGGTCGCTGTGGTAGTGTTGGTGGCAGTGCTAGTGGCGAGGCGGGGGGATGGTGGTGGCGGCGGCGGTGGTGGCAATTGGCAGCAGCAGTGGTGGCATGGTGGTGGATGTGGTGGTAAGGAGGGTATAGATGAAATAAAATTGTGCGGTTAACCACTGAAGCTGTGCAATTGCTACCTGGAGGTTCATTATAAAATCCTATTTTGAGTTGGTTTGAAGATTTTCAAAGCAAAAGTTGTTTTAAAGTCTTCATCTCTAGATAAGCTTTTTAGTGGTATAGGCTTAGGAGAGACTCAAGCTTAATTGCCTGAAATGTCATAATTATTTAAAACACGTTAATTATAGTTTCATGGATTTATGTAATACTTTTCTTCTGAAGAGTTCAAACTGACTAACCTTGGCTGGTTTTTTAAACATGAATACTCATTATCTATTTCTTTGACATTTTGAACCCCTTAAAGAAGTTTGCAAAGTAAGAACAAACATGTTGAGTACACAGCAAAAACGATCATTCAATAAGTAGTATTGTGTTTTTGGAATTAGTTGCAATAAACTAAATGATGCTTGCATGCAGATTGTGTTGTTCTCTTTAAAAGTGTAGATCCTAAAATCAGATAGATCTGAGTTTGATTCCTGGTTCTGCTACTTTACAATATTTACAATAACATTAACAAAAATAGAAATAATATACTAACAAAGCCAACATTTATTGTGCTTAATATGTTACAGATTTTGTGCTAAATCCTTACATTAGTTTAGTCATTGAAGCCTTACAACAATACTATAAGTCACTTTTGTTTTAAAGTTTATTTATCTTTTTCCAGTAATCTCTCTACTCAAAGTGGGGCTTGAACTCACAATCTTGAAATCATGACCTGAATGGAAACCAAGAGTTCAACACTTAACTGACTGAGCCACCCAAGTGCCCCAGTTTAGTTTTTCTTTTTTTGAAAGTGTATTCCAAAAGAAAACTAATCCTACAAGATTAGGGTGACCATACATCCTGGATTGCCTGGCATAATCCCAGTTTACAACTCTTATCCTGGCATAATTAACAGCTCTCTCTTTTGTTCCCAAAATTGTCCCAGTTTAGGCAACAAATTACATGGTCACCCTTTATGTAAGATCTTTGCTGATGGAACAATTCCTTGGTCAAATAAATTTGGGAAATGAATCTATCCTGCTCTTAGAGATTTATAACACATACTAGCATTTGAGAAGTCATATAAGACAGAAACTTTGTTTAAATCAATGTTTGCTTAATTTACTTCATTATGGAGTTCCTTTTGTTCCAATAAAACATATTAACATCCCACAGAACATACTTGAAGCTAATTTAGTCATATTCAGAATTTTTAAAAGCCAGATTTTTGACTAATAGTTGCAATTACTTTTTATCATATATAAATAAATACAAAAAAGGTTTTAGATTTATTTATTCCAGAGAGAGATGTTGGGTGAAGAGGGGCAGAGAGAGAGAGGGAGACAAGCAGACTCCCTGATGAGCAGGCAGGGAGCAGGCTTTATTCCAAGACCCTGAGATCATGACCTGAGTTGAAACCAAGAGTCAGGTGCTTAACCAACTGGGCTCCCCAGGCATCCATAAATACAAGATTTTTATGTAATCAAACTCTCTGCCTTTTTCTAGAGTATAGCAGTAACATGAACAGATACCTACTTAAACATTTTTCTTTTATTCATGATCAGAAAATCTGAATTTCAGCTCTGAAATTCTGATTCACTTCAGTAAATACTTATCATATGTCTTTTCTACATCAAGTGCTAGCCTAACGCTGATAATCCAAAGATGAATCAGACATGATCATTATCCTCAAGTTGCACATAAATAAATGGATTGATTTGCCTCCTCTATGCAGGGACTTTTCTATTTTTGGTTGGTTGGTTGTTTTTTAAAATTGTATTTCTAGTTAGTTCTTGCCAAAGATTTCCAAAACCCTATAAATGTTAGTGGGGTTAATCTAGCAGTAAAGTACAGATGATTGCATTAGGTGCTATTTGCTTGAAACGGAAGTATATACAAAATGACTTCCAAAGGCTGAAGGAGCTGGGGAACCAAAGAAAAAGGCTAAGAAGTACAGCTTGACAGGAAATATTTTATTAAGGGGACTTATGAACAGAGGCATGTCTTGTGTGGCCACAAGATGAGATCTCCACAACCCTACCTCCTATAAGACCTGCTTTTATAGCCCTACAGATTAGCGAGTACATGCTGGGGGACCACCCTGGAGGGGAATGCTTGAGAATACATATGTGTCACAGTCATATCTCCAGAGTAGATCAAGGACATTATGCCTTAAGTATGTACTTAAGGGTGTGGTTAAACAAAAGAAAAGAATGGGGGGGGGGGGGCGGGCGGGGGGGACGCTGTGTTCAGGAAGGCTTCAGGTCATGGAGCAGTCATGGCAGATTTATCCAGGATGGTTTTAATCTGGTTCACATAACAGGTATAAACAAAGTGACATTAAAACACAGTACCTGCTCACCTCTACCCAATGTCACTGAAAAGGATTTTACTGAGGAGGTGCTATGTGAGCAGAGAAGGTTAAAATGACAGGCAGAGGTAGAAGTATTTCCAGGCAAAGAGAATTGTTTGTAGAAAGAAGAAATACCAGAAAAACCCATGATTCACACTGCTGGGAGTAGGCAAGGGTGCCGAGGGGACAAATAGAAATTTAAAGATAATTGGGAACAAAATATGAAGGCTCTTTAAATATTAGTTAAGGATTTTGAGGAAATTACCTATGATTCCCATGACTATGACTTTATGACACAAGTGAGTACACTTCAGTGTTAGAGGGCTAATTCTTTAAGATCCTGAAAAGGAACTTTCACAGGTATGTTAAAGTTCTACCAATGAGATAAAATACGGTGAATCACCACTGTGCACAATAGCATTTGACCACTCTTTCAATACAGTAATTGTCATAAACTGTGTTTATAAGCTAATCTTTTTTTTTTTTAAGATTTTATTTATTCATGAGAGATAAAGAGAAAGAGGCAGAGGGAGAAGCAGGCTCCCCACAGGGAGCCTGATACGGGACTTGATCCCAGAACCCTGGTATTACAACCTGAGCCAAAGGCAGATGCTCAACCCCTGAGCCACCCAGGAGCCCCAGGCTAATCTTGTTATTTTAGCAAGAACTTTCCAGGTATCTGGCTGCTGTGTATATGTGACTGTGTCCATGTAACAGCAGCAGAGTATATTTGTAAGAGCGTTTAATTCTGTGGTTTAAATGTTATTTACTTTAGTCTCCCATCTGTATCATAAATAATTATACTGGTATTTTCAAGTACGTCCAGTTTTGATTTTTTTCAAATTCTTTAATTTCAGTCTATTTATTAAAATAACAAGGAAAAATACTAAAAGAAAGCACACACACACAATGAAAAAATAAAATTAAAATGTTGCCAGATGAATGATTTTAACATATTAGTCAGAAATTTAGCACACTTGCTGTGTACTACATAAATAGCAATAGTAATTGAGAATCTTACATTTTTCACCAGTTGAAAAGCTGCTTAATTCAATTACAAAGTGTGACATAAGCCCCACACTGACCTCACTTAATGACTAACCAAATAAAAACAGAAGTTTAGAGGTTTCACAGCTGCTGACAGAGTCCGTGGAAAGAATTATTTTGGAATATTCTTACTGTTGCTAAAGAAGGGAATTAAAGAGGTCAGAAATAAGAAACCAGGAAGAAAACAAGCCTGTCAGCATTCAAAACTGATTACTAGGGAATTACTTTGTGGTTAAAAATCCACAGTGTTTCAGCAACTTTGTTTAGGAATGTTTATCCCAGAGGACTTTCCTTGCATGTATTTTGCTACAAATAACTTTGCTTACCTTAACTCTATCAAGAGCCTTATAAGCCACAACTGCTTAGATTTGAATTTGCCAATTTTCACAACAGCTACCCACTCCATTGAAAACCAAGAGACTTTCAGGATGTGGGAGGGGCCCTGGCAATCACTGGGTCCAATTATGTGGTTGTCCCTTTTGTTATGATTCACATCTTAGAAGGAGTCAGATCATGAGCCACAGTGTCCACCATTTGCAACTAGGAGCCTGTTAATTGTGTAGAGGACCTTTATGTTGAGTGTAACAAAGGGAAAGATGTTGTTTTTCTAACCTAAACCAGTTACTTTACTTTCATTCTTTCATTTGCTTTAATATTTGTGGAATAAACAATTACTGAAACATTTAATATATTGATTTATTTGAACAAATGAAAGACTCACTTGGATTGGATAGCCACGTGCCTGTTTTGGGGGATGGGGTGGGTAGTGGGGCAGCACATCAACTGAGATTCAGGGGACCTACACTCCATTTTCTACTTATTTACTGTCAGATTACCCTTGTCTAAAATAAGTTAATTTCCTCAGTAGTAGCTTCATAATCTTTAAAATGGAGGTGATGATGCCTTATAATGATGTGGAGATCAAGAGAGATCGTGTATGCCCAAGCAGTTCTTTAAAATAATAATTTGCTATATTGCCTCAATTCCTCTCCTTCCCATAAACACATTTTAACTTCTCAAAGTGCCTTGAACTCAGAGTCAGATTAAGGCGTGGCATGGACAAATTCAGCCCAGTGCCAACCTATAAAAGTGCTGCACAGCCCTGGATTATGTTGGTAATACGTTGCCAGATAATGCAGGCTTTGACCTGTCATCCTTGGCCAAACTTCATTTCTGCCAAAAGAGGCAAGCCCTTCAGTGGAAATAAAAATCTAAAACAAAACTCCCCTTGCTAGAATTAGCTATCTATGCTCAACTTTCTTGCAAACAAGCAGTTACAAACAGCCACAATTCCAAGGTCCACAATGCAGGTCACAATGCTGCTTACTGGGGACATAACCAATCTTTTTATTTAAAATTGTAATCTCAGGATCTGTATCCAACCAAGTGGTCACATTCTTTCAGAACATTGACCATGCTCTGACCAATAGATGTCAGTCAGTAAAGGAATTTATTTCTATGTCAAATTTTTATTAATATAATTTTCCATACCCTCTAAATAAATGCCCAACAAGGAGTTTTTATATATTAGTTAAAAGAGATGCCAAATCATTCCCCTGCTCAGGTTTTCTTGCGCTGCTGTGTTTTCCCACATATTTCCATCTACACACATGCTGTCTTTACTTCATTTTGTTCACTACTCATCTTTTTTTTTCTTTTAAAGATTTTATTTATTTATTCATGACAGACACAGAAAGAGAGAGGCTAAGACATAGGCAGAGAGAGAAGCAGGCTCCGTGCAGGGAGCCCGATGTGGGACTCGATCCAGGTACTCCAGGATCATACCCTGAGCCAAAGGCAGATGCGCTTAAACGCTGAGCCACCCAGGAGTCCCTACTACTCGTCTTTTGAATCAATCAAAAAATCAATTCTATATGGTGCTTTCCTTTCTCCCTCTCAGCTCCCTAGCGGATTTTGATATTTTCTTGATTCTAAGGTATCAGCTTTTTTGCTAAATCAAAGCACACAAGTAGAATATTAAAGATATGCATCAGTTTAAGACATGTGACATTTAAGACATTTCCAATACGAAAATGTTAAAGTGATCAAACACATTTTTAAAAGCTAGAAAATACCGTAGTTGCTTACTACTATGAGCACATAGTATCCACTCTATTTTAGTACTTATCACACTGTATGTGTTATAAGGGATACAAATTTGCCACGTGAGACTTGGACAAAACAAAAGTTGTATTACCTTATTATAAAAAATCAAAATAAGGTGCACCCGGGTGGCTCAGTTGGTTAAGTGTCCAACTCTTAATCTCAGCTCAGGTCTTGATCTCAGGGTTGTAAGTTCAAGCCCCATGTTAAAAAAAATAAATAAATCTTGTCTGAATTCCCTTGTCAACACATCTGTTTGTTTATTTATTTATTTAACAATTTTATTTATTTATTCGTGAGAGACACAGAGAGAGAGGCAGAGACATAGGCAGAGGGAGAAGCAGGCTCCATGCAGGGAGCCCGATGTGGGACTCGATCCCTGGTCTCCAGGATCATACCCCGGGCCGAAGGCAGACGCTCAACCTCTGAGCCACCCAGGCATCCCAGCACCTTTAATATTAATCACTAGAGAGTCCTTCTTTGAGGTTGTTCATGATTCCCCAGGAGTATTGTATAGTTCATTCTGCATCATCATGGAGAAAGGATTCTTGACTTGAGTTCATTCTTGTTGCCCAGTTGTCATGTCCATTGCTCAAGCCCATGTGGCCTACTGGAAGGTAGGCTACTCCGTTGCTTGTGTAGTGCCCTTTCTACAACTCAGACCCAGGGCTTGCAAGGCTATAGCTGTAGAGACTGAACCACCAGCCACTGATATGCGCTCCTTACCACCGGTCATTCCACCTACTGGGATTCTGATTGGATATAGGACCCATGTCCTTACCCACTTCAGGAATTCAATTCCAAACAATAATTCAATTTCTCTATCCACTCTCCTTCTGAGATAATTCAATATAATCTTCCTCAATGGGCCTGAATCCCAAACAGTTAAATTTTCTGAATTGTTGTGTTTGTGTATTTTGGGTGAGGGAGGGGCAGCTGCCATATAAAGAGAAAATAGACCTTATCTTTTCAGGTACAAGTTAGGAAAGGAGACCATTTATTTTACTATGACAAGCTGACTAAATTTGCAGGGAAAATTAAAATGATATTAAACAAAAATAAAGATTTACCAGTTGGTTTGGTGTTTGTGTCTACTCCCATAAACAGTGGTCTTTTTGAGGGTAGGGGCTAGGTTTTCATCATGGATGGATCTTTAGCATTCAACATAGTGCTACTATATGTTATCAATCAATCAAAATTGGATCAATGAACACAGTATACTGTGGATTATTATTCTTATCTTCTAGAGTGATTCTGGTTTTAGGATTTTTAGATGCATTAAAATGTAAAACTAGTTGAACAGAACTGAAGAACAAATCTCTATCCTCCAGTCATACCATTTTGATGAGCTTTCCCCCAAGGTACAAGGAATATTGGATGTCAAACACATTGAATTAGAATTTTAAAATTCTTCTATCTAAAATAGATTTCAGCTCTGCTTTTTTCCCCTAAGAAGTCATTGTATTTCTGTGATACTCTGTCTATTTACATAATGTGAAGTTAGTAAAGTGTTCCAAATTTGGATGGAAAGTACACATTGTTCATTGGGGGCACAGAAATATCTTTGAAAGTGAAATATTTGATAAGTACACAGACATATGTACTTTGCTTTTGTTACAATTTTAGCAGTGAGTTTATATCACTGATAAATATCAGGAACATGTCATGGGAGAACAAGGAAGTACCTTGGTTACTGTATAGTCACCAGAGTACACTTCAAAGCCTGTGCGATTTTACTACCTCTGTTCACAAAATTCCCTCACTTAAAATGTCATTTTAAGCCAACTCTCAAACTCAGAGCTAAAGCCCAGGCTGCTACTGTTCATTCCTTTACTACCTAATAAATGCTTACCGCCAGACCACTACCATACATAAAAGGTTACAGTCACTCTGATAGAAGTTTCTTTTAGGACTTGTATTGCACAAATTGGAGAGAATAACTTAAAGCCCAGAAACCAAAATGACCTAAAAGTTTATTTATTCACCATGTATTTATCAAGACATGCTAGGCAAGGACCTAGAGCAGGCTCTGATGAAAACACTGATTTATCAGTAACTGTTACCTTCAAGAAGACTTTTTGTCAGGGCGGGAATGACAGAAACACACACAAACTATAATTCTGGACATAAAGTGATGAATACTAAAAGAGGAACAGAGTTCAATGGAGGTTGTAACCACTTTCAACTAGAGGCATTGGGCATTTCAGTACAGAAGGGTCATTGAACTGGGCCTAAAAGAATAGGTCACCTCCCATCTGGACAAAGGATGACTGGGAAGGCAGGTATTTCTAATGCAGGGAATGTCTTGAGCAAAGACACACATTCAGTCCCCAAAGGCAGATCTGCTACCCTAGATAATAGCATACATTCTTGTTTCATCCTATTTCCTATGTGGGTATATTAAGTGTGCATATTTCACAGATATAATGGAAGGTATTATTATGAAATACACTCTGTATTTGCTCCATATTAATTTATTCTGTCTGGGAAGCCCCGTGGGTGAAGTATGCATGCACTCATTTCATTCTCACAACTCTTCTCTTATCCCTAGGTTGCTGATCTTATGCTTCTCTTTCCTTCTGGACAGTAGAGAAAAATCCTTTAGGGTCCCATGATCAGAGATACTTCAACAGTTAAGCCCTTTAGGTCCCTGCCTTCTGCTTTCATTGCCTATTCAAGCTGAGGGAGAGAAGGGAAATGTCAGGGAAGATCAAGCACAGCCTCTTGCTGCCACTACTCCTTTTGACATTTGGGCAAACTACCAGCTCAGGCCTGTTCTTTCATAGCTTTTCATAGGTTCTGAGGTCCCTGTCTCCAGACCAACCTCCTTTGGGGGATTCCAGTTCCATAGACTGATTTCTGGATGCCTGAATACAACATGTGAACCAGGTTTGAGCGCTCTTTTACGGATCCTGGGAGCATGCAAAACAAGATGTATGTCTGGGCATCTGTTTCAGTCCTTGGGAGCATTCTGTGATGGTCACAAAACTCCTGGAACATTCTGTCACCCAAAGCTGTGCTATCAGGGGCATACAGAGGACCTTATGTCATGCTCCGACTTTGACCTACTCTAAAATATTCCTTAAAGCAACTAGTGTCTGCTACATGGTAAGCTACTAGTAAACATAATTCCCCTTTGTCTTCTTTGCCAAAGAATAATTTGATGTATTTGGTGAATAGTTAGCTATAAAATATATTTGATCTTTATGCCAACCTAACTGTTTTTGTAGGGAAAAAAATCTGTGATCCAGAATCCTCTGGGTCGTGTTAAACAGAGCATCTCAGGACTTGGGAGCTTACTATCAATGTAGCCTACACAATTATAAGCATGATTGGGTTTTATTTTATTTTGTTTTGTTAATATTTTACTTATTTATTCATGAGAGACATAGAGAGAGAGGCAGAGAAAAAGGCAGAGGAAAAAGCAGGCTCTTCGCAGGGAGCCCGATGTAGGACTCCATTCGCAGACCCTGGAATCATACCCTTAGCTGAAGGCAGACGCCCAACCACTGAGCCACCCAGGCATCCCGCATGACTGGCTTAATCAGAAAAACTATTAGTAGAATGTATAATAGTTACCAGGGAAGAGACATGGCCCCATACCATGTTGAGAGCCATTTCAGTTTGGACCCCAAGAAGCAAATGGAGAAGAATAAAATGAGTTCCTCCAGTGCCATGTGACAGAGACACATAGGGTAGGATGCTCAGGTTAAGAGTAAAGAGCCAAGAAAATAAATAAAAACCTTCCCCACAGTTTATAAGTAAATCAGGAAGTCAACTGTTTGCAAACTATATTATAGGGAAACGAAGCCTCTATAAAGCTTGTATTAAAATGAATTTTGAACTTTTGCCAATGCAAAGAATAAATACTATTTAAAACCCTGTAAGACACTGAAGAAAAGATGTAACAATTCAAACAGGGAATGGTATGGAGGTAGACATCATGGGAGAACAGAAAATGATTGGCAAAGCTGGGACAGTTGAGGAAGAAGTATCCAGATCTGACCAAACCTGGGAATATTCCTTATGTCATTCTGGCTTAAAAATTCTCACAAAATCTTTAAAGAAGAAAATCTGGGAATTAATTTTAAAAATCCACTTAGGTGATGTTTATGGATATATTATGAGCCTTTCACATTGTTATTTGTTTAATCTTTAAAACAACCACATGGTGCCACTTTATAGATAAACAAACTGAGGCATAACTTGCCCCAAAACACAGGGCAAGGAACAGAGAATTTAAAAATCAGGTAGTCTTGATTAAAGATAGAGTTATCATATGATGTAGTAATTTCACTCCTAGGGCCTACTAACTCTGTTCCAAGAGAAATGAAAACATATCCACATAAAAATGTGTGCACTAATATTTATAGCTGCATTATTAATAATAGCCAAAAGATGGAAATAATTCAAAAGTCCAAGGACAACTGGGTGGCTAAGTGGTTGAGCATCTGCCTTTGGCCTGGAGCATGATCCTGGGATCCTGGGATTGTGTCCTTCATCAGGCTCCCCACAGGGAGTCTGCTTCTCCCTCTGCCTATGTCTCTGCATCTCTCTCTCTGTGTCTTTCATGAATAAATAAATAAATCTTAAAAAAATAATTCAAAAGTTCATTGATAGGTGAATGGATGAACAAAATGTAGTATATCCATACAAAGGAAATTATTCAGCATGAAACAATGAAGTGCTGATATGTACTATAACATGGATGAACTTTGGAAACATAATGCTAAGAGAAAGAAGCCAGTTATAGAGATCACTTATTGTATTATTCCATTTGTATGAAATGTCCAAAATAGGCAACTCTGTAGAGACAGAAAGTAAATTAGTAATTGCTTAGGGTGAAAGGCATAGGAATTAGAAGTGAGAGCTGAGGGATAATAGAATCTCAGAAAATTGGGAATCTGGTTCAAGAGTCTGGGCTTTCAACCTTTGGGCTATGCCATCTCTCTTGACCACAGAAGCCTGCTGACCAGAAATTTTGGCTATATATACTCAGATACTTTAAAATACACGTGGGTTGGGGGCACCTGGGTGGCTCAGTTGGTTAAGTGTCTGCCTTCAGCTTAGGTTAATGATCCCACATGGGGTCCTGGGATTGAGCCCTAAGTCTGGCTCTCTGCTCAGTGGGGAGTCTGCTTCTCCTTCTCCCTCTGTGCTCTCTCTCTTGTTCCCTCTCTTAAGTAAATAAACAAAATCTTAAAAAAAATATATGGGGGCATCTGCATGGCTCAGTCAGTTGAGTGTCTGCTGGGATTGAGCCCTGCTTTTGACTCCCTGCTCAGCGGGGAATCTGCTTCTCCCTCTCCCTTTGACCGTCCTCACTGCTTGTTCTCTCTCTCTCTCTCTCTCTCTCTCTCTCTCTCTGTCTCTCAAGTGAATAAGTGAAATCCTTAGGAAAAAAAAATACAACATATGGTTTTGAGATGCATGGGGGAAAAGTCAACTAAAAAGAAATCTTAAAGAAGTCTGGCTTGATAAGGCTCAATGATAAATGAGTGGATAGCTTGTACCCTTCCCTTCCTATGTAAAATGTCTACTATTCTCTTTTTGCTGCTGAACATCACAGAAAATATGAGATAAAAGTATCAGGGTAGAATTCCAGATCAGATTTATTACACTGTTGCTCTATTTAACGAAGTTAACCTTTCAAAAATGTCCAAATTGAACTCCAAACTTAACCTCGCAAGGAAGCAATCTTCAAGTTGTGAAAAAATGTCAGCTAAGTAAATGGATACTTCAAAACTGAAAAGCTGAAAACTTTTTTATTTCTCTTGCCTTTGTCAAAAAAAGAAAAATTTAACAATTATTTCTCATACTGACCAATAAACAGGTATGAAGGAAGGCCCCCATTGGCGCTTTACTAATAATTGGAAGCCAGTACTCAGTGCCTGGGCCTGGCATGTGTAAACTGTCTAAAATTACCAAGATACTAGACTCTTTGATGATAATAGTCTCAGGTTGTAAATAACCCTCTCATCATCACCAAGGCTGCTTTAATTGACCTGCGTTTCATGTGAACAAACATCAGTCAGAAATGGTAATACGAAAAGGCACATACCATGCCTTTGTCCCTGTTTTCTCAGATGAGGATTTGATTCCTCAGGTCTCAATTCTAAAGCTCCCAAAAAGTCTCATTTGAAAACCTGATTATGTCTATGGCAATAATAATTTTAAAAAGCACCCGCAATACACATTCAGTGATTCTCCACATTTTTTCTTTCTTACCCACCAGATGGTGCTGCTTCCTCACATTTCCTAAATATATCAATTTAGTTCTTACTACGTTAGGTTTTAGGTACCCCATGTTCATATTCAAATTTGCACATTTCTCTTATTCCACATTCTGTAATGTAATAAAGAATTCTGTAAATGGAAACCTGTCAGTGTAAGTGAAAAGCTGGGTGCTTGACTTTTTAAGTCACTCTTTTATATTTAAACCAGAAGAAAGGCCAAGTAAGTGGTCACAAGCGAGTAGTGGTGACAGAAACCACACAATCACTAGAGACCCTACGTTTCTACTTGCATGGGTATCTTATTCCCAACATGGGTAAGAATAGATGTGTTCTCATCACATAAACACTACTTCATTAAAAGCAAAATAGAAGGCAGCTCCCGTGGCCTAGCAGTTTAGCGCCACCTTCAGCCAGGGGTGTGATCCTGGAGACCCAGAATCGTGGCCCACAGTTGGGCTCCCTGCATGGAGCCTGCTTCTCCCTCTACCTGTATCTCTTTCTCTCTGTATCTGTCATGAATAAATAAATAAAATCTTTTTTAAAAATAGATTACCTGCAACGACCTTAGAACTGTAACTTGGTCTTTTTTTTTTTTAAAAGACTCCTAACTCGGGGAAACGAACTAGGGGTGGTGGAAGGGGAAGAGGGCGGGGGGTGGGGGTGAATGGGTGACGGGCACTGAGGTGGACACTTGACGGGATGAGCACTGGGTGTTTTTCTGTATGTTGGTAAATTGAACACCAATAAAAATTAATTAAAAAAAAAAAAAGATTTTTTTTTTTTTTTTAATTCATGAGAGACACAGAGAGAGGGGCAGAGACACAGGCAGAGGAGAGGGAGAAGCAGGCTCCATGCAGGGAACCCAATGTGGGATTCCATCCCAGGACCCTGGGATCACAACCTGAGCCGAAGGCAGACGTTCAACCACTGAACTGCCCAGGCGTCCCATGTAATTTTACCTTTAATAAAGATTTACAAAGCTCTTGAAATATTCTTCCCCAGTCACAAAATGTAAAGCAGTCTCTAAAACAAGGATAATATTTATTCTGAACCTAAAAGCAACCTTGGAAATGAAAGATCTGAAATTAGGAGGGGGTAGGTGCTGGATGTGTGGATCAGGGTTCATAGGGCTGTGACAGATACAGAGCGAACATTCCATTTGCTCTCCTACTCTTCCTGGCTCCCTTGCAATTGGGTGAGTATAAAGGACTTGTTCTTAGTGGACATAAGTGTATTATTTGCAGGCTGAGAAAGTCAAAAGCCCATGAGAGTTTCTCAAGTATCTTTCTTCCCCTGACGAAATACTAAGGAAGGTGTATGCCCAGGATGGTGAAGCTAACAAAATGGTGGCAGCTTCATCTCTGTGTGGATCTCTGTGTGGACCAGAAAGTCTGTCAACTCAAATGGGAGATGTAATGGAAACAGAAAATAAATTTTTGTTCTATTAAGCTACTGAGATTTTGGGTTGATCATAAGGCTTGAGCATTTGCCCAGAACAATGCCAGCTTGCTTCCTGCTCTGTGGCTTTCTTACATCATTCCTAAGCAATATATTAAATTGATTCTGTTTCAGATTATTTGCTTTTTTGGGCTTTTGTTAGAATGTAAATTTTTAAGTTGATCTGTCTTCATCCATGTTACATACTGGAATCCTTGACTTTTATTTTCCTTTCTTTGTAAGTATTAACTACAAAAATTTCAAGAGAAAGCATTTTAGCATGAGTTTTGTAGACAGAATGGTTGGAGTCCCAATAATGTAATTTGATAATTTGTATTATAAATTAAAAAGTAAAAATATCTTCATAAGTATCAGTTTCTTCCCTAAAATAGAAGTAATAAGATCACTGGACATATAAATTTGATGTGAAGATTGATTGAATCAAATAGTAATTATGAGTACTTTAAAAAAATTGAGAATATAATTTTCTTTTTTGCTTTTCTGAGCTCATGACTTTCATCTTGGTTTTAAGGAAGCTTCCCTTTGTGTTAAGATGAATTTAAAATTTGTTATAGTAGCAATGCAAATGGAATAAATTAAAATTCGAGGCACCTGGGTGGCTTAGTGGTTGAACATCTGCTTTCGGCTCAGGTCGTGATCCCAGGGTCCTGGGATCGAGTCCTGCAGCTGGCTCCCCACAGGGAGCCTGCTTCTCCCTCTGCCTATGTCTCTGCCTCTCTCTCTGTGTCTCTCGTGAATAAATAAATGAAATCTTGAAAAAGAATAAATAATAAATTAAAATTCTGCTTTCATATGCTTTAAATATGAATTGTGCAGCAAGATAATAGCGATGTTAGCTTGAAGGATATTTGGCTAAGCAGTTCTCCAGCAATAGAGAGATGTCACTCCTACCTATGATTGCCAGGCCTTCTCTCGGATAAGATACATTCCTTTTTGAACTAAGGAGAATAATGGGAAGAAGAAGAGAGTAAGAAAATAAGATTGAGGGGAGCAGATGTCTCTGTACTTTTCCCTCTGTGGGTTTTGGCTCTGGCCTAGAGCTAAGCATTCTTTAAGTGAGAAGAACACTGAGAGCAGAGGAGTACTTTTCCCTCCTATTCACCATTTGAGATTCTGGAAGGAAGCAAACATGCTGGCTGCCATACACCAATTTTAAGCAGAGTCATCTAAAAATGGACTATGGTCACGTAGCTTTCCTAGGCTGCCTCTGATTCTATGTGGTACGCATTGACCCCAAGTTATTGAGCATCAGACTGGAGAGCATGCCAGAAGGAGTCACCTTAGCAGAGCAACAGGCCTAGTGGCCAGGGTGTTAGAAGAGACTCGGATCAAATAGAAAGCACAGCCAGATCTAGAGCAGGGACCTGGACCAGCGGGACATAGTGAGATTTAGCCACCCAGGAGTTATTACCATGAAACTAGACAAGCCAAATGACAGCTGCGCCCAACTTAAACTTCAGCCTTAAATACCTCCAAAGGTAGGCAATATCCTGGTAGATAAAGAATGTTACATTACAAACCAGAAGAAGCAAAAGACCTTACACTCAAGATCTTTGCTTTTTTTCCTGCTGCCATGAGGTTGTTTAAGCTCCCCTTATGTACCCCTACATGAAAGGACACCACTCTTGGTGAGAGATGTAGAAAAATGAAGGAGGCCTTAGAAAGATTGACCACTTTTATTCTATAGAAAGGAACATAATACTTTTAAAGATGTTGGATTTGATTGCATTTAAATGGAATTAAACAGTTAATTTGTTTTTTTAATTCAGAACTAGAGGGGTTAAACTGAAGACCAAAATAGTTGTAGACAAAATCAATGAATCCAGGCATCACCCCCCCCCATACATTCTTTTCCAGAAACCAATGAAAAATTTAAAAACATAAAAGAAATCCAGGCAATCCCCTGGTTAAAATCCTTTCATGACTTTTTATGACTTTTAGAATAAAATCTAAACCTGTCACCTTCAACAACAAAGCCCTACATGGTTTGGTCTCTGCTTGGCGCTGTTACTTCATCTCTCACCTTTCTTCTTCCCCTGGTACAAACCATACAGGACTCCTTGCTACTTCTCAGTCATGCCAGGACTTTCGCACATGTCCCCTGTGTCTGAAATTCTCTTTCTCTGGATCTTTACAAAACTAGCTCCTTTATAGTCTAAATACGTCTCATCTCAAATATCACTTTCAAAAGACTTTTCTGACTATCCCAGGTATTCTTTATCAAATGTTTATCTTCATTATAATATTTGTCACAATATATAACTATTTTGATTTTGAAATTCTGCTTACCTGTTTATTGCCAGTGTTCTCCCAGTAGGCTCTGTGGGAGGCAAGAATCTTTTCTATTCACTGTTGTATCCCCATTACCTAGAGCCATTAGCTATACATAGAAGGGTTCAACAAATATTTGCTGAAAGAAGAAAGAGGGAAGGAAGGAAGGAAGGAAGGAAGGAAGGAAGGAAGGAAGGAAGGAAGATATGAAATGCTCCCAAGTCCAAACCACTAATAAAGTTCATTATGATTAATGTAATATATCTTAACCTATTTTCTTTCTTTTTTTTTTTTTTTTTAGATTTTATTTATTTATTCATGAGAGACACAGATAGAGAGGCAGAGACTTAGGCAGAGGGAGAAACAGGCTCGCTGCAGGGAGCCCGATGTGGGACTTGATCCCAGAACTGCAGGATCACACCCTGAGCCAAGGCAGACACTCAACTGGGGAGCCACCCAGGCGTCTCCTTTAACCTATTTTCTACTATATAAGTCAAGATTAAGCCATTTATTATTTATAATGAAACTGGAACTTACTTGCTTTTTACAGTCATTGTCTATTCTGAACTAATTTCACATGAAATTTTATTAATATTGATTATTGAATTGATTTATCAAATGCAGTAGTGCTATTTGTCAAATATTTTCAGGTCCCTGCCTTCAGATAAATGGTAGGAGTATACTTTTGGTCCCTTTTCTGGTTGGGTGGGGCCAGGTGACTAGTTCTAGCTAATAAGTAATGAACAGTGATGGAAGTGGTGTGTGTCATCCTCAAGCTGGAGCATATAATTACTGATACAAGATGTTTCAAAGATTTCTTTTCTTCTGCCATAGGTTCACCAGAAAAAGTTGCAGTCTTTATGCTACTTTTATTTTTATATGTTCTTTAAATGTTTTTCCCCGATTAAATTTTGATGAATGTATGTATTTTTGCTGCATTTTGTAAAGCCACTATTTCAACATGTCTTGGAAATATATATATTTAAAATTTTTATTGTTAAAATATAGTTGACATATCATATATTAGTTTCAAGTGCACAACATAGTGATTTGGTAACTCTATATATTATGCAATGCTAATCACAGTTAGAGATAGACAATAAATGTGATATTTAAGTAAATTAGTATATAAATTAGTATAGTATGTTGCAAGGTAATAAATACCATGGAAAAGAGAAAATGTAAGGAGAATGAGAAGTCTGGGATTGGGAAGAGGTGGTCAGGGTAGGCCTTACCAGGATAGTAAAGTACAAGCAAAGTATTGAAGAAGGAATAGGACTGAGCTGGGCAGATATCTGAGGCCAGGCTACCCCAGGCTGGAGTGGATTCACGAGAGGCATGATTCTCAATGCTTTAGTCTCAGGACTCTTTTATACTCTTAAAATATGTTAAAGACCCCAAAGATCTTTCATTTTATTGTTGACCATTCATTTTATTGTTGACCATTGAGATCGCATGAAAAGATCCTGAGGACTTACAGAGATCCCTAGGTCATCCTTTGAGAACCACTGAGCTGCAGCAAAGTCCCTGAGGGTGTGGCCTGGTCTGTTGCCGGGACTTCAAGGATGCTGATGTGACCAGAGAGAGGTCTTTGGGGGAGATGGGAGAGGAGTCAGAGAGGAAATTGTGACCAAATCATATATGGCTTACTAGGATGCTATAAAACCTTAATCTACTCTGAGGGGCATGGAGACCATTGAAAAATTATGAGCAGAAGAGTGGCATGATCTGACAAGTTTTTAGCAGGACGCTGTGGTTGCTGTGTTGCAACTAGACTGGACAAAGCAAGAGAACAAGGTGAGAGACTGGTAAGAGGCTGCTGCAATAGTTCAGTGAGGGTGCCCTCATTGGTCAGTCAGCTCTGAAAGCATCAGCAAACTCATCACAAGCTCCTTTAGTACCCGTTATATTAATGCTATTTCCCTTTGATCCGCATTCAATGTACTATTCTCTCCTCTTCCTTTCTCTAAGCCTTATGTAGACACTGTTGTTCCTTAATTGCACATTTCCTTTAATTTTCTTGTTAAAAGGCAATGCAGAAAAAATTTTTTATTTTTATAGCTCCTTTTTAGCCAATATTTTCAATTCCTTATTCTTTTATCAGTAAGATCATTTTTCTAGGTCTTTTAAAAAAATACAGTACTTTCAAAGGCAATTATGAATCCTTTTGTTAACACTTTTGTTAATCATTTCCCATTTATTCATTTGGCTCTGTGTTTTTTGTTCATTTTGTTCTTTTTATCAGACATATTTTTCTACAAACAAGGGTCTTGCATTTTAAACTAGGTCTGTCTTTGATTTCAATTCTAATATGAATTTTTTTCTCAATATATTTATTGGTATGTGAATTCATTATAAAGTAAAAACAGAAGTTCCTTCTCTTTTGATACTTAAAAATCAAGTAAGTCTATCATCTACTATGATTCAATTAGAATGTAGTCACTATTTCTCTGCATTTAAAAAATTCTTTCTAGTGTAATACTCATTTTAATATTATTTTGAAATATCATTTATTATGCCACATTGTTTTTTATGCCTATTTCATCCACTAGATTGTAAACTCCTTGAAAAAATAGGCTTCACTAATCTTCCTTTACCTATTACCTATTTATTTCCTTACGCTTTGTTGGCTTATAATAATATACTCAATTATGGCATTTGTTCATATTATTTCTCATTTCATTTTTGGCTTCCATACTGAAGCACTTGGAAAAAAAAATTTTTTTTTAAAGTAATCTCTATGCCCAATGTGGGGCTTGAACTCATAACCCCTAGATCAAGAGTTGCATGCTGCACAGATGGAAACTACCAGGGGCCCCTGCACTTGAAAAAAACTTATAAAATTTATTAAAAATTTCTAAAACTTAATTATTAAAAGTCTTTTTCAAATTTAAGTGGAATTAAGTGGAGGTGGGAGTAGTATTGGGAGTTATTAATCCAGGGAAGAAATTTTGGTCGATTTTCTATCTGTGGACCTTAACAGTGTCACAAAAATAGATGAGATATTTCAGTGCACGCATTAGCTTCAACTAATGACTATATGGGACCTTTTCCCTCCTGGGAACAAAGAGTAAAAAAGTATAAATCACTTAATTGAAGATGGCTAACAATTCTACCCTTTTATTACTTAAAAATATGTATTTAAAAATATGTAAAATATGTAAAAACTGCGTATTCCTGGGGTGCCTGGGCGGCTCAGTCAGTTAAGTGTCTGCTTTGGGCTCAGGTCATGATCTCAGGGTTCTGGAATCTGGTCTTGAGATCGAGCCCCACCTGGGGCTCTCTATTGATGGGGGTGGGGAGGTTCTGCTTCTTTTCGCTCGCTCTTTCTTTCTTTCTTCTTTCTTTTTTCTCTCTTGCACTTGCTCTCTCTCAAATAAATTAAATATTTTTAAAACCCTGCTTATTCCTACTCAGTTTAACTCATATAAAAGTTAATCAAAGTATCATATATAATTGACATCAATTTTATTGCGTGTTTGATTTTATGATTTTTTTTTTTTTGCAATTTCAATTCCTCCATTTTGTAGGCTAAGTAGAAAGTTTTAAATAACCTTCCTTCCTTCCTTCCTTCCTTCCTTCCTTCCTTCCTTCCTTCCTTCCTCCCTTTCATTTCCTCATCTGCATCCTCCCTCTCTTGCTCCCCCGAAGGAAGAGAAGAAATAACCAATATCAATGGTGAATGGCATTGCAGAAGCAAACACTAAAAACCAGCTTCACAGTCTGGAGAGATGCTGCGCCTCCTCCTGGTAGTTTCTGGTGCTCTCTACACATTCATAGAAACTTCTCTAGTAACAAATTGTAGAAATGATCCTTGAAAGTATAGTCTTTAAAATTTTTATTTTAGGTATTGTGTGTCTCCTGAGTATACATAGGGCAATTGCTACATATGTAGGGTGTCCATAAAATTTATTGTCTGAATTGGGAAGTTTTGAGAATTAAAAGGTGGCACTGCTATTAACCACCTAGGAACAATGGGTATAAACCATGACTGTGCCCAGCAAACCAGAATGTGTGGTCACCCTATAGACTGATGAGGTGTTAGGCTTTTATGTCCTTGAGGGGAAGGAATTTTCTAGAATAGTATGGAAAAGAAACCACCTTTATCCTTTCCCTCATCCCTCCCAAGGAGAGGAGTGATTTTGCTGATTGATGAGTTTGGGAGAAGAAACAGAGTATGTAATCTCCAAGTATAACTACTGCCAAAGCAACCAATGTAATGCTTTATACCTCTAAAAATAAAGATTTCTCCAGATGCTTACTGCAGAAGTTTCTGACATTATATAAAATAATATTTTTTTTGCTTGATAATTCTAATTTTAAATGTCCATATGGACTTTTGGAAAACTAAATTTAAGCATATCCCTTTCTTTACCGTAGCTCCCTCTACTGTAAATCTTTTCATATGTTCAGGTAATATGTTCTTCAAGAAAGCTTTCCTATTTTTACACATCACCCAAGAATGCCTTCTCTGTTTCAGAGAATCCTGTTTAATTAAATTTAAACTGAACTCTTATCTTTTTGCATCCACTAGCTTTTTTCTTTAGGTAATAAATCAGGTTTAATTTACTTTATTTTGTGTATTATTGAGCTACATTTATTAGTAATCTACAATTTTTTTAAAAGATTTTTTTTAAGTAATCTCTACACTCAACGTGGGGTTCGAATTTACAACTCTGAGATCAAGAGTCACATGCCCTACGGACTGAGCCAGTCAGGCACCCCATATTATTAATCAACATTATAAAATTTCAACTAAATCATAGAGATCAAGTTGGGGTGATCTCTTTTTTTCTTTTTTATTTATTTTTTTTCAAAGATTTTATTTATTTATTCATGAGAGACACAGAGAGAGAAGCAGAGACACACAGGCAGGGAGAGAAGCAAGCTCTCCAAAGGGAGCCTGATGCAGGACTCGATCCTGGGACCCTGGGATCACACCCCGAGCCAAAGGCAGTTGCTCAACCAGTGAGTCACCCAGATGTCTCTTTTTCTTTCTTTCTTTCTTTCTTTTTTTTTTTTTTAAGACTTCCCTGCGAAGGAGTATAGCTTGTTTGTTACTTTTGAGCATGGTATAGATCTTTCTATGATACTGAATCTTTAATGTTAAAGATAAAATCAAAAGACACCAAAGGCAAAACCAAAGAATAACAAATACCTATTTCTCAACTGCTTGCAAAGATGAGAGTGGTTTAATAAATAATCATGAAAAAAGCAGTGCTATTCCACATATATCTTTTATATTAGGACATCTACAGTTGTTTACTGCTCTCTTACGCCTCTCTCTTAAATCTCTCAAAACCAGCCTTTCTGTTACTTCAGGACTAAAAGACACCAAGTTCCACGCACCTAATTATTTACTAGGACTTCAAATTGAGTGTCAGTCTCTTCCTTTAGCTCTTCAGGAGTATATTGAGTTGAGTACCCCGACATTGAGAAGCCTGTACCAATTAGGCATCCTTCTTGAGAATGGCTCCCCCTCCACTCCAGCTGAAAGAGCTTGAGCAGGAGATATCGAGAGGTCACAGGGAAACTGTACTCAAGTCTAAGGAACAATACTGCTTTCACTCAATTAATTTCCTCATAAACCCCTTCATATTTTGAAACTAGTCAACATCTAACTGCCTCAGCAAGTTGCCTTTCCTTGGTGTTCATCTTCTACCTTCCTTCCTTAAATAACAAGGCCCCTCATTTTTAGGTACACTATACTGTCCTCCAAAATTCTGTGATTTTTCTTTTTTCTTTCTGTTGTTGAATATTTTCTCCCTTTGATTTTGAGATTATCCTCAAAATTCTGTCTTCAGGTCTCATCTCTTTTCTGTAGATATTTCCCTCCTTTGTGTTAACCACCATGTCAACGCAGAAGACTGCCAATTCTACACCCCTAGAAAAATTCATAACTGCTTGCCAGATGTCACCATCTTAAGATATCTACACCTCAAAAAGCAATGTCTGTTACCATTTGTATGTGCCCTTTGTCTTCCTTCCTCTGTATCTTTCTTCTTGTGATTCCCTCCATCTGGAGTCCCTTTGCAATTTCAGCCTGTTCAAATTCTGCTGGCAAGTTAAGCCTTAAGTATCATCTCCAGCACAAAGCTTATCCAGTTTTTCCTTCTTTTTCTTTTTTTTTTTTTAAAGATTTTATTTATTTAATTAGAGAGAGAGAGCATGCATGGGGAATGGCAACAGGGAGGAAGAGGGACAAACAGACTCCAAGCTAATCATGAAGCCTGATGTGGGGCTCAATCCTAAGACTCTGAGATCAGGACTCAAGCTGAAACCAAGAATCAGATGCTAACCAACTGTGCCACCCAAGTGTCCCTTATCCAGATTTCTTTAACCACATCTGATGTCTTCATGTTTTGAATTCATGTGGCATTCCAGGTATGTCTAACTTAGAGAACTGGATTTTACTCCACATAATTTGTAGTTTATTTATATAATCATCTTATACTATAATTCATAAGTTAGTCCTACTATATACTATATACGTTAGTGTAGCTTTCCTCCATCTATAGCTAAGCTGATTATCCTCACAAGCTACCATCTGCCTGATGTGAATAAAGCACAGAAGTAAATGGCATATATGACATGACATTGTTTTTCTAAAGAAATGTATGATAGTAGGGTTATGCACGTATTTTTCCTGACTTCATCTACCACTGAGGATAGATGTTTCATATGTGAAATAATACACAGAACCCCAGGGCTCTGATATCCCTCATGTGGATGATCAACATTTCATTCTGATTGCCCTCTCCAATTTTTACCTTGTGGATTCCTAGAGGAAGGGAGAAGAAAGATTCTCACTTAATCAGCCCTTCATATTCCTTCTGTTCAAGCATCGTATGCTCTTACATTGTGACCTAGTTTGCTCAAGGGTCTGGTCCCTGCCCTTTCCTGCATGGTCACCAATCTATTCCAGACCACTACAAACTGATCCTTTTATCTCTATCCTGGTAGGTGAGAATCTTGTCTGAATTCCACAGGAAAACTATAGGTCCCTACAATGGTGGGAAACAGGGCTTTTGAGTAAAGGACAGGAAGGGCTAGGTAGGGAGAGACAGGTAGAGGTCTATGGTATCAGGCTCACAGAAATCATAAATGCAGACGTGTAAGAAAACCAGAGGTTTGGGAACACACTAGATCACCCTGCCCTGTGTGTCAAGGGAGGGGTGGTGGTAGTCTTTTTTAGGACAGTCACTTGTGACCAACAAAGAATAACCAGATGCTAAAAAGAAAGTAAGGCATTAATGATGTTATCACTAGTCCTCACTCAAACCAAGACATCACAAGAATAAAGCCACAGGCTCCTTGGTCAATTCTAAATAAAGACTGTCAGTGGAGGCCCACATTAGAAATCCTGTTGGGACCTCTCTCAATCCTGAGAGCTTTTTCTGTATCTTTGCTTAATAAAACTGTTGCTTTACTCACTCTCCTTTGTCCATGAGATTCACTCTTCGACTCTGGAGACAAGAACCTTACTCTCCTGCCTTACTTTCTCCTATCTCACAACTCCTATATCCAGAGCATGCAGGCTTCTGAAGGAGCCAAGAAGAGCTCGGGAGATGGTCAAGCCCAATCTCACACAATCATCGTACCTGTTCCCTCCAATCTTTGGATGCTGAAGTTCAATCTACCTAGCCTTCAAGACTATTATACCTTTTGGGGCACATGACTGACTCAGTCAGAAGAGTGTGAGACTCTTGATCTTGGGATCTTAAGTTCAAAACCCATGTTGGGCTAGAGCTTACTTAAAGAGAAAAAAAGAAGGAGAAAGAAAGAAGAAAGAAGAAAGAAAGAAAGAAAGAAAGAAAGAAAGAAAGAAAGAAAGAAAGAAAGAAAAGAGAAGAAAGAATGAAAGAAAGAAAGAAAGAAAGAAGAAAGAAAGAAAGAAAGAAAGAAAAAAAGAAAGAAAGAAAGAAAGAAAAGAGACTAGTATACCTTGTATACCTCCCTTGTATTTCCTTCCATGACCCTCCCTCTAGCCATCTCTTTCAGGGAACCTGAATTAATCTAACTGAATTTACAAATTAGAAGCCTATCTGCAAGGGAGATTCATGTTTTCTTCCACAGTCCTGGGCTTCATAAAGATCAGAAAACATGTCTTCTGGACTTCTGTTCCAGTGTCCCTATCTCTGATATTAAGTGTCTGCTCTACCAGGAGCTCACAGAGAGCCCAGGTATCCAGACTGCCTGATGCTACACTCTAATGGAACAGAGTCTCTGCTCATACAAATGTGGACTAACATTTAGAGGAATCTCTGTAAAAGTGCACAGAAAAATATTATTTTGAGGGTAATGTAAATACAATCAATCTGAATTTTTCTTTATATTCTTCCATATTCAGTACAATAATCGTTAATTTTATAAGAAAGCAGCTGTTTTTTTAAAAAGAAAAAAGTTAGCACTTGTATCTTTCTGCCTGGTATTTTAATTGAGATGTATATTTCCCTAGCCTCCCCTATTCCCAGTCTATGCACATACTCACACGCACACATCTGTGTATATATACACAGGTCCCCACACACATTAGCCTGAGTTCTTGGACCTAAGAGACAATTTGAATCAACCTTTAACATCAAGCATGGTGTTGTGAATGTGGTAAACTGTCAAAATTCATCAAATCCAAACGTTAGTATCTCTATAAACTTTGGTGCAATGAACCAAATGTTTGCATACCCCTAAAATACATAGATTAAAATCCTAATCATTAATGTGATGGTATTAGGAGGTAAAACCTGCTAATTCACGGGTGGAACTCTCATGAATGGGATTAGTGTCCTTATAAAAGGGACCCCAGAGAGTTTTCTCACCTTTTTTTTTTTTGTAAGATTTTTTTTATTTATTCATGAGAGACACAGAGAGAGAGACAGAGACACAGGCAGAGGGAGAAGCAGGCTCCATGCAGGGAGACTGACGTGGGATTTGATCCCCAGTCTCCAGGATCAGGCCCTGGGCTGAAGGTAGTGCTAAACCGCTGAGCACCTCCCCCCCCCCCCCCCCCCCACGCTGCCCTTTTCTCACCTTCTTTTTGCTGTGTAAGGCTACAATGAGAAATTGGCATTCTACAGCCTGGAAGAAGAACTTCACTGCAACCTGAGGGTGCTTGTATTCTGAGGGTGATCTCAGACTTTCAGCCTCCAGAACTGTGAGAAAAAAAAATCTCTGTTGATAAACCACCTAGTCTATGACATTTTGTTATTGCAGCCAGAACTCACTAAGCTATTTGGCCATAGCTGAGACATTATTGATCTCTTTATGTTAGTGAACTTTTACCAGGCCTTATAATTTTTTGCCTTAAGCATAATAATTTCACAGATTAGGAATATAATCTATTCTCACGTCCAGAGGTGAGGGTGGGTTTTCCTAACCAGGATCTCAGAGACAAGTCTCTTCTTCTTCGTCGTCTTCTTCGTGCTTTTATTTATTTATTTATTTATTTATTTATTTATTTATTTATTTATTTTAATTTGGGAGAGAGAACAGAGCACAAGTGGGAGAGAGGGGCAGATGGAGAGGAAGAAGTGGAATCCCTGCAGGGCAGAGATACTAAGCAGGAGGACTCCATAACAGAACTCTGAGATCATGACCTGAGCCAAAGGCCGATGTCTAACTGACAAAGCCACTCAGAGACAAGTCCCTTCTTAATCTCTGGCCTCTCTTCCCCAAGTAGTTTGGAAAGGTGGAGACAGTATGAGTCAGTAGATGCACTGTTATGTAGTAAATGGCAAGGGTAGAGAAATCACAAGTCCATTTATTTGGGTCTCTGATAATATATCTCAATGCAGATTAATAACTTTTCTTTGTAGCAGTCTTACACAAGTTTTCAATCTTTAATTACATTCTCTAGCTATTTCCTTCTGGTGAATAGAAATACACCAGACTTATTTTTTTTTTTTTTTTTACACCAGACTTATATATTAATCTTATATCCAGCTACCTGTTAAACTCTGCTATTTTTTTTTTTCAATTCTTTGTGGATCCTTTTGAGCTTTCTACATAAGCAGTAATGTCTGAATATGGCAGTTTTACTTTCCTATTATGTCTGTAAAAGCAGGGGAGTGAATAAACAGAATTATACTGTTGTTGTAAAGTTATTACATTTGTGAAGCGTGGAGTATAAAATGTCAAGTGGAAAGTGAGAATTGAAAAATGGGAAACAGAAACTGTCAGGTATAAAAGGTAAAGTGTGAATAGTGATAATATTGACAGTAAATAGACATTGATGAGCTAAGTAATCCTATTGTTAGTTGTAGAACAAACATTAGCAACATAATAAGAAGAGATATGGCTAAGAAGCCAGTAGATAAAATGGAATGAGAAAAAAAAAATTCAGGTAATCCAAAAGAAGGCAAGAAAGGCCTAACAGATCAACAAAAAAGAGAAGATGTAGAATGAAAATAAGTAGCCATATTAGAAACTTAAATCAACTATGCTGATAATTACATTATGTGGAAATGGACTAAACACCTTTTAACAGGCAGAAATTGTTGGACTGTGTTAAAAAAAAAAAAAAAAGCAAGTCTCAACTGTGTGCTACCTACAGGAGAAACACTTTATTTTTCTAAATATATATATATATGCTTAGATTTTATTTATTTATTTGAGAGAGAAAGACAGCATGTGCAGGAGAGGCAGAGGGGAGAGGGAGAAAGAGAATCTCAAGCAGACTCTACGTTGAGGGTGGAGTCTGAGATAGGGCTGGATCCTAGAACCCTGAGATCAGGATCTGAGCAGAAATCAAGGGTGGACACTTAACTGACTGCACTACCCAGGTGCCCCAGGAAAAACATTTTAGATAAAAAGATACAGACAGCCTGGAAGTAAGAGGAAGGGAAAAGATACGGTGCTATGAAAACAGTAAGCATAAGAAAACTGGAGAAGCTATATTAATATCAAAATAGACTTCCTGACAGAGTACTGTAAAAGATAAAGAGGTTATTACATAAAATAAAAGGAACAAAAAAATAGGAAGACATAGCAATGTAAAATATGCATCCACCTGTTATATTATGATTTATAGTAAGAAATGTTATTGATCTTTGCTTGTCATTGCCCTTTTTGGCCAGAACTGCTAAAACCCTTGCAATTTCCCTTGAGGAGAGGATGAAAGGTGTCTCTTGTTATGGTAATGAGGTGACTTTGGAGGCACCTAAGGTAGGGGGCTGGTTACCAGGGGAACCAGTCAATGATGAGAGGGTTGGAGTATTCAGTCCTGCAAGTTTAGAGAGCAGTTCTCAAGGATTCAGCTTGAGGCTATAAAAGCCTCAGCCCAGTGCTCCTTGTGTTTAAGAAACGGGAAGGGACAAGATAGTCCAGCTATTCCATATGAAGTCCTTTCGTTGCTGATGCTATGGTTGTTCTACAGTTACCCCTGCTCTGGACCTTTTTTGGGGAAAATAATGCTGTTCTGAAGTGGCTCTAAAACCATAATTGCCTGCATAAGTAAATCCAAGTTTATGCTTCAAGATGACAAAATTGAGATCTAAGGACAACCAATCACAAACAGCCAACTAGGCCTTTAAGCTATAGCCAATCAATAATTGCCTTGCTTTACTTTCACCTTCACCCCATAAAAGTCTTTCCCAGAGCTCCTATCAGAGTTCTTTTAAGCACTTCTAGTTTGGTGCTGCCCAATTCAAATTGGTTTTTACTCAAAAGAACTCTTAAAATTTTAAATATGCCTCAGTTTCTCTCTTAACAGTTCACATAAATTTAAAGCCTGTATGATAAATAGCAACTTCCCTACTTATTTCTGGGGAAAGTATAAATCTCATAAGCTTTTCAGAGAATTTTGTTACTTCCCTCTTTTTTGGTACAGAAATTTAAATAACTTGAATTTGACTTAGGTTGTCATTTCATTAGAAATTGGAAATATGGGTGATTTTGAGCAAAATACTCTATTGAATCAAATCTGCTTTAATCACTCTTTCTCTTCTTTTTCGTTTTACAGAACTATAGCTCTTTCTCTGAGAAAATAAAAACCATAAATAACTGGCAGGTAAGAAAAATAAAAAGTACAAAACCTATTCTAAATGCTTTCAACAGGGCTCCAATTTTCACTCAAACAAGACCTCAGCTTGAGAGAAAATTTCATCTTTGCCCGAATGGCCCACAACGTATTTTAAGAGGTTCTAAAGAATAGTCACAAACTTTTTTTTTTTTTTAAACTGGATGCCTGCCCTCAGGCCAATGCTTTATTTTATTTTATTTTTAATACTTTATTTATTTATTTGAGATAGAGCAAGAGAGTATGTGCAGGGGTAGGGGAGCGGTAGGAGAGGGAGAGGAAGAAGCAGGCTCCTCACTGAGCAGGGAGCCTGATGAAGAGTGGGGATCAAGCCCCGAGCTGAAGGCACTTAACTGACTGAACCACCCAGGTCCCCCTCATTTCTTTTTTTAATTTAAAATAATCTCTATACCTAACCTGGGGCTTGAACTCAGGACCTGGAGATCAAGAGTTACATGTACTGCTGACTGAGTTAGCCAGGTTCCCCTAAACTTTTGTTGGTTTAAAATTATAAACCCCAGAGAGATTTTTTTACTAGATCCTAAGTTAATAATGTATTATCATAACAAGCTTAGTGATTAGTCATTTTATCATGTATAAAAAAATACATATCTCTGGGAGACATCACAAGACTTGCTATCATTGAGTGGAAAGAATAAAATCCCCAATCATAATGAATTTAGACTCTAATATATGTACACATACACACCTATACTTGGAACCATCTTAATAAGTCCACATTTCAGTTGAAGAAAATGTATAACAAAAGCATGGTAAAACCATATCTTTCTCACCTTTGACACAGTTCTTGGCGGAATTGAAAACAGAGACCACAGAACCCTGAATGCTATTGGCAATATGATCCCCTGTCCCCCTACTTCTCACTGCAAATACCTAAGATACCAATAACAAGTAGGTTATCATTGGAACTGATTATTAACCTCCGTTTAAAAGCCCATCAGAACTCATTCCGTCACGCCTTTAATGCATAAAACCCAAACTCCCAGGTTATTTTTATCACTTGTATTTTCCTCTCTGTATCGTCTCATTGAGCCAAATTCACATCACTCCCTGGTCTGGCAAAACTGTCCGTTATGTCCTCTGTAACTGAGAATCTGCAATCAAGAAAATCTCCTACATCATACAAAGGATTCAGGCAGCCACACAGCTTTTCTCCCCCCAGTCCAGACCTTCATCCACAGTTTTTATAGTCAGGGGCATGGTGGTGAGGTCAAAGGGCAGTTATCTAAAGTGGTGCCACCTGCACATCATAGGCTCTCTACTAGTTATCTAATGTGGAGCCTTCTAGGCACCACTTTAGGGAGATTAGAACAAGTCTTCCCATGTTCCAGGCAGGGCTTACATTAACTTCCATGGGGCCTGGAACAATAGCCCCAAAGGAGGCATGAACAAGATGGAGGACCGAAGATGGAGTCAGTGTCATCAGCACTCCTACAGATTCGTTGAACAAAAAACAAAGTGCATGTAGGTATGTGTATATATGCATGTATGTAGGTTAGAAGTCAGAAAATTTCGATCTAGCTTTATATTCTGAGTAATAAAAATCGCTAAAAAATGGAATAAAATCTCAGTAAGCATCATGGGGAAAGAATTAATTATATTTAAAAATTCATTCTGTTTAATAATGCATAATTTTGTTTCTATAATAGAAGTTAATTACAAAATGCATGCCAGGGCCCAAGATAATGCCAAAGTCTTTACAAACTAAGGTGCAATTTTGCCAGAGTTAACATATGATTTTGGCTGGCATCATTTCTTGCATTTAATATATTAAATAAAGAAAGCAAGAACTACACAAGATGTATGACTCTCAAAAAGATACTGAGTCTAATTACATCAGAGAAAAATCTGTGATTCCTTTATGTAAAAATATACACGATAAAGTAATTTTGATATATAACTTCAACTCTACTGCTTTCTAAATGAGATCTCATTGGCTGGAATGTGTCATTTATTAGGCAGTCTTCGTATTCTGGGAAGATTCTTTGGCAGTTTTTGGTCAACTGACTATTTAGAAGGGATTTTAAAGAGCGAAGTTTCATTGTTATTTAACTGCTGAAAAGACAGTCTAATATCTTGATGAGAAAACCATGAATTTAAAGAACTAATACATGTTTTAAGGTTTATTTATGTTCCTGAGAGAAGACAGCACCAAATCCATAGTCAATAGCAGGTAAATGTCATGTCTGTTTTGTATTCTAGCCTGTGCTAAATCCAAGGATGATTGCTTTCTTTTATAAACAAAACAGATAAAGAAGTAGACAAATCTTTGAGGAGGCCAGTGCATTTCAAATAGCAAGAAAAGTATTGCTTATTGCTGATACTGGTTCTTTTTAATTCCAATTAATAGTTGTTAAAATGTCAATATTTGTTAAATTTTAACAGGGCATATTCTTGGTCACTTTTTCAGTAATCAAGGAACTATGGCAAACCATTCATACTTTTATTTCCTAGTTTCCCTTACAACCAAAGTTTTGTCTATACAGGATGGCTTATATCAATGTAGTCAAGAATAATAGGAAATTAAAACCAGAACACCTCACAGGTAGAGTTGACATAACTGAGAATTTGTGTGAAGATTTTTACTTTAGTTTTTATTCACTGGATTTTGTTTTCACATTTCTAGTGTTAAAAAAAAAGTTTCATTTTCTCTCCCCTTGTTCAAATGAAACTATAAATTAGGCCTAGATATCGATAAACCTCATAAATCTATTAAAAAAATTGGTCTATCATTTAAAGAATAGCTTGAACACCACTGTGAGTTTGCTTCATTTGCTACTCACTGTGTAATATGAAACTAAAGGGGCATTTGACTCCATCACGTCTAATGATTTTTCCTTTTCTTATTTTTAAGGAGACTGCTGTAATGGTGAAAAAATGTGTAACCCATGGGTAGCTTGGTTAGGAGTGCTGTTGCCCTTGATCAAGTTCACTCATTCAGTCCTCAAACCAGCACTGCCTCCAGTGATCAAGAACCAACCTTTCAACATTTTCTGGGCTGTCCCAACAATGCGGTGTCAACATTTCTTCAACGTGGATTTGAATCTCCAGTTATTTAATATTATATCAAATCCTTTAGAGACTCAGAGGGGATCAACAATTGCCATATTTTATCCAAATGAATTAGGGTATTATCCTTATTTCTCTCAAGATGGAAAACCCTTTAATGGAGGGATACCACAGAATATAAGTATTCCTAAACACCTCAAGAAGACAACTGATGACATTGCAAAAGTTGTCTCTTGGTGGAGATCAGAAGGTCTTATTATCATTGACTGGGAGAGCTGGAAACCTCAATGGGATAGAAATTGGGGCAATAGACTAATATATAAAAACCACTCCTTAGCCTTCACTAGAAACCTCCATCCTGACTGGTCAGAAATGAAAGTGAAAACAGTTGCCCAACAGGAATTTGAAAATTCTGGGAAGAATCTTATGAGCACCACTCTCACACTGGCTTTAGAAATGAGACCAAAGTGCTTATGGGGCTTTTATCTTTACCCAGACTGCTACAATTATGATTATAGGATAAATCCACAAATGTATACAGGTAAATGCCCAGATGATGAAATTTTACGCAATGACCAACTCCAGTGGCTTTGGGAAAAAAGCACAGCACTTTATACTTCAATATATTTGGATAAAATATTGAAGTCAAGTTTAAATGCTCTGAAATTTGTTCATTATCGAGTTAGGGAAGCCATGAGGATTGCTGAAATGGCTAGACATGACTATGTTTTGCCAGTTTTTATTTTTTCCAGACCATTTTATGTGCATAGTATTGAAGCTTTGTCACAGGTAAGAAAAAGTACATTCACCTAAAAATAGAAATTTAGTACAATGACTATATAAAATCTGTGAAAAAATGTTTTAGTATAATATAATTATTTCCCTTAATAATAGAACACTATTTTATTATTAAAGGTATAGATTTCTTCAAATGTCAAGCTAATTCTGAAATAGTATCACTGACAATTAGATGTTTACTTGGTTTTAAGATGATGATTCTTATCAGCTTAGCATTTTCAGGGTTTTCCTGCAGAACAGTTGTTAGGCTTGAGTTAAATGATGCAACAGATTAATTTTAGCCCTGCAGAAATTTCAGAATCAGCTTTTTAATGTGAAATAGTAGCAGCAATTTTTCAAATCTAAAGCATACAGAATAAACTTGGGTAAATTATTAAGCAATTAGTTTCTGTTTTACTGCCTTTTTATGTTTTAATTAAATTCATTGCAAAATAGTAGATTCTATTGATTTTATGTTTAAGAGTCTACAAAGTGATCTAGTGGCCAGTGTCAAGGTGTTAAAAATGGTTTATGAAACAGATATTTAGTCCTTAGACTTGACACAGAGTAGGAAGCATAAAGAGGTTGGAATGAGCTGGTTTGGAAGATAATGGCTTGAAGACACTTGGAAGTATTCAAGCTTTAGCTAGATTGTCATTTAGATAGAACATTGTTATAGGACTTCAATCATTGGATAAATAGATAAGAAAAGCTTGAAATTTCCATCCATACCTGTGAGCCCACAGCTCTCTTATCCCACTACCCAACACAGACTCAGGGCCATTGGATAGACTTCTTAGACCACTTGTCTGAAATGAGGAAACTTAAAAGCAGTATCAATTCTTCCTCAAATATTTCAGAATAAATATCTATTGACCCAAATGCTATTGGTTAGATTTGACATTTCTATCATTGAAGGATTACTCATTAGTGGGTTGTTCATTCAATAAGTTTAGGAGGAAAAGAATCACAGCATTTTGACAAAAAGCTGGAGGATCTCAGAAGTGTCTAATCCACCTCTCACCCAAACATGGATTCTTACCTGGCCTCTGCTTCAGCACTTTTTAATGGGGCTCTCCCTATTCCAGAAGAAAAACTGCCATTTGGGGACAATGTTAATTCACAGAAAGTTCTTGAGTGTGTTCAGTCTACTCTGCCCCTGGAAAACTTCATACCATTAATTCTACTTCTACCTTCTGGTGCAATCTAGAATAAATAAATCCTTTTTTCAAAAGTCAGGTCTCCAGGTATTTGAATACATCAGTTATACCTAACCAAGTCTTCTCAATAAGTTGTTCCTCAAGTAATGGGTCTCAACTCAAGTCACTTTCTGAAATCCTTTTAGGAAAAAGACTGGGTTATATTTATTATTCCAAAATTATTTATTGAGTGACTATACTGTGTTATTATATTATTAATAATAACAGTAATAGTATTATTAATGTTAATAATAATAACGTAGAAACTAATAATAGTCCATACAGTTAGATAGTTTGTCTTGATAGAAAATGACAGAATGAGGGTGCCTGGGTGGCTCAGTTGGTTAAGTGTCTGCCTTCAGCTCAGGTCATGATCCCAAAGTCCTAAGGTAGAGTTCCTCATCAGGCTCCTTGCTCGGGTGGGAGCCTGCTTCTCTCTCTCCCTCTGCCTGCCTCTCTCCTTGCTTATGCTCTCTCTCTCTGTCAAATAAATGAATAAAATCTTAAGAAAAGAAAGACAATGAGAGAATGATATGAGCCACATTTTAATGAAAGTCTTGTTCATAACCTTTTTTTTGTGTGTGCTATTAGACTTCTGATGTAAATTACGGGCTAAGTATCACCTCTGAGCTCTACTTCAGAAATCAATAGACCACATACTCTACTCACTAAAAACCAAAGAATTAATCTGAGTATTATAATGAAACATTTTCATACTATGCTATTGCCTTCATCAATCAACAAATGATATGGGTCTTCTTTCTCTATTGTCTAAATAATGTAACTTTTCAATGAAATAATTTAAAATACCAACTCTGTTTGATATTTTCTTTCAGAAGTGTCTCAATTTAAGTGAGAGACTTGATTTACATTTAAGGAATGTGATACTAGCTAATAAAATAAAAGGATGGTTTCCTTTCTTGTTGTATTACCTATATAAATTACAGAAAATAAGCCCTTGTATTACTGGAGACATCCCAAAATGCCAGGATGCCTTGTAGTGGCATGGCCGTTTTCTCATCCTAATTTTTGAACATTGTGTCTTTGCACCAGATCTCTGGTTCTCCATACCTTGGAGGGAGGGGAACAATGAAGATTCCTTCATCTATCATCTTCTCTGTTCCATCTCCCCTTATTCCTTGCTTCTTTGTTCTTAATCTATAATCATAAACATAATGTCCTCAGGTCTTGGTAAATTGTAATCTATTAATCACCCAGCTTGAGAGTCATTTGTATCCTCCCTTCTTTTTCCATTATCCAATAGATAACAAAATCTTAATTTTCAAATCACTTTCAGCCTGTCCCCTCTGCTTTATAAGGACTGACATTGCCTTTGTTGAGACCCTCATCATTTCTCATTGAGCAGTGTCCATCACTTCCTAATAGGTGTCCCTTGCTACCATGTTGACTTCCTCCTCCAATACATGTTTTATGTGACAGCCAAAAACATCTATCGAAGTTGCAAATTTGTGGCTTTCAGGTACTAAAACTTTTTTCATAGTCCTAATAATTTAAAATAGCATAAAATAATTCTTTGTATTTGGATCCTACTTATATACAAAGATTCAGATTCTTTCACTTCTTCCAAATCCCCTGTGCTTTACCGTAAGAGTTACTGGCAGCTCTCTGAGTTGACTGTATTTTTCTACTTTGGAAACTCTGCCCTTATTATTCCTACTGTACACAAAATTCTGCTCTCTCTAATCAGTCTTACAAATTTTTACTAATTTCCAAAGACATATCTGAAATCTGAACTCCTGAAGGAAGCTTTACCAGACTCCTCCATATAGCATTAGCAGTACCTCTAATCTATACGTCTAGTGGGACAATATAGAACTTAATTTGTTACACTATAATTACTTGTTTTTTATCACAGCAAACTTTGTTCTCTTTATTATTATTATTATTATTATTATTATTATTATTATTCAGTGTTAGAGGTAGTATAACATCAAAGTTAAGAGTTCCAGCAAATTAGGGGCGCCTGGGTAGCTCAGAGATTGAGCGTGGGCCTTTGGCTCAAGGTGTGATCCTGGGATCCAGGATCGAGTCCCACATCCGGTTCCTAGCAGGGAGCCTGCTTCTCCCTCTACCTATGTCTCTGCCTCTCTGCCTTTGTCTCTGCCTCTCTCTCTGTTTCTCATAAATAAATAAATCTTAAAAAAAAAAAGAGTTCCAGCAAATTATAATTACTTGTTTATATGTCTGCTTCAACCATCACACTAAGAGCTCCGTTGAGGACAGGAACTGGAATCTATTTCATTTTTATATTCTCAGTGTCTAGAAAACTGCCTGGAACATTATAAATATTTATCAAATCAAACTAGTATCCAAGGCAGAATTACTTTTTCTAAGTCTGCTCTACAGCCCATCATTTCAGAAACAAGGATAACATTATCAATGTGTTTTTCACCACTATTGATGGGTTGAGTCTTATCACTGAAATGTCAATGCCTAAATTTAGTTTGGCAGAAACTATTTGTGGTACTTCTCTTTTTTAGGAAGATTTAGTACATACAATTGGTGAGAGTGCCGCATTGGGGGCAGCAGGAGTAATATTGTGGGGAGGATTTGAATATTCTGATTCAAAGGTAAGCAGTGATTTCTCTGTCAGCATCGTGAATATATGCTAGATATTGTTTTTTGTTTTAATTTTTCACATCAGAGGCAAATAGTTATCTGCTCGCATGACTTTAAGTTTAAGGAATATAGGGATTAATATTGCTTGAGCACCAACTCTGTACCAACCACTCTGTTTAGCAGTAGCATGGAAAGAGCACAGGTTTTCCATTCAGACATCCCTAAAGGAGAACTCAATTTTCATGTTCTAGAAGTGTAATCTTGGGCAAATCAATTAACCTTGCTGAGTCTCAGTTTCTCCACCTAAAAATAATAACTACTCTGCAGGGATTTCAGTAAATGCAATGATATAATTTATATGTGACAAAGAGAAAGAATACTAAATTTAAAAAATATTATTTCATCTACACTAAGGAGGATGGCTTTTCTAAAAATGGCTCTTTATTGCCTGATTAATAATGATAGAAATGCTCGTGGGAGGAAAAATTATATGTATACAAAGGTTTATTAACAATCTGCTCTTGAGAGTAGTGCATACACAAAATAACTATTATTTTCCACAACTGACTTTGAACATGTTCTATTGGTTACCTGTCACACTACCTAAGTGAAAATTCTGAGCCACAGCTTTTCCTCACTTCAAGGTATGAACAGATAGTCTCATTTTCAGATATTAAAACATCCAGTCTCATAAAACATAAAAACAGCCAGCATTTTTCATTCAGCATGACATGAATCAGAATCAGCATGGTGGAGCTGGTAAGAGTAGGAGGCCTGAGGTTGGGTTGCTTGGGGTCCAGTGCTTGCTTTTTGTCACCTGCTAGCCATGTGACCTTGAGCAACTCGTTGACTCTACAATTTCTTTATCCATAAAATAGGGAAAGTAATAGTATCTGTCTCATTGAGCCATTATGAGAATTGCATCATAACATATATAAAGCACTTAAAACAGTGCCTGGGGTGGCATATGGGCCAGGTTTGTGTTGGCTATTATTACCTGGGTTAACATTTCCAGTCCTTTGTCCACACACCCCACACTTAGGTCCTAGGTATGGGGAAGAGGAATATGGGGCAATTTCTTTGTTCATTTGCTTTAAGGATGGGTGTGGGAGACTGGATTGGGGAGGAGACAAAGCGGGCAATGTGATTTTTATTTATTTGGAGGCATTTATAACTATTTTTGTTTTTCGAAGTTCTTCTCCCACATGGGGTCTAGTTCTTTCTCTCATGAGGGGTCACTGCGGTTTGGTTAGAGACACCCCCACTTTGCACACACACCCACCCCCCCAGGGCTTTGGTCCTGAGGCACTGGAAAGAGGAAACTGGCATATTCTCAGATGGGGAAGGCTGCCAGAGTTACAGGCTGGCAAGAGGATCAGGAGATCAGATTGGAGCGTAAGTTTGAAATGCTTGTGAAGCATGCAGGTGGAGATGTCACATAGGTAGGTGGGTATGCAATTGGTTCAGGGATAAAGTCTGGGAAATACACATTTGGGAATTCTATTTAAAGCAAGGATATAGGGTGGAAATATCCAGAGAAGTACAGCTAGAGAAGAGAAGGGGTCTAAGAATTAAGCCTAAAGTACTCCTGTGCTCAGAGGCAGGAAAGATGAGCAGGCGCTAGTAGAGGGCACTATGAAGGAACATTCAGTGAGGTAGAAAAAAGCCAGGAGGGTATGATGTTCTGGAAGTTGGGACAGAACAGGAGATGCCTAAGTTGAACTGGATTGTATTTACCTGTGTTCTCTGCTCTCCGTGATTCCAGTCTTTCCCCAATCGCTTTCTCTCTCCCTTTTTTATTCAATAGTTTGCTTGTTTTTATTTTATTCCATCTGTCCTGAAAAACTCCTCAGATAAGGAGTCTTATTTTGATTAAAAATAGCATTTTACCCTAAATATAACATGAAGCTAGCTTAGATTGATGTCCCTGGGCCAAAAACATTACACACAGGATTTTCAGCACTTGTTCCTGCCCAAAGTGATACCTTGTTTAACCACCTGTCTTTAGGAGCTTTATTCTGCTTATGCCTTTCCACTGGAACCCTGTAAGTCCTTAGGAGATGCATTCACAGTGCTGGTGCCTCTTCTCATTGAGGAAACATCCCACTGTTTTACATTAATTGGACTTTAATTATGGGCCAGTGTTCATATTGATCAAAATAATTGAAGTGCTAACAGAGAATTCAATGTATTTTATTAATAGATCTACCAGGATTTTCCCAAGGTTCTTTCGATATGGATCAGGCAGGAATTTATCAAGGTTGTAGCCAGATTCTTTTGGGCTAGCTGATGATATCATGTCAATTAGTCCAGGCTATCCTAGCAAGACCAACAGGAGAAAATGTATCCTAAAGTCACATCAGTGACATGTAATGGCAACTTGTGAGAAGACTACCTTCCTCACTATCATTGGACCCTATATGCTAACACAGGTGACTTGGACATTTGGTTATAAATAATGATCTTTTATATTGTACCTACTACACCCTGACTGATAGATAAAGTATGCTGTATTTATACCATAAATACCGAATCACAGCTAAAATGAAAAAACAGACCTATATATATCAACATGAAACAAAAATCTTGAAAATGTTAAGTTTAAAAGGCAAGTTACAGAAAATAAAAATCTCTAATGATATAAATTTATGTGAAAGTTTAAAAACAAGATAATATTATAACTGCTCATAATTACATATATGTGTGAAGATTATATATATATATATATATATATATATATATATATATATATAAAGTTATAAAAACATGGATGCAAAGACTACCCCCCCTTGACTTCAGGAGGACTGTTACATTGGTTGAGGTAGGGAGATGAATGGCATAACTTGGCAGTCTTAGAAAAATCTGACCTATAATATTAATGTATATTAAGTATTGGTGCTGAAGATATTTCACAATTAAAGTTAAATTTAAAATAATCCTACCATATTAGTGATGATCTTTTCAAAGTGTTACTATAACTATCTCTTTATATTAATTCCCAGTTAAGGACCTGGGTCTTCCTCCTCAGCTCTACCAAATACAGGTTTCAGGTATGAGTACTACCTGCATAACAGAACCACATTTTGAGAGTGATGTAAATGGATCTCTGTTTGTCCTACAGGAGACCTGCTTATCTGTGCAAAAGTCCATCCAAGGGCCATTGGGCCATTATGCTGTTAATGTGACATCTGCAGCCAAATTCTGCAGTCAAAGTCTATGTAACAATAATGGAAGGTGTATCCGAAAAACACCTGAATCCTCCTCCTATCTGCATATGCCTGAAAGTAGCACTAAGAAATACATCCTAAATAAGAGTTTCAGATTCATCATTTCTTCAACCAGTAAACTGAAGACAACAAAGGTCATGAAGAATGGATTTGTGTGTCATTGCTATTATGGCTGGCAGGGAGAATCTTGTCAGCAACCCTCTTCAGATATCTTGAGAGGGAAGAATAAGGCTCCTAGGACTAGCTTTATTGTACCAGTTTTTCTCAGCATGACCTTATCTATGATTCTATGGAATGTTATCACCTCCTCTTACAACGTCAATTTTTCCTTGAAATACTGAAGAGTAAAAAAGGCTGCTTTTCTTTCCTTTAACGTTAAGATACTCCTAAAATATTATTGGCTTTAAAGTAAAAATAATTTTTTAAAGGGATCATTGGCTCCATTCCTTGCTAGAGGGATTATTTTATTGGGTGCTTCTTTCATGCTAGGCACTAGGGATGGGGAAGTGAGTGCACGGAAGTCCCCACCCCTGGGGAACTGAGATTTACGGGAGAAACTGAACAATAATAAGTAAACAATAAATAAATACATATATATTCGATGAAGGTAAGAGGGTGGAAAATAATAAATCAGGGTGAAAGGAGAAGGGGTGTGTGGAGGAGCACTGGAAAGTATATGTAGACAAATAAGACCCCTGTGAGAGGACCTGAAGACAGAAGCAGACCGCTAATTACATCCATGTTCTTGGAATGGGGAATATGGAAGAGCAAAGGCAAAAACCAGTAAGTGGGGGATGCCTGGATGGCTTAGCGGTTGAGTGTCTGCCTTCAGCTCAGGGCCTGATCCTACTCAGAAGATTGAGTCGCCAATTGGGCTCCCTCCGAGGAGCCTACTTCTCCCTCTGCCTATGTCTCTGCCTCACTCTGTATGCCTCATGAATAAATAAATAGAATCTAAATAAAACAAACAAAAACAAAACAAAACAAAACAAAAAAACAAAAACAAAAAACCATTAAGTGGGAGCAGAAGTGGAATAATTCTGGACATCAAGAAGGCCAGTGTGGCTGCTGCAGGAGGAAGAAGAGGGGAAGTGGAGAGTAAGGTCATTAACTTTGTAAGAGCTAAGAGTCTGAAGAAAGGTACCTTTTTTTTTTTCTTAATAAAGACAAATTTCTGGAGGAAAGCTGGTCAAATAAGATATAATATCTACATTTAAAAAATAAAGACACAAGTTGGATATAAACAAGAGCATCTTTTAGGAGTAGATGGATATTGTTACAATGTTCTTGAGACTCCCAATCATTTATAACAAATTGGAAACTTTAAATTAGGTCATATGGAATATGGCACACACAATAAGCTAAAGAAGGCAAACAGTATGTTCTAGCTACTTGTGCTCCAGGGATTGGGAATTTCTAAGTAATTCTAGTGACCTCAGGATACCAAGTCATAGGGCAAGAGGGAATCTATACTGAATTCTGTTGGGTTCAATTTTATCAGAAGTATCACTAGAGCTCTTAGAAATTGATTTGGCAATCATCCTTATCAGAAGGTAAATCTTAGTAGACTCCTATAAAATGGAATTTGTATAAGAAATTCTTTGATATTTGTTGCTTTCTTAAAGTATACTATATCTAAGCAATTCATTTCCTTTTAACTCTTGATGCATGGTAAATGATTTGAAAAATTCATTTGATCACTTGGGCTGACCCAGTTATAATCCAGATTAATGTCTTTTATAAAGGCTCAAAAGAGATTAATAGTATTAATAAGTCTGACACTTTCCAAATACTGCATTTTCACATGTATGAAATGTGGCATATATAGAGAGTGTGGATAGGTCGATCATACTCAGATTTGGACTTCATTTATTGATTTGTTCATTCATTTTCAGGAGAAGTAGAAGTTGAGGCAGTGAAATAGAGTAAATCGGATTGAGAGCTATTTGTTAAATTCCTCTATTTTGTTAGTATTCTGCTACACCAAGGCTGAAATTACAACCATTCAATCCCTTTACCCAAACAGGAAATAGTTGTTTTTTTTGTTTTTTTTTGTTTTTTGTTTTTGTTTTTTTGGAAATGACTATCAAAGTTGGTACAAGGCATGATAAGTGAAAAGGAATGGCTTTATCCTTACAATGATGTTTTAAACTTTATTCTACCAAGGTTTTGATATGCAATGAATCCCCCTAAAGCAGGAAAAGGCAAATATTAATAAGTTTTGAAAAATATTTTATTTATTTATTCATGAGAGACAGAGAGAGAGGCAGAGACACAGGCAGAGGGAGAAGCAGGCTCCACGCAGGGATCCCAGTGTGGGACTCGATCCTGGGACTCCAAGATCAAGCCCTAGGTGGAAGGTAGGCACTAAACCACTGAGCCACCCAGGGATCCCCTATTAATAAGTTTTATCACCAGTTTGAAAATGAAGAAAGTAAGATAAGGAGAGAATAAAAGGTATAGCCAATTTTACCTACTGATCAAGAAATAAAAAGTATAGGATACACATCACTGCTCTCTACTGTTTAAACTTACAGTGCCTCCAAAATAATCTGGGAATAAAAATTAAGGTAGATGAAAGAGAAAGGGAAAACATATAGATAATACATTGAAAAAAACCAGGAAACATCCCAAATCTATAACTCAGAGAAAATCATTTTTCTCTGAATACAGAATGTTAAATTTTATGCCAGTTAAAATTATTTTAAATATTTTATTTATTCGTGAGATATACAGAGTAAGAGGCAGAGACATAGGCAGAGGGAGAAGTATAAGCCCCATGCAGGACCCGAACCGAAGACCCCAGGATCACAAGCGAGCCAAAGGCAGACACTCAACAACTGAGTCACCCAAGAGTCCCTTTATGTCACTTAAATTTAATAGCAAGCAAAAGAAACTAAGACCAAAGGAACTACCATATTTATAATAACTGATTCTTCAAAACTTTGTTTTGTAAAAAAAAAAAAATTGCTCAAGTTAAAAACAAACTATAGATAGAGGGAGGGGCAAGACGGCGAAGAGTAGGGTCTCCAAATCACCTGTCCCAACAAATTACCTAGATAACCTTCAAATCATCCTGAAAATCTACGAATCCGGCCTGAGATTTAAAGAGAGACCAGCTGGAACGCTACAGTGAGAAGAGTTCGCGCTTCTATCAAGGTAGGAAGACGGGGAAAAAGAAATAAAGACACAAAAGGCCTCCAAGGGGGAGGGGCCCCGCGAGGAGCCGGGCTGAGGCCGGGGCGAGTGTCCCCAGGACAGGAGAGCCCCGTCCCGGAGGAGCAGGAGCTGCACCGACCTTCCCGGGGGAAAGGCCTCCCGGGGAATTGGAGCAGGATCCCCAGAAAGGCGGGGATGCCCTCGGGCTCCCGGGGACACTAACAGGCACCTGCGCCCCAGGAGATGCGCCGAGCTCCCTAAGGGCTGCAGCGCTCGGCGGGACCCGGAGCAGCTCGGAGGGGCTCGGGCGGCGGCTCCACGGAGGGGGCTGCGGGGCGGGAGCGCGAATCCAACAGCGCAGGCCCCGGAGCTCAGGGCGCTGGGACACAGCCCAGGATCCGGCCTCCCCCCGGGACAGGCAGAGGCCGGGAGGGCCCAGGACAGCAAGGACACTCCTGCCCGGGGCTGAGCAGATCAGCGGCCCCGCCCGGAGCCCCCAGGCCCTGCAGACGGAGAGCCCCGGAGCTACTGCGGGGGCTGACTCCAGGGTCCCAGAGCTGCCCCCGCCACTGTGGCTTCCTCCCGGGGCCTCACGGGGTGAACACCCCCCACCGAGCCCTGCACCAGGCAGGGGCAGAGCAGCTCCCCCAAGTGCTAACACCTGAGAATCAGCACAGCAGGCCCCTCCCCCAGAAGACCAGCGACACGGACCAGGTCCAGGGGAAGTCAAGGGACTTAAAGTATACAGAATCGGAAGATACTCCCCCGTGTTTCTTTGTTTTTGTTTTGTTTTGTGCTTTTTTTTCTTTCTTTCTTCTTGATTTCTGATTGCTTCCCCCACCCCACCCCCTTTTTTTTCTCCTTTTTCTTTCTCTCTTTCTTCTCTTCCCCCCCTTTTTTTCTTCTTTCTCTTTTTTCTTTTTCTCTTTTCTTTCCTTCTCTCTCTTTTTCTCCTTTTCCCAATACAACTTGTTTTTGGCCACTCTGCACTGAGCAAAATGACTAGAAGGAAAACCTCACCTCAAAAAAAAAAAAAAAAAAAAAAATCAGAAACAGCCCTACTCCCACAGAGTTACAAAATCTGGATTACAATTCAATGTCAGAAAGCCAATACAGAAGCACTATTATACAGCTACTGGTGGCTCTAAAAAAACCATAAAGGACTCAAGAGACTTCATGACTGCAGAATTTAGATCCAATCAGGCAGAAATTAAAAATCAATTAAATGAGATGCAATCCAAGCTAGAAGTCCTAAGGACGAGGCTTAACGAGGTGGAAGAACGAGTGAGTGACATAGAAGACAAGTTGATGGCAAAGAGGGAAACTGAGGAAAAAAGAGACAGGCAATTAAAAGACATGAGGATAGATTAAGGGAAATAAATGACAGCCTGAGGAAGAAAAACATACGTTTAATTGGGGTTCCCGAGGGCGCCAAAAGGGCCAGAGGGCCAGAATATATATTTGAACAAATCCTAGCTGAAAACTTTCCTAATCTGGGAAGGGAAACAGGCATTCAGATCCAGGAAATAGAGAGATCCCCCCCTAAAATCAACAAAAACCGTTCAACACCTCGACATTTAATAGTGAAGCTTGCAAATTCCAAAGATAAGGAGAAGATCCTTAAAGCAGCAAGAGAAAAAAAGTCCCTGACTTTTATGGGGAGGAATATTAGGGTAACAGCAGACCTCTCCACAGAGACCTGGCAGGCCAGAAAGGGCTGGCAGGATATATTCAGGATCCTAAATGAGAAGAACATGTAACCAAGAATACTCTATCCAGCAAGGCTCTCATTCAAAATGGAAGGAGAGATAAAGAGCTTCCAAGACAGGCAGGAACTGAAAGAATATGTAACCTCCAAACCAGCTCTGCAAGAAATTTTAAGGGGGACTCTTAAAATTCCCCTTTAAGAAGAAGTTCAGTGGAACAATCCACAAAAACAAGGACTGAATAGATATCATGATGACACTAAACTCATATCTGTCAATAGTAACTCTGAACGTGAACGGGCTTAATGACCCCATCAAAAGGCGCAGGGTTTCAGACTGGATAAAAAAGCAGGACCCATCTATTTGCTGTCTACAAGAGACTCATTTTAGACAGAAGGACACCTACAACCTGAAAATAAGAGGTTGGAGAACCATTTACCATTCAAATGGTCCTCAAAAGAAAGCAGGGATAGCCATCCTTATATCAGATAAATTAAAATTTACCCCGAAGACTATAGTGAGAGATGAAGAGGGACACTATCTCATACTCAAAGGATCTATCCAACAAGAGGACTTAACAATCCTCAATATATATGCCCCGAATGTGGGAGCTGCCAAATATTTAAACCAAGTAATAACCAAACTGAAGAAATACTTTGATAATAATACACTTATACTTGATGACTTCAATCTAGCTCTCTCTATACTAGATAGGTCTTCAAAGCACAGCATCTCCAAAGAAACGAGAGCTTTAAATGATACACTGGACCAGATGGATTTCACAGATATCTACAGAACTTTACATCCAAACTCAACTGAATACACATTCTTCTCAAGTGCACATGGAACTTTCTCCAGAATAGACCACATACTGGGTCACAAATCGGGTCTGAACCGATACCAAAAGATCAGGATCGTCCCCTGTATATTCTCAGACCATAATGCCTTGAAATTAGAACTAAATCACAACAAGAAGTTTGGAAGGACCACAAACACGTGGAGGTTAAGGACCATCCTGCTAAAAGATGAAAAGGTCAACCAGGAAATTAAGGAAGAATTAAAAAGATTCATGGAAACTAATGAGAATGAAGATACAACCATTCAAAATCTTTGGGATGCAGCAAAAGCAGTCCTGAGGGGGAAATACATCGCAATACAAGCATGCATTCAAAAACTGGAAAGAACTCAAATTCAAAAGCTCACCTTGGGATCCCTGGGTGGCACAGTGGTTTGGCGCCTGCCTTTGGCCCAGGGCGCGATCCTGGAGACCCGGGATCGAATCCCATGTCGGGCTCCCGGTGCATGGAGCCTGCTTCTCCCTCCGCCTGTGTCTCTGCCTCTCTCTCTCTCTCTCTGTGACTATCATAAATAAATAAAAAATAAAAAAAAAAATTAAAAAAAAAAAACAAAAAAAACAAAAGCTCACCTTACACATAAAGGAACTAGAGAAAAAGCAACAAATGGACCCCACCCCCAGCAGAAGAAGACAATTAATTAAAATTCGAGCAGAACTAAATGAAATCGAGACCAAAAGAACTGTGGAACAGATCAACAGAACCAGGAGTTGGTTCTTTGAAAAAATTAATAAGATAGATAAACCATTAGCCAAACTTATTAAAAAGAAGAGAGAGAAGACTCAAATTAATAAAATCATGAATGAGAAAGGAGAGATCACTACCAACACCAAGGAAATACAAACTATTTTAAAAACATATTACGAACAGCTGTACGCAATAAATTAGGCAATCTAGAAGAAATGGATGCATTCCTGGAAAGCCACAAACTTCCAAAACTGGAGCAGGAAGAAATAGAAAACCTGAACAGGCCAATAACCAGGGAGGAAATTGAAGCAGTCATCAAAAACCTCCCAAGACACAAGAGTCCAGGGCCAGATGGCTTCCCAGGGGAATTCTATCAAACGTTTAAAGAAGAAATCATACCTATTCTACTAAAGCTGTTTGGAAAGATAGAAAGAGATGGAGTACTTCCAAATTCGTTCTATGAGGCCAGCATCACCTTAATTCCGAAACCAGACAAAGACCACACCAAAAAGGAGAATTACAGACCAATATCCCGGATGAACATGGATGCAAAAATTCTCAACAAGATACTAGCCAATAGGATTCAACAACACATTAAGAAAATTATTCACCATGACCAAATAGGATTTATCCCCGGACACAAGGCTGGTTCAACACTCGTAAAACCATCAATGTGATTCATCATATCAGCAAGAGAAAAACCAAGAACCATATGATACTCTCATTAGATGCAGAGAAAGCATTTGACAAAATACAGCATCCACTCCTGATCAAAACCCTTCAGAGTGTTGGGATAGAGGGAACTTTCCTCGACATCTTAAAAGCCATTTACGAAAAGCCCACAGCAAATATCATTCTCATTGGGGAAGCGCTGGGAGCCTTTCCCCTAAGATCAGGAACAAGACAGGGATGTCCACTCTCACCACTGCTGTTCAACATAGTTCTGGAAGTCCTCGCCTCAGCAATCAGACAACAAAAAGACATTAAAGGCATTCAAATTGGCAAAGAAGAAGTCAAACTCTCCCTCTTCGCCGATGACATGATACTCTACATAGAAAACCCAAAAGCCTCCACCCCAAGATTGCTAGAACTCATACAGCAATTTGGTAGCGTGGCAGGATACAAAATCAATGTCCAGAAATCAATGGCATTTCTATACACTAACAATGAGACTGAAGAAAGAGAAATTAAGGAGTCAATCCCATTTACAATTGCACCCAAAAGCATAGGATACCTGGAATAAACCTAACCAAAGAGGTAAAAGATCTATACCCTAAAAACTATAGAACACTTCTGAAAGAAATTGAGGAAGACACAAAGAGATGGAAAAATATTCCATGCTCATGGATTGGCAGAATTAATATTGTAAAAATGTCAATGTTACCCAGGGCAATTTACACGTTTAATGCAATCCCTATCAAAATACCATGGGCTTTCTTCAGAGAGTTAGAACAAATTATTTTAAGATTTGTGTGGAATCAGAAAAGACCCCGAATAGCCAGGGGAATTTTATTTTTTTAATTTTTATTTATTTATTTATTTATTTATGATAGTCACAGAGAGAGAGAGAGAGGCAGAGACACAGGCAGAGGGAGAAGCAGGCTCCATGCACCGGAAGCCTGACGTGGGATTCGATCCCGGGTCTCCAGGATCGCGCCCTGGGCCAAAGGCAGGCGCCAAACCACTGCGCCACCCAGGGATCCCGCCAGGGGAATTTTAAAAAAGAAAACCATAGCTGGGGGCATCACAATGCCAGATTTCAGGTTGTACTACAAAGCTGTGGTCATCAAGACAGTGTGGTACTGGCCCAAAAACAGACACATAGATCAATGGAACAGAATAGAGAACCCAGAAGTGGACCCTGAACTTTATGGTCATCTAATATTCGATAAAGGAGGAAAGACTATCCACTGGAAGAAAGACAGTCTCTTCAATAAATGGTGCTGGGAAAATTGGACATCCACATGCAGAAGAAGGAAACTGGACCACTCTCTTTCACCATACACAACGATCAACTCAAAATGGATGAGAGATCTAAATGTGAGACAAGAGTCCATCAAAATCATAGAAGAGAACACAGGCAACACCCTCTTTGAACTCGGCCACAGTAACTTCTTGCAAGATACATCCACAAAGGCAAAAGAAACAAAAGCAAAAATGAACTATTGGGACTTCATCAAGATAAGAAGCTTTTGCACAGCAAAGGATACAGTCAACAATACTAAAAGACAACCTACAGAATGGGAGAAGATATTTGCAAGTGACATATATCAGATAAAGGGCTAGTTTCCAAGATCTATAAAGAACTTATTAAACTCAACACCAAAGAAACAAACTATCCAATCATGAAATGGGCAAAAGACATGAAGAGAAATCTCACAGAGGAAGACATGGACATGGCCAACAAGCACATGAGAAAATGCTCCGCATCACTTGCCATCAGGGAAATACAAATCAAAACCACAAGGAGATACCACCTCACACCAGTGAGAATGGGGAAAATTAACAAGGCAGGAAACAACACATGTTGGAGAGGATGCGGAGAAAAGGGAACCCTCTTACACTGTTGGTGGGAATGTGAACTGGTGCAGCCACTCTGGAAAACTGTGTGGAGGTTCCTCAAAGAGTTAAAAATAGACCTGCCCTACGACCCAGCAATTGCACTGTTGGGGATTTACCCCAAAGATTCAGATGCAATGAAACGTCGGGACACCTGCACCCCGATGTTTCTTTCAGCAATGGCCACAATAGCCAAACTGTGGAAGGAGCCTCGGTGTCCATCGAAAGATGAATGGATAAAGAAGATGTGGTTTATGTATACAATGGAATATTACTCAGCCATTAGAAATGACAAATACCCACCATTTGCTTCAACGTGGATGGAACTGGAGGGTATTATGCTGAGTGAAGTAAGTCAGTCGGAGAAGGACAAACAGTGTATGTTCTCATTCATTTGGGGAATATGAATAATAGTGAAAGGGAATATAAAGGAAGGGAAAAGAAATGTTGGGAAATATCAGGAAGGGAGACAGAACATAAAGACTCCTAACTCGGGGAAACGAACTAGGGGTGGTGGAAGGGGAGGAGGGCGGGTGTTGGAGGGGAATGGGTGACGGGCACTGAGGTGGACACTTGACGGGATGAGCACTGGGTGTTTCTCTGTATGTTGGTAAATTGAACACCAATAAAAATTAATTAAAAAAAACAAACTATAATATTTTGCTTTGTTGTAATTTATTTTGACTTACATAATTTTGGGTTTCCAAACTATAATACTTAGTCAACTATCTCATAAAGATGGGAAGTCATCAATTACGTCCAATCCAAAGACAAAAACGCACCTCTCTATATTCCTTGTAAAAGATCAAAATTTAACTCTATTCCTCTGCTATGATAATTCATCAAGAGACATTAATAAAGGATACAGCAATAAAAATAGCTTATAAGTACTACAAATCACTTTAGTAAATGAAACATATTTTCCCAGATGATAAGTAGTCCCCATTAGAAACCCAAAAAGCATCCATTTCTCTCCTGAATAGCCTGAACAATGACACTTTGTCTCTTCAGGGAAGTGTTGTTTCTTACCACTCATTAATCGTTCAAAAATCACAGTACCTTTTCTTTGGACCCAAACTTTTTGATCACATTCTTGTTTTTTTCCAGTCTCTTAATTGTTTCACACCACAAATGGATGGAATGTGTGTCTTCATCTCAGAAACAGAATGTTGTCATTATACTTTCTGGTCCTCAGTAAATTCACGTCATCATCTTCATTTTAAATTAGAGATATTCTTTCAAGGCCTTGTGGCTTTCCCATTTAATTTAGACTCTTATCTTTAGCTCAGGATAATTTTCTTGCATTATTTTTCCATGGTTTCCTTTCTTCCATTCTCTCTATCCATTTATGAAAGTACTATTAGATGGATCTTAGGTCCAGATCTACACTAGATGTTGTTTTCCTTTCCAGGATTCTGAGTCTTTGTCTTTTTTCCTTTGTATTATAGATTTGCCCACCTTTTCTTCTAGGATATTAGTTAAGTTTCATCATACTTTTAATTCCAAAGAACTCTTTATTGGGTGTGGAAGGAAATCACTCCTTTTTTCATAATAGCCTTGTTTTGGTTTGTGGATTTGATAGCTTCCTGAATCTCTCTGAGAATATCAATTGGATTTTTTTTTTAATTGTAGCTATTGTTAGTGTAATATTCTGTTCCACTGTCTCTAAGATCAGTTGTTCCCTTTATTAATTTCTTCTCTTCCATACTGTTCATGTGTATTGAATGTTTGGCGATCCTTGGTCATCTATTTCTATTCATGAAGGACCAGCATGATAAAAAATACTATCACAGGGATTTCCCTTCCCCCCATTTCTCTGAGCATATTTACTTAACTAGATTCTTATGTGGGATAGGAGAATGGACTGTATGTGGACAGTGAAAGGGGCTGAGGCATGTTCAGAATCTGACAAATCAGATTCTGTCTGGAGCATGTAATTAGAAAGTAGGCAAGTCTGGAAGGAGCCCTCATAATTATCAAGGTAAAGAGAAACTTATCCTGGATGAAGAGTATAATTCTTTAGGGGCTGAATAGCCTTTCTTTTTTTATCCCCTTCAGGCCCAGTAGGGAGACCAGTTCATCTCTGCTTTTGTAGTTGGTCCAATTGCTAAACTCTGAATTCTACCTGGGAAGATCTTTATATTTAAATGTCCTGGGGTCATGGGGCACCTGGCTGGCTCAGTCAGAAGAACATTCGACTCTTGATCTCTGTATTGTGAGTTCAAGCCCCACATGGGGTGTAGAGATCACTAAAAGAAATAAGTAAATAAATAAAATAAAAATAAATGTCTTGAGGTCAAACACCTTTGCTACTTGTCATTCTACATACTCTGTGAAGTTGAATGGTCTGACTGGCTCTGCTACACAAGAAGAAATATTTACTTGATTGCTCTGATAATGAGTCCTGAACATACTTCATCTTTGGGATCTCTTATCTCTGCACTTAGGATTTCTCTCTCCAAAGGAAGGGAATAGTTCATACCTCTGCAATTAAATTTTTTTTAAAAATTTAAATTTCTGATTCAATTTCATGTTTTCAGTCTTTGGATCATCTCACCACTTCTTGTTTCAGGTTTATATTATATTCTTTTCTAAGGGCATACGCTGAAAATGATGCAGTAAACACACGTGCTTAGTTCTAGTAAATTAATGTTATATTTACTCAGGATGATGGCTAATGCCTTGTTAAGGGTTAAGACAGCCCATTAGAATCTATTTTTAAAATAATATATATTGTAGTACACATAGATTTGACCTCCTTTTTTCTCTTTAATCTGGAAATCTTTTAAATATAGTTTTCTTTACCTCTCTATTTTCCAACTAAAGTCTCAATCAAAGTTTTCTTTCTTTCTTAAGTCAGTGAATTTAAGTTGGGTGTTTTCAGAAAGCAATTGTCACTTCTACCAATATGCTTTCAAGAGAGTCTGAGTTTGGTTTTAAAGAGATTTAATGCAAGCCTCCAGTTTAACTTGGAGGACTGAGTCACCCTTGTAATGACATGTTTCTCTGAACCACCACAGGGCATCCTTTGCCACTCAATCTCTGCCTGGCATCAGGTGACTAAAGAGCCAGCAGGAGAACAAAAGAAAGGTAAAATATACTTTCTATCCTGTTGGGAAAAATTTAAGGATTATTTTTAGAAATACGCTCTCTTAGGGGAGTTAGAAGGAAACTTACTTTGTTCCTTGGAATACCCAATTTCTTTTCTGGACTAACTTATTTACTTCTTATATACTTTACTTTTCAAAATGTGAGCTTGCTTTTATTTATTTATTTATATCTGTCACTGATAGTTTAAGTTAAATTTCAGTTAGTTTTTTATTTGTTATAAATTTATATTTGAAAATGATTCTTATTAAAGACTTATTTCTCTTCTACATGCACAATTTCTTTGAAAAGTAGCTTTTTGCAGTATGTTGGGTTATTATAACCTAATACTTACCTTTTCATAATATCAGAATGTATTCCCTGAAGTAGGTTAGAAAACTAACTGTAAATAAGCCACAGGAGAGACACTATTATTTTAATATTTTTAGTAACATAGCTGTGAGGAATTCCTCAAGCTAACTTTATATACCTAAACATTTTCTTTAGAACATAAATGCATTTCTTGATTGGATAAAATCGATTTTATTTTTGCTCAATTTTTAATGAAGGATATTTTTAAAGATATGTTCCATAGTTATTATCATAACTACCATGATGGGCAATATTAGAAGACTGTTATTTAGAAAAGGAAATTCAGTTTTTAGGAAATATATGGCATTTAAAAGGGTTCAAAAATTGATTTTTTTTTTTTTTGGTTACACAAATGGGTTTTAAGTTTTGTTTTCAAATACTAATAATGGGATGAATACTTAGAGATCAACAGCACTTCAAATAAGAAAATCTCTCAGTAATTGGGAAGAAGATATTTACATAGATAAGTAGATTTAGATTTCCAGAAAAGAAAGAACAAATACCAAAATGATAAAAGAAGATAAATCTTAAACCATTTGATCCAGAGACAGGAAATCTTAAAGTCAAGAAATCTCCTAATGATGGGGAAAAAAGTTGTCTACTTCAGTGGCTACATATATCAAAGGTAAGGTGAAAGATTTGAAAAATTATGAGTTGAATAAGGTAATGTAGGCAATAAAATTGGTGTCTCTAAAACCTTTGCCAGGTCCTGAATCATTAACTTAAGTCTAGAACCATTGTTAATTGAGATACTTATCTTACAGGTAGATACTCACATTGTAGTGATAGCTAAGAAAGTTTAGTTACATGATTTATTTCAGCCTTGTTTGTAAATTCAGTTTGATGACGGAGGAAAGATATCTTGCTGAAGTATTCACAGATTCTTAACATTTAAGTGGAGTCACAAGCAAAGAATTGAAATGGTGTTAAATGGAGAAAGTTAAGAAAAACTAGAAAATAAGTTATAAAAAATTCTTGTGCAAAGATTCAGGTTTCATATTCTGTATGATTTTTTTGAGAATTATAATGCATACCATATTGTCTTAGCAATAAGCTTCTTTGTTGGAAAAATCTTTATCAAGTTCAGTAGAGTTATATTTATACTTATATCATCATCTATAATTACTTGTTTGTTGAAATATTAGTGTCCTTGGTTTTAGCACAAACCTTGACTTTTTCTATGTATAATAGAAGTGTAAATGCTGTGAATTTCTAACAGGAACAATTTCCAGTTGTCTTTTTGATGGAACAAAGCCTTTCACCTGAGCACCGGTCTAGTGTTCATTATAGGTCCAAATGAATGAATTCCATTTTCCCTCTTATCAAGTATATTTGAAAAATCCTGCTCTTCAAGGAGCACTATATCTTAGACATATTCTACTGGATGGCTCCAGAATTGGCTACTATTCTAGGCTGGCACTGCTCTGCCTCCGTCATAGGCATTCCAGAACAACCTTGCTGCATCCTTAGTCCAACCCAGAACCTGCAAGTGGAACATTTCTGCAGTTCCCCATTCATAGGAGACCCTCACAAGGTTACATTTGGAAATTAAAATCTATTTCCTAATATTTTCAAGGTATATGGTTTGCATAATTAGATTGCATGCAATTATGGCCTTGAATAAATAACCTTATTTTTTTAAAAATTAAAGTCTGTGTATGAAAAAGTATTTATGCCATATTTATTGTTAACTTTCATGACTGAGAAACTCAGTTAACTTTTTGTTATTGTTTGCTATTGTTTTGTTATTGAAAGTTATTGTTAAATTTCATGACTGCAGAAACTCAGCTTTCTTTATTAATCTCCAAATGTAACAGAGTTCTCATTTTTTATGAATGGGCAACCAAAGTAGAGAACACGTTCTCTAATGATCTGTTTAAAATATATGCAAATTGTTGATTAGTTATATACTAGTGTTTCAACAGTTTATAATTATTTTATTAAGAAACAAAGCATAATCCACTTGTTTGCACAACAATACGTACTATTTATTATTCAAACTTGATGGAAATTAGCTTAACTGGCAGGGTCAGTTGCAATCAAGAGCGCATCATTCATCCAGCAGGTGCACCTGGAGTGAAAGCCCTAGCCTTAGAAGGAGCTATGAGATAGCTCTGTAGCTCCTTATACAAGATCCAAACCTAAAGAGTGAAAAAAATACAGGTGAACATGACTTCATCGGCTCTTTTATTATATGCCACAATCTTTTCAGATAACTTAATTTTGATGAGCTTGACAGTTTATCATAAAGTTTAGCAACAGTTGATGGAGATATTTCAGGTAGGAAACATTAGTTGCAATGCCAAAGGGCACTGCAAACTCAGGTGTAATTCAGTTGAATACCAGAAGATTAGACCATAGTAATGATATGTCCGGAGAGCAATCCAATTCAGAGAGATAGGCATCTTGAATAGAAAATCTGTCCTGTGTGAAAATGCCAGCAAGAGGGCTAGAGTTGCAGCGAGGCATGGGGAAGGGTGATGGGCAATATTCTATCCCATATTCATACATTTTAAAGATTAAAATGAAATTTTAATTTTCAACAGCCAAGACCTCAGCTCATCGGCAGAGAATAAACATCTATATTGTGTTTGGATTTATAAAATGCTATCATTACTTATCATCACTACTCCCCCCAAAAGACAGTATTGTGACACACAGGAAAGGCTATTAGAAACAATAAAAATTAAAATTAAATAGGTAAGACCATGAAACTTTTTCTAGTGTGTTGAATGGTAACTAGCCCTGGAGTCTAAGTTTTTATCTTTCTTTTTTTTTTTTTTTAAGATTTTATTTATTTATTCATGAGAGACAGAGAGAGCGAGAGAGAGAGAGAGAGAGAGAGAGAGAGAGAGAGGCAGAGACACAGGCAGAGGGAGAAGCAGGCTCCATGCAGGGAGCTGGATGCGGGACTCAATCCCAGGACTCCAAGATCAGGCCCTGGGCTGAAGGCAGCGCTAAACCGCTGAGCCACCCATGCTGCCCATGGAGTCTAAGATTTTAAACTCTGCTGCATACTGGCTTCTGTTATATTACACTGAAATTTCCTTATTTTGTCTTGTAAAATAACACAAAAGGATAGCTGAGCAGAATTTTTTTTAAAAGCAGTAAGAGGGGATCCCTGGGTGGCGCAGCGGTTTGGCGCCTGCCTTTGGCCCAGGGCGCGATCCTGGAGACCCGGGATCGAATCCCACGTCGGGCTCCCGGCGCATGGAGCCTGCTTCTCCCTCTGCCTGTGTCTCTGCCTCTCTCTTTCTCTCTGTATGACTATCATAAATAAATAAAATTAAAAAAAAAATAAAAAAAAAATAAAAGCAGTAAGAGTTGAGAAAGGATTTATTACAGGAAAGTGTGAGGAAGAATAAAAAGAAATAAAAAATAATGCCGTGAACATCTGAAGAATTAAAAAACTGTCAGAATTTAAGCTTTGTCAAAAAAAAGTCTAATTGGATAAAATATAATGGAATTGAAGTGCTTAGGAAAATTCAAGGAAAAATGATCTGAAGTTGAATAGGTAAAATGCAGCTACCTGAGTTTTAATTTAAAATTATGCTAGATAAATAATTGAAACTGATACATAGTCAAGGAAGTAAGGAGAACCAAAGCATCTTTTTCATATTCAATTTCTCCAGGCACTTTTATTGTTCTAACTAGAATTTTGCATTGTTTACAATCAGACAAGGCCTATTACTCTACAGCATATTTTTCCACTTGTAATAAGTAACAAACTCATGTTGTGCACCACATTTTGTGGTGCGTAATAATACTAATCATTTTCTTCAAGCCTATCTTCTGTGTTTCTACTGAGCATCTCCTAAACCATTAACCCCATTAGTTTTTCGTTACCATAGATAATTAACCAAACTATAATTAGCCACATGTCAGAATAGAGTGGTAACTTAAAACTGGATGATGGTATTCACTTCCACTACAAAAAAAAAAAAAAAAAAAAAAAGAAAGAAAAAAAGAAAAAGGAGGAGGGGGCTTTCTTATTTCCTGAAAAGGGCATTTCTTGCCAGATTTCAGCAGAGCATAGCATTTTCTCAAATAACTTTATAAAGAAATAATCTTTGTAATAAAACCCAACTCAGATGTTACCTTTTCAGGAAGCCAAGCCTGATTCCTTAAAGTCAGAATCAATTTGTATCTTCCTTTTTTGTTTGTTTCAAGAGAACTTTACTAGTTTTTTAATTCAAACAATGGTTTTGAATAACTGGTACATTAACATAGGACAAAATCCCAACAGAAGTTGCCCCTCAAAGAAATTTCACGTACTCTTTCCCTCTACCACCAGCTATCCTTCCTAGAGGCAAGCAACATAATTCTTGAGTGTGCCTCCAGATGCATTCCTTAGTACTCAAATTACATACATATGCATGCACAAATAAATATAAACACATTCCTTTCTCAGAAAAATAATGGTGGCATTCTATACACATCTCGCTTTTTAAAAATGTTAAATATGTGTACAGATATGTATATAAAACAAAATATACCTTAAAGAATAATTATGGTATCATGAATATCCATATCAATATGTAGAAGCAACTTCATCTTTTGCTATAATTGCATAGTATTCCATTTTGTGGAAATCCACAGTTTAACCACTTCCTTAATAATGGCCATCTGTTCCCAACTTAATAATTATAGGCAATGCTACTATGAATAACATAGAAGCAGAATTTCTAAGTAAAAAGTTTTATGCATTTGTAATTCAGACAGAAATTTCCAGTTATCTGTTTCCATCGGGAATGCATCATAGTTCTTTACTCTTTCCTCATTACAGTTTGGAGTCTATGCCTGCATATTTCACCTTGCTCAGATTTTTACCTGGCTGAAATATGTATGCCGTACAGAGAGAGGGGTGCCAGCTGGAAAGCCAAGCCAACCCTAATTTCCCCCAAGGTATTGCTGTCAGGACTCAGAATATGAAATTACGCCATTAAATTAAATCACAACTTTGTGATCTGGCTACAACCTCTGGCCTCTCGTGTGCCTGTCCTTCCACTCCAGCCCTGTATCCTGACATTCCCATCTAGTATCTGGAGAACACAGATCAAACTCTCCTGTGTAAATATGGCTCAGGTCCTCAGGCCTGAGGTTGGGCCTCCGCTCCCAGTTCCTGTGTACCCTGCCTGGTCTGCCACCCAGCTCTTCCAGTCAATGGCTTGGCTCATATCTTGGGGGGAAGGAGGTGTTTTCAATTATCATCTTGACTATGGACACAGAAAGGACTTAACATTTCACAAACCATTAGATTGCTTTACAGTTCAAAAACTTTAATTAGAAAGCTGAAGATTCAAATCAACCTAATGTTATTTTAAGGAGCTTAGTTAAAAACAGGTTGACAGAGAGAACATTTTATTCAAAATGTGGTCCTAAGACTTTGTGTGCTTTTCCAAGAAAGCTGTTGATCTTGGCTGCAAGAAATTTCAAGTCCTAAAGGAAAGTAATAACTTTTTGACAAAGACTAAGTATATACTCTTGCATAAAGACAATTATATTCTCTTTCAGATCACATTTCTCAAAACAGAAATTGTTCTTGCTTCATAAAAAATATGGCCTTCCCCCCCGAAGAGTGAATTTTCCATTAGCACGAGTGACACTGAAATAGTCGTTTTTATGTACTTAACAGAACTTAAGCTTATATTTTAGGGAGACTGGCAGGGAAGCAGTTTCATACAATCAAAATAATCCAGGAGTTTTAAAATTTGTTCTGATGGAGGGACATCGTGCTCTTTGATAAAGGCATGAAATAGAGTTGTAATAAAACGAGTACATAATGATGAATTTGGGGATTTAAAGAGACATTATCACATAGTGGATTATATTATAAACCAAGTTTATAAGATATTGGCACCAAGTTTTTAAGATAAATGTATGGGGAAAACTTAAGTGAGAAACTTCTATCCATTACAGTATATTTTTTTCTTCTGCTGGAACATCCAGCTTTCACAGTATTGATATTTCACAATACTGATGAGAGAAGAACTTAATCATTAGGAGAAGACACTGATTGACAGTCTAAGTCAATTGACAATGACTAAGGCAGTAACATCCTTCAAAGGAAAGAATAGATGCCTATTATTGGCTTTGCTTTAATGAGATTTTATTAGAAAGCAGGTCAGCAATTAGCTCTACAGAGCTGAGGGTACAGCTTTGAACTAAGTGGTTCTGCTGTATCTTCCATTCTTTTTTTTTTTTTTTCAAGATTTATTTATTTATTCATGAGAGATACACACAGAGAGAGGCAGAGACACAGGCAGAGGGAGAAGCAGGTTCCTCACAGGAAGCCTGATGTGGGACTCTATCTGGATTCTGGGATCATGACCAGAGCCCAACCGCTGAGCTACCCCGGCGTCCCTATATCTTCCATTCTGATAAATATTTATGCATATATTTGTATTACTGTCAACAAAATTTCACTTTGGTCAAACCTTTCCTGAAAGGCTTGGAAATAAAACACTGCATTTTAAAATTTCTCCCCAAAATGGGGTTCACTGGGATCCCCACCTAGGGATCATGACCTTCAGGATACTCTTTTAAATCTTACTGATTGAGGGGGATCCCTGGGTGGCCCAGCGGTTTGGTACCTGCCTTTGGCCCAGGGCGCGATCCTCGAGTCTCAGGATTGAGTCCCGTGTCAGGCTCCCAGCGTGGGGCCTGCTTCTCCCTCTCTCTGTGTCTCTGCCTCTCTCTCTCTCTCTCTCTGAATAAATTTAAAAAAAAATAAATAAATAAATCTTACTGATTTAGGGGCAGACACTTGGCATCTTAAAGTTTTGATAACAAAATCTCAATATCATGAAAAAAAGAAACAAGAGTTGTAGATCTGGAAAATTAATTCCTCCTACCAATACATTGAGATGGGTGTGGGTATGTATGTGTTTAAAAGCCTTCCCAGAGTCTTCCGTCTATTTAGAATTTAGAGTTGCAGTCAAAATTAAAACAAAACTAGCAGGATTAATTTATAGATTTATAATATTATTATATTTCTCTTCTGGTGATTAATACAAATACTGTAAAATTCTGAATATCTGGGTTGCAGCACTCTCATCTCTATCCTGGATTATTGCAAGAGCCTCCTGTTGGGCTTCCTGCTGCTTCTCTTTTGTGCTCCTTCCCTTCTGGGCTTGCCTAGCAGAGCAGCCAGAGGAATCCAGTTAAACCCAATTCAGACCAGGTCATTGTTCTCTCAAAACCTTCTAATTCTTTCCCATCTCACTTAGAATGAAAGCCAGAGTCCCAGCAAAGCTCTACAAGACCCTCACACTTACCTCTCTCTTTTACCTGGCCACCAGTTTCTTTGAAGTTCTTCAAACATGGCAGGCATCCTCCTGCCTCAGGGCCTTTGCACCTATGTGCCTCCCATGCTTTCTCAGATATCCTTCAGGCTTACTTCTTTTCTCTTGTAGATCAGTGAGGCCTTCCCATCTACAATGAATCCCTGCCTTTTTTTTTTCCATTACAACTTTCCAATGTACTATACATTTTATGTACTCATCATGTTTATCATTTGTCTCCCCTGAAAAGGTTTAAACCTTAGAGGGCAGGGTTTTTTGTTTGCTTTGTTCACTATTGTATTCCTAGTACTTACCGTGGGAAGCCTGGTATATAGGTGCTCAATAAATATTTCTTGAACACTAAGTACTGCCTTCACACAGTTGTCAATGCCCCGAAGACTACCTGGACCACACCTACAGTTGAATGAGTTGGGTTTATTACATGTTACAGCAAGGGAAAACGTGCAGCATGAGGAACTGTGAGGTTTCTCAGTAAGAGGGTATCAGCAAGAGCCTGGGAATAGAACTTCAGTTTTAGTTGGGTCATCTGGCAGAGGGTCTAAGAAAATGGATGTTTGGTCCATTGGATGCTGTCAAAAAGCCGGAGCATATCTATAATTGGGTAAAGAACAGCAGTTGTTCATTCAGCAAGAGAGAGGGATGTTCGGTATTGTCTGGGGGCACGCTGACCTTGTTTTTATCTGTGCTTGGGCAAAATGAAAACGTGGCCTTGCTTTGTTTCATTTTGTCACAGCCTGAGATCAAACTTGTTTGAGGTTGGTATTCTGTGAAATTGTTAGTCTAACAGGAGAATAACATGGCATGGCTCTAAGTGCCTCCAGGTTCTGAAATCTGGATGTTGCTTTTGTTTTTTCCCCTTAAGTGTATCACAAGCAGCTACACACTTGTGGAGGAGTGAGTGGAGAAATAGGTGTAAGGAGAGGATAGAAACTTCTCTGTTCTCTGCAGACTCTTGTATGTCCACATGTCGAGCCCGTCTCACAGGGGACCCCCCTTTTTCACCATCCTCCACGTCGGAATGGGGTGAGGACTGAGGCCTGCTCAGTGTAAGGCAGTCCCCCCTTTTCTGTTATCTTTGTCACATTCCCCACTAGTGGGCTAAACAAGTCAGAGCAGTTTCAGCTAAGCCTTCCTCGTGGTGGCTCTTCTTTCTACTGCGGGAGGGGTTTGAGGAGAAAGCTACCTCCCTTTCCTCTCAGGTTTTCAGGGTTGTGTCACTTTGCTGGGAGTCATTTGTTCAGGGGCTTTCAAAATACCTTCACAGAACTTTCCATGGTGAGGGGAGGGAACTAGTCCTTCGTATATGTTCCCAGAACAAACCCTATTCCCACAAAGAGAAAACTAGGTGATAAAATCTAGGGGTGACATCCAAGTTAAACTGTTCACTTATCCCCACCTCCGATATCTTGCCCCCAACGCTTCCTAAAATTCCACCAATTAGAGATTTGCTTAAAGAAGCAAACCTTCCCGGGATGATTGTAAGGAAGCAAAGAAGGGTGTTGCTACTGGTGACTCCTGGTTCAGTGTAACTGCACAGACAAGAGAGAGGTGGAGCTGGGCAGTGAGGATTTGAGTGGTTCACAGCGGTTCTGAGGCCAAGGGCACGTTTGGAAGGGCAGGCATGGGGAGGTTCCCTGATGCAGAAAGGAGGGTGGGAGAAGCAGCCAGCCAATGATTGCACAGTGCAGGCAGGGGACCCCAAAACTTGCTGACAGGTGCCGAGTGAAGGGATCTCCTCTCAGCGAGCTATGTTTAATTAGGTGAATGACAGAAGGTGCACCAGCACCCTGTGCTGCATGCGCAGGAAGCAGAAAGCTGAGACCAAACAGGTGACACAGGCACTGAATTGTCCTTTTTTTTTTTTTGCTTGTATTTGTTGTGTAAAGCTGCACATTTTATTAGGAGTTCTAGGGACACCTGGGTGGCTCAGTGGTTTAGCACCGCCTTCAGCTCAGGTCGTGATCCTGGGGGTCCTGGGATCGAGCCCACATGGGGCTCCCTGCCAGCAGCCTGCTTCTTTCTCTGCCTGTGTCTCTGCCTCTCTCTCTGTGTCTCTCATGAATAAATAAATAAAATCTTAAACAAAAAAAAGGAGTTCTGCCTACCACCTGCCATGGAAAGTGCACCTCCCATCCATCCACCAGAATCTGGGGAATAAGGAGGAGAGAATCGCTTGGTAACTTTGTAATGAATGGGCGAGGATTTCTGAGGCAGTAATGAGGGGGTTGACCAAAGGGAAAACAGTAATCAGTGGAAAGCAGTGTTTTGAATAAAACTCAAAGCAGAAAGTGTTCTGATAGGTTAGATTTTTATATATACATATATAGCCTTCTCTAACATAAAGTGAATTTTAACTTTAGCAAAAGCTTTTTCTCCTCTATTGACGAAAACATATGCAGATAAATCCATTTTTCTTATCTTGAGGCAGACTATAAAAAAAAATCAAAGATAAGGAACACTTTTAAAGACCATGATTCTTATTGTATTCATAAAATTATATTCCCTTTAAAATACCATTCTCCTGGGGCGCGTGGGTGGTGAAGCTGGTTAAACATCTGCCTTCTGCTCAGGTAGTGATCCCAGAGTCCTGTGATCACCCGGCATCAGGCTCCCTGCTCAGTGGGGAGCCTACTTCTCCCTCTCCCTCTGTGCATCCCCCTGCTTGTGTTCTCTCTCTCTGTGTGTCAAATAAATAAAATCTTTTAAAAAGAAAATACCATTCTTTTCAAATCATAATTTATACCTTCAGTATAACATATATGTTAATAAGTGAGGTAATCTTACCCATCTTTGTGCTATGGAGGAATACAGATATTTATTCAATTTATGGATGAAGAAAATATCTACCTCCATAGCACTTGAAAACTGATATTTTTGTATCTATCCATTTACTTAGTACTCCTTAAATGTCTTTGAATAAAGCTTTACATATTATTTTAGTAATTGGTCTGTTCAGATTTTCTAGTTTTCATAAATTATTTTATTTATTTTTTCGTAAAGTATTTTAAATTTTGGTTTTACTCCGTGTTCTAGACCTAAAAAATGCTATACAGTTTAGCTGGTGACATCTAGTGGTGAAAAATGATGATTACATACAACATGCAGTGCTTGCAGCTTTGCTGATGGAAATATTCAAAAACCACAGATTCCATGGAAAAAAAACCTATGTCAGTCGGAGTTTCTAGTTGTAACCAATCAAAACAAAATCTCACTGATTTGAGCCAAAAAGTGCTGTCCCAGGAGGACAATGTTGCCACTTAACACCAACACTATGGATATGTGGTTCTGGATGCCCCAGTAGGAGCTGCCACTCCTGGACATGGGAATTTCTGGCACCACCACCTTTCAGGTTCTTTGGTTCTTAAGATGTCAATTCAAAGTCTAGGGTAGGAAGAAAGGCACACACACACACACACACACACACACAAACAAGGTCTAGAGTAGGATGGATCTTGGCCACTAACACATATGGGTACCCTAGCTGCAAGGGAGCCTATGTAAGCATCTGGACGTTTGGGCTTACTTAATGAAACAATAAAAAGTTATTATAAGATTAAATGAGATGACTATTTGATAAAGTACTTAATCTTGGTGCCCAGAATTTGATGAGTTTTCCAGAATGATAGTTGATACAATTCTACATTTTTATTCAATCGTGAGCTTTTTTTGAGGTTAAGGACCACATCTTGTTCATTTTATATTCTGGACATAGGGTATGAAGTTCTGTGAGTGTTTTTCGTTTTTTGTTTTGTTTTGTTTTGTTTTTGTTTTTGTTTTTGTTTTTTAGATTTTTAAAATTTATTCATGAGAGACACAGACACAGAGAGGTGGAGACATAGGCAGAGGGGAGAAGCTGGGAGCCTGATATGGGACTCGATTCCAGGAACCCAGGATCACTACCTGAGCTGAAGGCATATGCTCAATCACTGAGCCACCCAGGCATCCCAGTTCCATGAATATTTATTAAATTGCACTGCTTGCCTCTGAATAGAAGCAAGCTTCTATTCTACCCTTGCTTCTATATCTCAATTTATGTATAGTCCTCTTTCAAACCTTTAAAGAAAAAGCACTTTAAAATAGAAATATATACCAATAATAATAATATCCATCCAGTATTTAAATTTTTTTCCTCCAAATTATCACTAATAGAAAATTACATCTCCCTACAGGTCTTCCACAGTACATTAATGCAGAAGATAAGATTTTATCTTATGAAAGTATTATCTGATGGACAATTAAGGCTTTGTGTTGTTCAACCAATACATCTCACATCATGGCTGCTCATATTCTTCATTCTGAAGTCTATCTCTTCTCTAAAACCTGCCCGGCTTCCAATTTATCAAAGGAAACCTTTTATAGCTGCTTGGAATGCCCCAACGGATCAGTGTTTGATAAAATACAATATAGGATTAAATTTGAAAATGTTTCAGGTTATTGGAAGCCCACTGGCCAAGGCCAGGGGGCAAAATATCACTATATTTTATGTCAACAGATTGGGATACTATCCATGGTATACATCACAGGGGGTTCCCATTAATGGGGGTCTCCCCCAGAACATAAGTTTGCAAGTGCATCTAGAAAAAGCTGACCAAGATATTAATTATTACATCCCTGCTGAAGATTTCAATGGACTTGCTGTTATAGACTGGGAATACTGGCGACCTCAGTGGGCCCGTAACTGGAACACAAAAGATGTCTACAGACAGAAGTCAAGAAAACTGATTTCTGACATGCAAGAGAATGTATCAGCTACTGATATTGAATATTTAGCCAAAGCAACCTTTGAAGAAAGTGCAAAAGCTTTCATGAAGGAAACCATCGAATTGGGAATTAAGAGTAGACCCAAGGGCCTCTGGGGTTATTATTTATATCCTGATTGCCACAATTATAATGTTTATGCCCCGAATTATACTGGGTCATGCCCAGAAGAGGAAGTTTTGAGAAACAATGAGCTCTCTTGGCTCTGGAATAGTAGTGCTGCTTTATATCCTTCTATTGGTGTCAGAAAATCTCTTGAAAACAATGAAAACATTTTGCGCTTCTCGCGATTTCGAGTGCATGAATCCCTGAGGATCTCCACCATGACATCCCATGATTACGCTCTGCCTATCTTTGTCTACACAAGGCTAGGCTACAGAAATGAGCCCTTATTTTTTCTTTCTAAGGTAAGACATCCCTTGCAAAGATGGGGAGATTTCCATCCTGTTCTTAAAAGAGACTTTTTTTTTTCTTCAAGGTTTTATCTATTTATTTGCGAGACTGAGAGCACAAGCAGGGCGAGGAGCAGAAGGAGAGGGAGAAGCAGACTCCTGCTGAGCAGGGAACCCCATACAGGGTTGATTGCAGAACCCTGATGTCATGACCTTAGCCAGAGGCTGATGCTTAGCCTACTGAGCCACCAAGATGCCCCTAAAACAGACATTTCTTTGTTAATTCTCTTCTTTGAAGAATTCCCAATTATGCTCTTTCCTAAGAGCATAATTGTTCCTAAACTACCATCCACTTAGACTCTTTATTTATGCCAACTGAATCTTAATTATTTATCATTCTTTTAAGGAACATGGTATGGAAGGAAGGTTAGAAGACAATAAGAACAACTCCTCCCCACTTTCCTCCCCAACTTTGATGGTGCTCCCTCATGATTGGCCTTTATTGGAGCAGGTAGTGGTGGACCAGCTGGAAAGTCAGAGAGGGGATTTTAAAATGGAGTAGTTTGCTCACACATGTGGAAGTGTAATTGGAAGTGTTCTTGCTTCTGGCCTCACCATCTAATATCAAGAGGAAAATGTTTTCTTTTTAATGTGTAATACCGGTTTTGATAAAAGGTACAAGAGAGGCACAACAATGTGAATACATGTAACACTACTGAACTATACACTTAGAAATGGTGAAGGTAGTAAATTTTATATGCCTTTTTACCACAATTAAATAGTTCTTAAAAATTAAAAAAATTTTTTAAAGGCATAGGGGCATTACAAATCTGCAAAAAGTAGGTGGATCTATAGATTTAGCCATCTGGTTTATTCTTGACTCTATGACCATAGCTAATGGAAAGTTGGTAAGAATGGTGCAAGTTTTTAAATTCCATCATAAATTCATCACCAGTCCATGATTTTGCAATCCTAGGTTAAAACTTACAAATACAAGTTTTAGTCTATTTATTTTACTACTGTAGCCAAAGACCTCCCATAAACCACAAGGGTAACTTTTAAAATAGATGAACTTTTGGCCCAATTATCTCTGCCTTCTTCTCCCCTTGCTACTCTACTCACTCAGATGGAAACTTCTAGAAATAAAAACTTAAAAGCAGATGACACTCTAGTGGTTGGACTTGGGTAATTATGTGTAGACTTACTATGTTAAGAAGAGTTGAGACTCGTTCAGGCTTTTACATGGGTGGTATAGTGGTATTTTAAGATATTATTGGATACTATGGGCTTATCACATTTCTTCCTTCTCCACCATTACAAGTTTCAATTCATCAGTGTGTCTTAAAATATAAAGATGTTCTGACTGTGAGGCACCCAAGGGAGAAGGCTCATCCAGATGAGGATGTTAGTATGACCAATAGGTATCTATGGAGCATATAGGGAGTACAGCTTAATCCTCAGAGGAAGAAAAGGCACAGATGTATCGGGATTTGGTAAATGCTAAGCCTTGGACACCATTGATGAGGTCAGTAAGAAAAAAAAGTCTTTATTGTGAACTGATATTTGTACTTCCAGAAAAGTCAGCAACAAATGATTAATAACGATAGGAAATCAATACTACCCAGGAGGTTTAAAAAGTTCTCTAGAACTTCTTGACCCTGGAACTGAAAGTTAAATACTACTTCCTTCTATGAAACTTCTTTACATTTTATATTTGGCTTAAACAAGTTTCTATCTTTGATGATAATACATTTACTTTTGAAAGAAATAATAAACTTTAAAGGATGAAGTGTTCATATTGAAAGATTAGTTTAGACTACTGGTACATTGTGCACATTCTATAAACCTAGATAAGCTTCCTTGAGTAGCTATAACCTCAGAAATGTTTCTGTTCCAAAGAAATAAGGAACAAAGGTTAGGGTATCATTAAGAAACAGCTCTCAGGCAGCCCTGGTGGCTTAGCCGTTTAGCGCCGCCTTCAGCCCAGGGTGTGATCCTGGAGACCCGGGATCCAGTCCCGCGTCAGGCTCCCAGCATGGAGCCTGGTTCTCTCTCTGTATCTCTAATAAATAAAAAATATTTAAAAAAAAAAAAAAAAGAAAGAAGAAGAAGCAGCTCTCTTTGACAGGCCCAGGAATCATTCTGTAACATTCTGAAAACTTTCTGAATGGGAAGGTATTTCCAAATATTTCAAACCATCAGTTCAGCCACCATTTTACTCTACCCTCTGTAAAAATATGCCCACAAAATTTTTGAAACCTTTTGAAACGATATTCATTTACACCAAATCATAAATGACAAATAATGGCTTCCATTTCTAATCTTCCCCCAAGATAGCTGCACTTTATTTTTAAGATTTTTTATTTTTAAGTAATCTCTATACCCAATGTGGGGCTCGAACTTAACAAACCTGAAATCAAGAGTCATATGTTTCACTGGCTGAGCCAGCCAGCACTCTGATATCTGCACTTTAGAGTAGTCGTGTATGTGTGTGTTTGCACAAGTATATACAAACATATATAGTTAGGATTACAAAAATGATTTAACAATAAGTAGCAAATTTCCTCACCTATCCAGACCTCAGTACCTCAGCGTCTTAAGATATACAATGAGGCACTATTACCTGCCCTACCTACCTAGCGGTAATACTATGAAAATCAAATGAGAAAATTTGAGACGCTACAAAAATATATGTAATATAGAGTTTCTGATTCAGCATGGTAAGAAGCTTGGAAATTGCCACTCCATCCTAACAAGTGAAAAACTAAACAGACTGAAAAATCAAAGCTTCATAAAAAAAAGAAAAAAGAAAAAGAAAAATCAACTCTTTTTAGATTCATGAGGACACAAGACAAATTCCTGCCCTCAAAATTTGAGGTGAATTACAGAGAATACAGAGAATCACAACTTACTAGATCAGAAATCTCTGTGGGAACCACTGCCAGAGTAGGGAAATCTGAATTACAATTGATGAGTTGCTAGAGACTCAGTGAAGACAAATCTGAGAAATAAAAACTCCAGGGGACTCAGTCATGGGTGGGTATGTACTTTTGTGAGTTTTCCCTCTAAAAGCTTATCAGGTGCTCACAATGAATATCAGAGAAAAATCTTATGCATCTAGCAGGGGGCAGGAGAAAAAGAACTGTTTTGAATACTCAACAACATTCTGTTCTTCTTAACAAAGTCTGCCCTCAGGAGAAACTATTCAACCAGAGCCAAACCTACTGGGGACTTAGCAGAGCCTAAGTGAAGGGGGCACGGGGGGGGGGGGGGGGGGGGGGGGGGGGGGGTGCGGGGTGGGGGGGTGGAATAAATACTCAACTCCAGTTGGCTCGGGTCTCCCACTTGCAAGGGAAATGCCCTGCTCTAGCCCCATCTAGCCAGCCTATCTCACCTAAGAAGGGGCTAGACCAAATTAGAGCCTGCAGGGCCTTAACACTGTATTGCTTTGCCTGGTCTTGGGATCCAAATGACACAAACCCCCTCCGGGTCCCTGTGGAGGCAAAGTCCTCAGGGGAGTGTTGCAAACAGGGAAGAGAATTTAGCTAAGAGGAATGCAAGGTATTCTTTACATTCGGAGAAGAAAAATTTCTGGGCCATGTACGGATGGCTGGTTTGTGTGCATGTGACCTTAGTTGACTTTGATTAAACAGCTTCTGTTGGCTATTTCTAGGCTGTCATCAAAATAATATCCTGTTTGGGAAAATTCAAGCTTTTCCTTAAAAATATTTAGTATGCTCTTCCATGTGAATATGGAGTATAACTTAGAGCCTTGGTTTATTCAATATCTATTTTACTCTGAGAACTAAAGAATCATCCTATTATATTGAACTCAACCTCGAATCCTAATCCCTGGCATGCTGTTTTATAGCCAAATGAATAATGAACTCTATTGTCTTCAATCTAGCAAGATCTAATCAGTACTATTGGAGAAAGTGCTGCCTTGGGAGCTGCAGGCATTGTTATCTGGGGAGACATGAATTTAACTTCGTCTGAGGTAAGGCAGTACCTTGAAGGTATAGTTAATATTATTTAAAGTATTTGCTCTTTTTTTTTATAGCTAACTCCAGTTGGAGCTCTCATGGCTCCCACAATAAACCAGCTTTAGACTTCAAGTCCAAATCAGTGCCTAATACATAGAAGGAGCTCAATAGTATTATTAACTTTTGTTAAGATAGTAATCATATTACTGACATTTGTAGACTATTATGTGCTGGGATTGTGCTAATTGCTTTTTGTTTTGGATGTGCTCACTTACTGGTCATAATAACCCTTATGCGGTAGGGTTATTTATTTATAAATGAAACAAAAGAGGAAATCCAACTAGGGTAAATAGCTAGTTAGGCGAGTTAATGGCATTAACTGCAGTTTGACTGGAGCCCTTGCATTTAACTACTACATACAATGTGTCATATCCTATTTTGAGAAGAAGAAACAGATGGTAACTTTTTAATCTCCGCATTGAATCTATTTTTTCTTTATGGAGAAGTTAGCTGAAAATTAATAGCATTTAAAATGAGACCTATATAGTTCTTCTCAAATTTCTCCCAGCTCAGATATTATTTACCCTAATAAATCTTTCTAGTTTTCCCCAATCCACATTAGTCACAGCCTCTTCTGTATTTCCAGATGCTGTTTGTTTATATCTCTATAATACGATATGTTTGCCTGGAATTGTAATGCTCGTATCCTCAACACTTTTTGTTAAATTGAATTTTTTGCAAGTTCATGATGATCTGATATTATTCTTAGGATTGCACAGGCTCAATTTGTTGCTGTCAAGGTACCTGTCATGAAACTGTGACAATATAAGGTTAAAGTTTCCTCTGTCTAATATAAGAATTTGGTAGAAGTGGGGAGAATCAATTCCTGACCCTCTAGGTGTGACATTCCCTCCCCCAGCCCATGCGGCTCAAGAGAGGAGCTCCATCAGGATGCTGAGTGCACAAACCAGGTGGCCTCTGTTTAGAACACATAATCGGAACCACAAAAAAATGATCCAGTCAGCCTTCCAGGCTTTCCTGTGTTTCAATTGTGTACAGATGTCCAGAATCCAGGGCAGTTGATATTTGAGCATAAATAACAGGAAAATCTAGGAAGCTACAGGTTGCCACTTAACAATTAACTGGTAGAATATGAGAATTCAGGTTCCTACACAACCCTGAAAGGTGGCCAGAGGACAGCAACTCTGGCATGATTTCTAATTTGGGTTTGTTCTTTTTTTCACATTCCATTAATGTGGGGGGCCAGAAGGAGAAAAAAAGATGTAAATGGAAAGAAGGCAAGGTCATCATATGCTGACTCTGGGACCCATTGACAAGTTCAGTTGCTTAGCCCTAGTGTAACCTATTCTCCATCTCCTGCCTCTTGGACTTGCATCCTTTCTTTTTTCTTTTTTCTTTTTTCCCTGGAAGGATTATATTTATTTATTCATGAGAGAGAAGCAGAGACATAGGCAGAGGGAGAAGCAGACTCCCTGTGGGAAGCCTGATGTGGGACTCAATCCCAGGACTCTGGGGTCACACCCTGGGCTGAAGGCAGATGCTGAATCACTGAGCCACCCAGGTGCCCCCTTGCAGCTTTCCTGATCAGGTTCCCTGTGTTGCAGCATCTGAGCCTAAGAGATCAACAACAGGAGCCAAATGTTAGGTTTCACTCAGGTCCAAAGAACTGCCTTGTGGGCCCAAATGCTCTAACCCTATTAGTGCCAAAACCCACTAAGACCCATTTGTTTCTACATTTCTAGGGCAACTGTACAAAGGTGAAGCAGTATGTGAGTTCTGACTTAGGACACTACATAGTCAATGTGACCAGAGCGGCTGAGGTGTGCAGCCTTCACCTGTGCAGGAGTAACGGGAGATGCATAAGGAAGGTATGGAAAGCTCCTGATTACCTGCACTTGAACCCTGCAAGTTACCACATAGAGGCCTCCAAGGATGGAGAATTTATTGTGAAAGGAAAAGCATCTGATATGGACCTGGAAGCGTTGGAGGAGAAGTTTTCCTGTCACTGTTATCAGGGATACGAAGGAGCCGACTGTAGAGGAACAAAGACGGCTGACGGCTGCTCTGGGGTTTTCTCTTTTTCTAGCTCACTAATAACACTAGGCCTGCTGGTTTTAGCAGGTTATCAGAGTATCTGGTCATGACATAATTGAGTTTAAATGGAACTGTGTGCCCTGTAGAGTAGTCACTTAAAGAAAAGATGAAACTTAGGACTTTTTTTTTTTCTCTTATGAAATACATTGAAAAGGTAGCATAAGTAGACATTATGTACGTCACTTAACATAAACAAGAGCATATTGCTTTATTTGGCCCTGATTTGGTTAAGAAACCAGATCCAGGAATAAAATCAGTGCAGTCCTCTTCCTTACTGGAATGTTTAAGCTGTATTCAAACTAGACCCGTATATTTTAGTCTTTATATGAACATATGTGTATGTACATATACATATTAAATTATTGATTTCAAAGCCTGTGGGTGTTTTTTTGTTTGTTTGTTTGTTTTGCCTAGAAATGTATTAAGGACAGATTGCTAAGCAATTATCTGAATCAATGGAAGAAGTCACCTCAGGGTATGAACTGGTCACTCGATCTACTGAAAAGGACCAAATGCAAAGTTCCTTGTCCCAGCCTTAGGTTCACACTGGGCTTCTGTTCCCCACCTGAGCTCACTGAGTGCAAAACTAGGTCCTGATGTAGCTTCTCATGGGAGGTGCAGAGGCTGAGGCAAATGGAACTGTTTTCAACTCATTGCAAAGCCATCTATTCCAATATGGGGCTTCTCTTTTCCACTATGAGTCCTTCTTTCACAGACCGTGGCAATTTAAACACCGTAAAAGGCTTCAGGAGAGTATTCACGTTTGCCTAGGCTGACATTGCTCTAAATCCAGAAATTGATGTCATACTACTAAAAATGTAGTTTGTGTCTTTTTCAACAAAAATCATCACTAAAAATATATTTAATAAACATTTAAGGGACCCAGAAGTGCCATTGAGAAGGGGTTCTACCAAAAATATTTGATATTTTGGTTCCCACATGTAAGTTTTTAAGCAGTGGTTTAGAGTCAGTTTGAATCTAATTTAAATCATGCTTTCATTACTCAACTGGATGTGCAACTCTAGGTAAGTTATTTATATTTCCCATTTTCTCATCTGAAATTTGGTAATACAGTTCTCAGCTCAGTGGATTCTCAAAAGTAAATGGAATAGCACATCCCATGCATACTTTGGCTCTTATACATGTTGCTAATCTTCAACTATCTTCCCTTAATCATCAAAGTAACAGAAACACTTAGAATAAAACAAAGTCTTGACCAATTTCCTCGTTCTTCTTCTTCTTTTTTTTTTTTTTGAAGATTTTTTACTTTATTCATGAGAGACCCAGAGAGAGACAGAGACCCAGGCAAAAGGAGAAGCAGGCTACATGCAGGCAGCCCAATGCGGAACTTGACCCCAGGATCCTGGAATTACAACCTGAGCCAAAGGCAGATAGATACTCAACCACTAAGCCAGCCAGGCGTCCCCAATTTCCTCTTTCTGATGTTATGTTTTCTTTTTTTAAAAGATTTTATTTATTTAGTCATGAGAGACACAGAGAGGAAGAGATGCAGGCTCCATGAAGGGAGCCCGATGTGGGACTTGATTCTGGGACCCCAGGGTCACGCCCTGGGCCAAAGGCAGGTGCTAAACTGTTGAGCCATCCAGGGATCCCCGTTATGTTCTATTTATAAACCACTTATGCGTTGTTGAGAGGCATGTTCTACCCCTGGAGAAAATCTACTTAGAAGGTAAACCCTAGATACATATAATGCTATAATAGAAGGCATCTTTTCTCTTTTCTAGGAAACCTTTCAATCCAAGTGTGCTGTTTTTAGCTCTGAGTCCAGCTTGTCAGACTAATGGACATGGTTAAGGTCTAATTTCTAAATGTGAAATACAAGTGAAAACAAAAAACTTTTACAATACTATGAATGAGAGGTATCATTGCATAAACTTTTAAAAATTTTATTTTTTATATCAAAGATGATATAATCACATAGAAAACTTAGAAAATAGAAAAATAAGGAAAGTCACAAATAATCACTCTTGACATATTGGCAACTTTTGGTGTATTTCTAGTCTTCTAAAGTGTTTTTTTTTTTTTTTTACATGATTGTAATACAAATCATGCATAATTTTGTGTCCTGTGTTTTTCACTTAACCATGCTATAAGCAGACTTCGTACTATTTCATAATCTTCATAAATGTTATTTGAATGTCATCTTTAAAGCCACATAATAATCTATCGACTGGATGGAGCAAAATTTCATCAACAATTTTCCATAAGTTTGTTTGTTTGTTTGTTTATTTGAAAGAGACAGAGAGGAGGCAAGGGGCAGAGGGAGAAGGAGAGGGTGAATCCCAAGCACATTCCCCGCTGACCAGGGAGCCTGATGTGGTTCTCCATCTCATGACTCCAAGACCATTACCTGAGCCAAAATCAAGAGTAAGAAGCTTAGGACTGAGCCACCCAGGTGCCCCCCATAAATTTTAATTTTTAAATGTCAAGCTTTTACCGTTTAGTCACTTCATCAGAGAATACTTTCCAGATCACCCTCCTAATTCATTAATTCACCTAATAATCAGTTTTTACATTCATCAATTTATTAAGCATTACTTCTTATCAGGCACTGTTGAAATGTATGCTTGAACAAAACAGAGGCTTGTCTTCCCAGAATTTACATTTTAGCTGGAAGAGACAGATATTAAATATATAAATAAGCAATTTATATCAAATATTAGCTCTTTTTATCTTTTGGCCTGTAGTATTTATCATCATCTGACAATGGTGTATATTACATATTTGTTTATTTCTGTCTTCCCTTACTAGAATGTAAACTAGAAAAATGAGGACTTCATTATGTTCAGTATTTGCTAGAATACTACTTGCTATAGTGCCTAGCACATAGTATGTGTCCTAAGTATTTTGAATGAATGAGTCATTCAATGGTTCAGTAACTTGAATCAATGGCAGCTACATTATTTATGATAAGGGTTGTTTTTTTTTTTAATTCTACACATTAATAGTAAGATATTGCCAAACCATACTCAAATACTCAAGCATTAGTGTTCTATTCTAATCCTAGAACGTTAGCTCTTGAAATCTGTAGTTTAACTCCTCTGTTGAAGAACTCAGGCCTAAAGAGAATGAATCACTTGGCAAAGTCAAAGAGCCAGTTTGTAAAAGAACCGAATCTGGTGGTGGGGATGGGTGAAGTAGGTAATGAGCATTAAAGAGTACATTTATCATGATGAGCACTAATTGTTGAATCACTATATTGTACCCCTGAAACTAATACAACACTGTATTTTAACTACAGTGGAATTAAAATAAAAAACTTAAAAAAAAAAAAAAACTCCTCTAACTCCCCCCCCCCCCCCCCCCCCTTGGCAAAAGGAAAAGTTTTCTTTCCTTTTTGAAAAGGAAAGAGTTTGGAGTTGCTGAGTTTTCTTTCCAACCTAACTGGTTGTAATGGAATCCAAATATATTCTTTCAGCTTTTGACCATGAATGTAATGCATTTTTAAAATTTAATTTGGCCTACTATTTCTAATCATGTTCAATCAAACTCCAGATATTCCAGTCGTAGATTCTCTGTTTAATTTGGCTTACTTCTGCTGGAAAGGAAATCTACTTCCTGAGCTGCTTAATGACCATAGCTTCTTTAGATTGTCCTAACTTCCCTTTATGGAAACAGTAAGGTACTTATCCTCTCTAATCTGCAATATTCTATTTTATAAAAGGGAGACAATAATGGTTTCTTTTGTCCTTTTATACTGACTTAATGAAATCAAGTAGGTAAAATACTTAGTATAAAACCTGGCACATAAAAAACTCCTAACAAATGTTAACTATTATTATCAAGTACTTTCAATATGGGTCTTCATAAAAGCTGTGACAGGCAATATTATCTCTATTTTGAAGAAAAAGTTACATATGATTCAGAGTATTGAAATGACTACTTAATATTGCAAAGAAGTATCCAGGCCTTGAGCCCTTTTTTGGGAAACTTGTTTTTCTTTTTAAGATATTTTATTTATTCATTTGAGAGAGACAGAGAGAGAGAGAGGGCACAAAAAGGGGGGAGCGCCAGAAGAAGAGGGAGAAGCAGACTCCCCACTGAGCAGTGTGGCCAATGCAGATGCAGGGCTCAATCCCAGGACCCAGGACCCCAGGATCATGACCTGAGTGAAAGGCAGATGCTTAACCAACTGAGCCACCAGGTGCCCCTTCTTGGGGCATTTAAGAAACTTAAATTAGTTATCTTTTCATCAGATCTCAGCAGAATACAGGAGATTTATTTGTACCAAATTTCTTTATACTAATCTATAGATATATAACCTACAAATATACTGATTCTGGTATCAGGTATTCAGTGCTTTTTTTGACCCCATGTAAGAAAAATGGTTAAATTAATCTACTAGCAATGTACCCTTAGCTTGCATACTCTAAATATCATTTACATATAAAAGAAACCAAGTTCTCTTAAGTAAATGTCCGATTTTAGGTCTAAGAAGGAAATGTACGCAATAATCAGAAATATCTTGTTATACTACTAAGCAGGGATGCTATCAAACATCACTAGAATTATATCAAAAATACTCACTAGTCAACTTAGAGTCTTCTGCTGCCAAATGTGGGAAAATTCAAGAGTCATTAAAGAAGTGCAATCCATGAAGTCAAAATGATATTAAAGAAAAACCTTCATTGATCACCTTTGAAGAATATTAAGGAACCAACTTATTACTTTGAAAACTGTTAAATACAAGGGAAAAACCAACCATTTATTATCCATATCGTATATGAACTCTATACACCTCAGGGTAACCAAAGAGTGGAGGAAGGAAATATTCAAGGGAATAAATGAAGAAAGTATGAGACTATCGGAATATAACTATTTTGCAATTCCTAATGAATTAATGAATAAGGCACAGATCATCACGGCTGCTAACATCATGATAAAAGATAAAGCCAGACATTACATACCACCTAACCAAAGTATGTAACACTAGCTAAGGATAAATCCTTCTAGAAATCAACAGAAATCTGATCAGGTATCTTCAAATTCACAAGAAACATTAGGAACAAAGGAAAATGCAGAACAACATGACAGGGGTATAATAATCAAAATTCAGCTCTTAAGGAGCTTTATAGGACAAATAATCAGTTTTATCAACAAATAAATTGCAAAAAAATAAATAAAGGAGAATGAACCCACCTGTATATCAACATAGGGCTTGTTAAGTGAATTATAGCAGATCTAGACAATGGGATAAGATTCAGCTCTAAAAGGAAATGAGGAACTTCTCTGTATGCTGTCAAAGGATCTCTAAAATACAACTGTCTTGTTTGGGTTTCATTTTCACTTCTATCTAATCATATTGGAGGCAACTCATGACCTTATACATTAGAAATGTATTTCCAAAAATAAAAAGAAAAAAAGAAATGTATTTCCATCATGTTTTATTTTATTTTATTTTTTTTTTTGCAATCACAAGAGGGTTTATTTACAAGCTCGAGCCTGGGTCCAAGTACACCCAACTCAGCAGAGCAGGGATTTGGACCATCATGTTTTAGATACACTTTCTGGGTATAGCTAAACTAATCTAAAATTTCTTAAGATCTAGTGGTTATGGAACTCTAAAAGGATCCAAATACAAAAGCCAAAATTGACCAACTAACCAGCATAAGCCATTATTAAGTCATGTACCTCAAATATAAAGTAATAAATAGGTTCTATTCAATATTTTTTAGAAATTTGCTTATTCTAAATCTTGGGCAGCAGCTCTATTATTAGAATTCAAAATGATAGAATAAATTTCAATAATGGGAAAAATAAATGTATCAAAGTGAATCTTAATATTGTGCTTTTTGTTTCTACTAGAGAACTAAATGTATAAACTTACTGATTCCTCTGTCTTTAATGCTAATTTTAAGAACTTGGAAAATTTTTAATATTGCTGAACATTTGTTTATGAACTTGACACTTTGTTATTCTCTGCAGATCCAGGAACCATTAATTTTTCACTTCAATGAAATTCACTTCAAATCCCTTTTGTTATGGAAACTTAGAACAGAGTACATACTCCATTCTTTGTATTCGGAAAATAAAAATCTTAGGTCACCATTGAGACTGCTTATTGCATTCTGTTATATTAAGATACTAAGAGAAGTAATTTTCTGCAATCAAATTTATTGCTACACCCAAAATAACACAATTCCTTTGTCAAGGAAAAAATAAATAATAAATATTATTTTTCTACTATATTGCCTATTGCACTGTTTATACACCTAAGTGTACAAGGATGCTATACTCTTTCACCAAGGAGCACTTATTGATTTTAAATTAATTTGTTTGTATTCTTAGAATCTATATTTCCCTCTGGGCATATGAAATCTGTCCTTACTCTCTTTAAAAAATATTAATTTATTTTGCCCTTTGGAGGTAGACAGTGCAAGATTCTCTTCCACAAAGAACACAGGGACTAAATATTGTCAAACTCACTACCTGATCATCTCAAGATAGTACATGACATTCTAGCTATTGCCTCTGAATTCCAGGCAGCACAATGGAAGAAAGTCCAAATAAAGCAAACACAATAAATCTCTGTTAATGTATATTTCCCAGAAACCATCTGGGGAAATAATGCATTAGTTTATATCCTTTGGTAGAATTTGATCACTCAACTCCATTTAGCAGCAAGGAAGACTGGCAAATGTGGTCTTTATTATTCCTGACAGCCATTTGGCTAGACCATTAAAAAATGGAACAGGAGATTGGGAAATAATGAATAATCTATGCAACTACTACATCCTGGATGGTGGACGCTTTTTTCATTTAATTTTTTCCTTCTGCTACTCACTAAAATTTCCTGAAAAGCAGGGACATCTTATTCACCATTGTATCTCTAGATCAAACTCAGACCAGACACACAGGAAGTACCTGAAAAATATTTGTTAAAACAATAAATAATAACTTGCTAGCCAGAGACGCATATTAAAATCATTTGGGGAGCCAACCCAAAACAAGCATTCTTGGGCCTTCTAGCTACTGTGGTGTCAAAAGTCTTGAACTTACATGCATATTCTGAAAAAGCTCCCCAATCAACTCTCATGTGTATTCCCAGTGAGAAAAACATTAAGCTAAATAATAAGAGAAGAAAAAGTAATGTAATCTTTTAAAAAACATTAATTGGAGTTCTGCTTCACAACCTAGGTGGTACTGACCGCAAACAGATTGTTCTTAAGAATTGTGAAAGCCATAATGTGGGAATGCTTTCCTCTCTCTACTTCTCCCTTCTTTCTTCTTTTCTTTCTCCTTTCTTTTCTTGTTTCCTTCCTTCCTTCCTTCCTTCCTTCCTTCCTTCCTTCCTTCCTGTTAAATTGCATTTCTGTCCAGTATTTTACTTCTTTTCATTTTAATTTCCCAAATTAAACATGATTACTATTTTTATTATATATAGACACTTTAGCTTTACTTATGTATTTACCTTTGATTCCCTCATTTTACATTTTTATATATCAAATTTCTGTCTAGGATCACTTTCCTTTTTACTGAGGATCATCTTTTATAGTTCCATTAGTGAAAGTCTACTGGGGGAGAATTCTCTATGTTTTTAATTTGATAATTTCTTAATTTTACCCTTAATTTAGAAAGTTAGTCTCAGTGGGTATAAATGTATAGATTGATGGTTATTTTCCCTTAGCATTTTGTAGATCCTTATCATAGTTTCTTATTGTTTTTGGTGATAAAACTGCTTTCTTTCTTTCTTTTTCTTTTTTTTTTTTTTTTGATAAAACTGCTTTCTATCTAATTGCCTTCCTTTGTAAGTAATCTGGCCCATTTTACAAGTCTAATTTTGGAGTTCTGTAGTTTTGGTTTAGGGTCTAAATGGTTTTTTTTTTTTCTGCTTATCCTGCTTATCATTTGATAGTTTTTGCTTAATCATTTTTATTATTCCATATTGCTACTTTTTAGCCTTTTATACATAGATATTTAATATTTAATATTTGATATTTATAATTCTTGAATATTAGGAGATTGTATATTTAATGTTTCTTATTCTTGCTAACCTTAATAATAATACCATATTTATTTGTGTGTTTAGCAATTTTTCATAATGAATTCATATTTTCTTGATTTTAATCTGTGAGAATTCTAAGTGTCAAAAATTTGGGTTGCTTTCTTATACAGAGGATTTTTAAAAAATTGTACAACTTAATTGAGATATAATTCACATATTATATAATTCATCAAAGTATTCATTTCAGTGGTTTTTACTATATTCACAGAGTTGTGCATTCATTACCCCATTAAATTTTAGAATATTTTTATCACTCCCCCCAAAACTACAAACCCTTTAGCAGTCACTCTTCATTATTCCCCAATTCCCCCATCTAATCCTAGGGAATCACTCATCTACATACATGACATGCCTGAAAGTGACAGGTGGAAGAAGTCAGCCCCAAATTAGTTAATGCTCTGTTCTAGAAAAGTCTTCACCATTAAACGAGTCATAAGAGTTTTTCAAATGCTCTCAGCTTGATTCTTATAAGATAAAATTTTACTTCACAAGAGGATTAAGAATGGCATTTCCCCCTGTTTGTATTCTCTCATTTTCTCATATAAAGAAATAAATAAAATCTTTAAGAAAAAAAATAACATTTCCTTTGTGGAGCCTATATCCTCCAAGAAAAAATATTCTGAGATGCTAATGAGAGTCAATATCAGGGGCTATTTTCCAGTTGCTCCAGAAATACAGCAAAGATGTTCTTTATTAGCAATAGTACAAGGTTAAATCTTGTATTCCTTAGCCAAGACCAAGCATCCCCTTTTCAATCACCTTTCATAGACTTCCAAAGTTTAACCTATAGTTATTTACTTGGCTTTCAACTTATTCAAAACTGACTTTCTCCAGAACTTTGTCACCATTGGGGTTGATTGTCAAAATCCAGGAAGAGGTAAGGGAGAGGAGAAAACAAATTGTACATGAGTAATCACTAGTGACTAGGTCAGGGTGAACTAAATTGTCCTGACTGGGTAGATTCCTTCTGTTGCCTAGTTTAATAATTAATCACAAGTAAATAATAAGATTTCCACACTGAAATCAAATGTTGCGTTTGAACTTCCCTATTCTTTCTTTTCATTGGTCCTTGAACCATATATTATTAACAGACACTGGCAACGCTCACACAGGTCCCCCTAGGTCCCTTATATAATCTGTTGTGTATCTTGTTCCCATAGTTAGTGTGCCATTCACTGTGGTTTTGCTTCCCGCAGCCCTTACCTGGATCCCTTGAGTGAGCAAGCTTATGCTGCCCTCCTCAGGACCTCGTTGAAATTGCATCATTTCTTGGCTACAACTTCTGCTTCTTTTATTCTCCTTAAGCGTTTTTTCCTGAGAAAACTTCCTTAATAAATCACTGCACATGAAACTTTATCTTAAGTTAGCTGCTAGGGAACCTGACCCAAAATTCTTTTTGTTCTCCAAATATTTAGAGACAAGCATAAAGAAGGAAGCTTACCTTTTATGTGGATATAATATCACAGCAAGTTAAAACACGAATTGGAGAACACATTAGAACATGTGACAAAGTGCTAATTGTTCTATATAAAGAACTCTTAAACAGATCAATTCAAAACAATGCAAACCGGGACGCCTGGGTGGCTCAGCGGTTGAGTGTCTGCCTTCCCCCCAGGGCGTTATCCTGGAGTTCTGGGATCCAGTCTCACATCATGCTCCCTGTATGGAGCCTGCTTCTCTCTCTGCCTATGTCTTTGCCTCTCCTTCTCTGCGTCTCTCATGAATAAATAAATAATCTTTAAAAAAAAAATGTAAACCTCACATGGGAAAAGGACATAGAAAATCACAGCAAAGAAACTATGAAATGGCCCAATTTCTTAAATAAAAGAAATTGTGATTAAAATGACAATGAGATACCATTTTTACATCTCCTAGGTTGGCAAAGTCTTTATAAAGTATAACAATACAATGTTAGTTTGGATATGGGGAAATCAGGCTTCTCAATTCTTGGAGAGAGTGTTAACTGATATAATCTCTTTAAGAGTCAACATGGTATATTTCACTTAAACGTGGACAAGGCTTACCTTTTCAACCCCCATTGCTATCTTTCTCATTCTTCTTTCAGGTTTTATAATAGCATTTGCTATAGTCTCAATATTTGTGTCCTCTCAAAATTCATAATTTGAAATCCCAACGTGGTGGTATTAGGAAGTGGAGTCCTTGGGAGGTGCTTAGGTCATGAGGGTGGAGTCTTCATGAATGGGATTACTGCCCTTATGAAAAAGCCCACACAGAGTTTATTAGCCTTCTTCCACTATGTAAGGATACAAAGAGAAGTCTGCAACCCGGAAGAGAGCCAACACCTAACTATACTGACACCTCGACCTTAGACTTCCTAGCCCTGACAACCGTAAGAAATAGATTTCTGTTGTATATAAGTGACTTACTCTGTGCTATTTTGTTATAGCAATCCAAATGGATTAAGACAGCATTTATCATTCTGAAATCATTTGCTTGTTTACTTGCTTATTGTCTCCTCACACTAAAGCTCTACAAGAGCCGAGACTGGCCTAAGTGGTGACTTCCATGCCTGTGCTTGACTTGTAATAAATGCTCCACTTAAAATAGTTGAATCAGGGTGCCTGACTGGCTCAGTTGGTGGAGTGTGTGACTCTTAATCTCAGGGTTGAAAGTTCAAGCCCCACAATGGCTGTGGAGATTAAAAATAAAATCTTTTAAAAAATAAAATAGTTAATTACTTCATTTATTAAGTATTACTTAATTTAATCTCCACATCCATTGTGGAGATTAAAAATAAAATCTTTTAAAAAATAAAATAGTTAATTACTTCATTTATTAAGTATTACTTAATTTATTGATTCAACTAAGTAATCAGCACCTATAGTATAGCTGGAGATGCCCCAGTGAATCTAGAACATCTCAATATTCTTCTGTAGTATCTGAAATTCTTACTTAGGCAAATAATTAAGACACTAGGGAGCTTATTAAACTAAAAAAATCTAAATAGAAGTAAATTGACTAAGGAATCGGAGCAATAGGAAGTTGTAACTGAGGTTGTGAGCCAGGTAAGATCAGAATCATGAGGTAATCTTAATTAATTGCAAGCAAGTAGATGGCAGACCTTGGCAGTAGTGTCAGAAGCTTTACTTGGGTTGCAGAGCTTATGGCCAAGAGATGTTTTAAGATAAAGTACAAAGGAGAAACCAGAATTAAAACCAAAGCAGGCAGAGTACTACAGTGTTCACTAGAATGTTCTAAGCAGAGAGGTGAAAACCAGGGCACAGGAGAATATCCTTCAGGCATCAGAACAAATCAAGCGATGAGAAGCTGTGGGGTACAGCCAGAGCCTATGGAGGGCCCATGAGTGCAGGCATAGAAGAGTTAAGGGGAATATATGACATTATTTCTAGATGAAGAGGGAGGCATTAGAGGTGCCAGCAAATTTAGGCAGATTATGACAAAAATAATGGAGACCCCCCCCTTTTTGCCACAGGTAGGAATATGGAAAGGGGCTGGGCTGAGGTGTGGAACAATTCTGTTGCTTCGGACACTATCCTATATTTGACTACAGACACCAGTGCTGCAAGAGACTGAACCTCCAGCCATGCCTCTTTGGGCTGTTTCTGGAGTTCTCTCCCTAAAAATTTAAAATTTGAGTCTAAATCTTTGAAGATAGTCAGAAACTTCTCGCATGTCACCCTTTTTTAATGAAACAAATCTCATGAACTGAAGAAGGCACCTGGGCCACACAGCAACTGGTTTATTTTCCTCATCTGAACTGCTGACGTAAGGCCCTCCAGGACTTTGGCAATAGAGTATATTGGTTCTGAAATCTGAATCTAAGGGATTCAACTGAAACTTGCCTGTCTGAAGTAAAAAATAAAGTTGTGTAGCATGTATAAAACAGACAAAACTTGTGCCTACCTCTGAGGGTTATTATTGGGAAGAAATGTGTTAATATGTGTACAGTGTCTAGAGAGAGAAGGGAAGAAGGGAAAGGGAGGGAAGGAAAGGAAGAAAATTAAAATGTTAGCGACTATTCAACTCTCTTCTTAGATTTGGGACTGAAGCTAGACTCAAGCCAGTGCTGTTTGTCCTCTGTTATCTCAGTGTGCTTTATATGACAAAGATGTAGGCTCAATGCTGATGGGCACAGACTTCACCCTCTCTAGACATTGTACTTTTCTGAGAAAGTTATATGTCAAGGCTGTATTTTATCACTGTTGGCAAAGTTAGAAGGTAATATACATTAACCAGGAAATAAAAGACCCCCATAAATAATTCAAATATACTTCTAATTTAGATAAATTGTTAGTCTTTTAGTTTAAAGGACTTCTTATTCTAACTTCTCAGGTCCTATAATGTGGAAAGTTAGTAACTATGAACACAGCATTTCCACTTACCTGTTCAAAACTGAGTAAATGAGGTCAAAACAAAACATAATTTGCTACCTTCATACCACGTATCATTCAGAGTGAATGAACAAAAAACAATAGTTGTGCAAAAATTAATAGAAAGGGTAAAGTTATCTAAACCCAAAGCAGACAAGTGGTTTAGGAGTAAGAGCACTGCAAATGGGGCCTAACTGCATACCTTTTTTTTTTTTTTTTTAAGATTTTATTTATTTATTCATGAAAAACACACACACACAGAGAGGCAGAGACATAGGTAAAGGGAGAAGCAGACTCCTTGCAGGGAGCCTGATGTGAGACTTGATCCCAGGACCTTGGGATCCTGACCTGAGCCAAAGGCAGATGCTCAACCATTGAGCCACCTACATACCCCTAATTGCACACCTTTTCATGTCTATAATAATAGTGACTTGTCCACTAGAGGACGTTGTAAAGAGCAAGATCTTCAGAATTAACTAGAACTCCGTTGGTGGGCAAGTTATCTAATTTTTGCTAATGCTTACTTCCTCATTTAGAAAATGAGGATGATAATTCTTACCCCAGAGTGTTATGGAGATGTTCAAATACCATAATTAATTGTTAACTAAAAATCATTAGGTGGCTTCATAATTACTTGTTGATTGTCTGATTTTAAAGATTGCTTGAAAGAAATTGCCTTTCCGTAAACAGTCTCCTAACGACATTTTGCTGAAAGGCTTGCTGTATTCATGTTAACATTTAATATATAACAAATATTGCACATTTGTGTAAAGCAGTTTAGGCGACCAATAAATATTACTTATATCTTGGATTTTTAAAACCGTAGCTATTGCTTGTTAAGAATGAAAAGCAAATAAGCGATACACAATTGAATAAAAACAATATTTTTTCTTAAAATTATAAACATTCACTAAGTAACTAAAGTACTAATTAGATTCAACCTCGAGAGACTCACTGCCCTATAATTATGTTGACAAGTGAACACGTGCCTTGGAAGTTTCTTCTTAAATCTTTGAAGTTATTTTGTTATCTATCTATTCTGTTTTGTGCTTGTTTGTTTTGGTAGCAAAATACTAGGTTTTATAAAGATCTTATCCCCATCCCCTAAACTCATACTTGGCCCATCCCCCAACTTCATAGTTGGTCCAAACTCTTCAAAAGTTCTAAAGCAGAATTTCTGCTCCAGAAATTCTGATTTCCCCATTCTCTCAGAATTCCTTTTTTTCTTGAGCTCTCTGCCAGTCGGTGAGTCTTAGGGACACTCCCATCCCGTCATAAATTAGCCAGATCCTAGTTGTTCGTCACTCTGAGTTCCTGTTTCCCTTGTCTCAGGTGAGAATCATAGGGTACTTCTGCTCTCCTCTGATCTTGGTGAAGAGACAAGTACAACTGCCTGCTCTTCTCATTTTACAAGGGTAAATGTGCTCAGGCTTTTATGGAATAGTGTATGGAGGCAGAAATAACTATAAATATTAATGGGTCTTTACAATGTTATTCGAAGATTGACTTTGTAGTTAAGTTTTCTTTTTGGATAGCATCTGTCACACATTTTGATATATGTGATATGTTAGATGTACTGCTTATTTTAATAACAACAGTAATGATTATTTGTATTTGTAGATGTAATAAGCATGCTAATAGCCAAAAGAAATTTGATACTGAGAAATAATTTTGTTAACTATTGTATCTTTGAGTTTTGGTAGCTGCTCTTTTTCTTTTATGAAATGGAAGCGGAGCCACCTCGTTTGGCCAAACTAATATATAATCACCCAACATTGTAGAGATATCTGAATCCTACATTAATAATTTTTGCCATTATTCATTTTAAATGTTATTTATTTGCCACTTACTTATTCCACTAATCCAATATAAAGGCTGAAAACTCTCTGGATAATTACATTTGACAAGCTAGAAAAATATTTCCATCAGGCTGAGAGAAGAGTTTGAAGTCTGAGCTTGAAGAGGTTGCTTTCTTAGTGGACTCCTCCATAAGATGCCAGGAAGTAGTCACAGCCAAATTAAAGCAAGGCACACTAAGGCTAGAGCCAGTCTGATCTGCTGAGAGAGTCATTGATCCATGAAGACTTTCTCATGTAGGTTTCCTCTCAGATCATGCTATGTGCTGATGAATGCCATTGGTAGGCACAGCAACATCATCAGATCTGGCTCCATGGAGGTGTGAATTTGTTGAGTATCTCACTTCCACCAGAATAAATCCATAATGCTTTTTTATTTAGAGTAAAAATATAATATATATATATATATTTTTAATTTCCTAGGGAAGCTTTAAAGCTAGCAGGCCTATGAATCATGAAATAGTCTTGGACTTTGCCTCCGTTTGTCATGCTTTTCCCTGCCTTTCACACAAAAGAGGGTGGAGGCAAGAGATAATATTATTAATAACAACAGGAACAACTTAACGTTTATTTGGTATTTACTCTGTGTCAGTTGTATGGTAGAAAGAAGAACTTGCCTTTACCCTGTTAGATTCTGCACCTGGAGCCTGTGAGTTGAGCTGACAAAAGACAGATTAACAGGAGAAAAATATATAGACTTTATTTAACATTTTTACAGGCACATGGAAGCTGTTATGGTAGTTTAGTCATTTATGGACATTAAAGAGTCTTCAAACGGATCAGAATTCTATTCTGGGTGCTGAAGAGATTAAATTATTGAGATTTGAGAACTTGACTAAGGCCCACTCAATAAGAAAGGGCTTGTTCTCGATATTGAAAACCCAGGTGCATCAGACTCCAAGGCTTCTGCCATCTGAAGTGCCTTGAACTGTTCCACGGTAAAAAATACATTTTATGTTATGACCAAGAGGACAAATTTGTAAATATATAACTGACACATATGGTTCATAAAATAATGTGTTTTACTGCACGTGATGATTGGTATTCTCTTGCTTCCAATTCTGTCCTGCCCTGTTCTATCCTAGCTTAGCCATTCCACTCTATGATAATCGATTTCACTTCTTTTTTAAAAAGTGCTCATTACAATCAGTTAAATCAGTTTTATGCCTCACCAATAGTCCATGGTCTGAACTTTAGGGGAAAAAAATCCTAGGAATAGGCCTATGGAACATCACTTTCTTGGATAATCATGTTCACAACTACTCTCCATTTTTGCCCAAAATGCATCTAAAATACTGGGATGATGTTTAGCCCTTGCTCTGCAGTGCTCTTTTTCCTTGAACTAGAAGCATGTGATCTCCTTGGAGGCCAAACAGCAGCAACCTCCCAAACTGTAGGTGAAGATAAGGGGGCACTTTGACTGTAAATACAACTTTTACTGAGTTTCTACAATTTGAAGTAAATTTTGCAGCTATGATTCTTCCTCTTCCTTTCTGCCTTTTTCACTGACCACAATCTTTATTTTTTTAATTTAAAAATATTTTACTTATTTATTCATGAGAGACACACACACACACACAGAGAGGCAGAGACACAGGCATAGGGAGAAACAGGCTCCATGCAGGGAGACCGACGTGGGACTCAATCCTGGGTCTCCAGGATCACGCCCTGGGCTGAAGGCGGCACTAAACCGCTGAACCACCAGGACTGCCCACTGACCACAATCTTTAAAGGAGAGTTAGAGTCTGGCTATTTCCCCCAAACTTGTCCATATCATCTAAAAATTTCAGTATCTGCAGTAAACATTTCTTTGGTGTTCTTGGACTAGGAATTCATAATCCCTAAATTTTTTTAGAGGTAGTCCTAGTCTAATTACATATTTTGACTTTTCCAATTGCTAGAAGTCAAAAACAACTGACACCTTGCACCTTACTTTAGATGTCATTCTTATAGTCTGGGATAAATGCAAATGAACCATCACAAGCAAGATTTCATAATATAAATAGTGCACTCTATATATTTGTATAGCTTCTTGTAAAAAATACTTCATAGGTATCATTTCACATATTATCCCCACATCCCTGTGAGTGAGATTGATCCAGGTACCACCAATATATTTCTAAAGAGTTAATACCTAAAGATTGAATAATTTGAATCTTCCAGCTATCCAGTGCTTATCCCATCAAGTGCCCTCCTTAGTGCCCTTCACCCAGTTACTCCCCTCACTCTCCTCCCCTTTTGCCACTCTGTTTCCCAGAATTAGGATTCTCTTATGGTTTGTCTTTCTCTCTAATTTTAACCCACTCAAGATCTGAGCTCCTTAATCCCTTCAGCTGTGAGTGTCTCCATCCTTCAGGTCCTACTGGCAGATGGAAGACTCAGTTAAGATAGAGAGAAAAAAATTAAAAGTGAATGTAAGAAGAGGAGAGAAGAGTCAACTGCAAAAAGAGTCACCACTAAATGTTACTAATGATACTCTGTGGCATATTTGTTCTACTCTTGAGCTATAGCACATCATTAATTGGAAAAAATGGTAGCAGTTAGAGACCATCCTGAGAGGATGGGATTAGACTTGAATTAGTAATATTAAAAATCCCTGCTAATTATAATCTCTAAGATAAATCTTACTATTCATACCACAATGTGAGGTCAAAGTAGCCATTGTTACTTCTTTAACTCTTATAACTCCTTATCTTGTTAATGTTTAAGATAAAATAAATTGGATTTTATCCAATAGGTAAACCTGTGCTTTGAAAGAATAATAGGAAATTAAAAATAATTTAGTGAAACTGAAAAAAAGGAAAAAATAATCTGATCAAAGAATTAATTGATGGATAGATTCACTCATTCACCCATACAGTTGAGTACTTATGGACCTTCTACTATGTATCAGACACAGTACTGGGAACTGGGGACATAGTAGTGAGCTCATAGTTTAGTGAGAAAGATATTTGTTTCAAATGTGAATAAAAACCGTGACTGGTACTAAGAAATGAGTACAATTTTTCTGAGAGCCTGAACACATTTACACTCACCTTGGTGGCAATCAGAAATGAACACTTCAATAGTCAGATGTGTTTGGAATGGCTACACAGTGGGAGCAGTCATTGAGAGAGGTATCTCTAGGCTCAGAATAGATTTTTAATGATCCAGGGCAAAAAGACTTATACAAGACATGCAAGGCAGGATCCCATTAGAATGAAACATGTATAATTCTCATATGGAATTCATACTGCCCATAAGAAATGTCACCACAAAACTCTCCTTCTTCAAAGGAACAAGGATTTTCGTGTGGATAATTAAAGATTTGAGTTTTATTTTACTTTAGATCCTGGCTAAAAAGCTGGCCTAGACTGAATTATCACACATTCCTCAGAAGTGGAGAAAAAGATGAATAGCTTGGGAAGACATTTGCTTGCTTGAAACTTCAACCATAGTTTTGCTTTCACAAAATGTGCATTCTTAAGGTAGACTGTAGAACATGTATTTTTAGGAAGAAAGGTATCAAATCAACTTAAAAACTCTGACAAGATTTTTGAACCAGTCTTCTTCTCAAGAAAAAAAAAAATCAGTCTGCATCCTAAGAGCCTGGTATCTCTATAGGCACCAAATACCGTAAATTGATAAGAAGTAAAACACCTTGTACTGTCTTTGAAATTGAGCTCATATGTTTTTATTCAATGACATTTATCTTCAGCATTTGCAAATGTGCTTAATCACATTTGATGCAATTGGATCCCTATTGCCTTTACTTTTATGAGCAAATAGGTGCTCTCTGTATTAGACTATAGTGGCCATTTGGATCTTTAATATAATCCCACATGTAGATTTAGTAACTATGACTTTGATAATTCAGAGAAATAAAACCCAAAAAGTCATCAGGCTGATCAAGGAAAGAGAATCATTAGTTTGCTAACAGAAGACCAATTGTAAACTCCTAGCTCGTGTTACAACTGGCATACCTTCGTGAATTTCATTGTGCACGGCACTGGTTATCATGGAGGTGCTTGTTACTCCTAAACTTTGACTGGAGCGGTACTAAGGCCTTTTGCCAATTTGTGCTAGGCAGCTGAGACACCGTAATTACAGAAGAACTAGGATTGGTCTCAGGTTTATGATGGGGGGATGTGGGGTTGACTGGAAGTCATTACTTGCATTACTAAGCTCAGTCTGGGGCTTGACAAATGGCATTGCAGAAAGTAACCCCAGCGAAGCTATTGTGTTTCTAACTAGCTCAAATTTAGAGACTCCTTAAGACTTTATTCAATTATTCAAGTAGTTAGTTTCGTCCTATCTGGTTGTGTTGGTGCTTCATGTTTGGCTATAAAAGACATAATTGTCTTCTGAGTAATGTTTGAACTCTGTGGCTTCTGGACGCTTTTATTTGAACATTTTCATCTTAAAGTGATGCCATAAGCCATGATTTTGAGTTTCCTGAAGTTCAGAGTACATTGGGTTCATTTACCTAATTATATGATTAACTCATCCAGGGTACACAATAGTGGAGACTGACAAAGATTCTCTATTGACCATGACAATCAGGCTGGTTGACCTCTCTTTCTGACAAATCCTCAAATGGTGGGCTTCTGTATCCTTCCTGTAGAATCTAGTTCTGGCAAGAACCCTGGTAAGTCAGTTTAGCAAGGAGTCCCATCCTCCATATCTGGTCATCTTGGAAATCTGATTAGGTTTCCTGTCTTCCACTGTTCCCCTAGTGCTTGCCTCATCAAGGCAAGAATCCTGTTAGGTCAGCTTAGCCAAATTTTCCCTTGCCCCTGATGTTCCATCTTAGCAATTTTCTATCCACAGACCCTCCACTTTGCCTTTTGGCTATAAAGTCCCACTTTTTCTTTTTGTATTTGGAATTGAGTTCAGTTCTACATTGCAGTCTCTTTCCCCTACTGTTCTGGTTTTTCTTTGACAGCTCTGTGGATTCTGGATGGTGTGTTTTGGTTTTTGTTCAAGCACTTTCTTTTAAAAATGTCACTATTAGCTGTAATTTTGAGTTTATTGGAATTTAAAGTATATCAAGCTCATTCATTCAATTAATGAAGTAACTCACGTATGTATCTATTGAGTATAAGTCAAGTGACTTGGAAATTTGAAAAACAGCCCTATCCTCAAATTAAGGGTATAATGTGTACATTCTATAATAAGGCCTCTGGAGTCTACAGAGATATTATAGACACAGAATGTTATTACAGGCACATTCACCTTCTTTCCAAAGGAATTTTCTTCTAAGACTAGGATGAATTGTTTTCTTATTTTCAATTAAACACTCTTGCTATTGAACTATTTTGCATTTTCAAAAGCTGAAATATTAATATCTTTCACAAAATATCAATATAACTTGCTTAAGGCCTCAATATCAAGAATTGATGTTTAATAATCCTATGGTTTTCTAGCTTCTTAGATCTATGACTTTCTAATTATATCATGGCCCAACAGGACAAAATTTTATTGCATAACATCAACATGTATAAATTACATCTCTATGTTCTACTACAGCAATTAAATAAAGTTTGATTTTGGGAACTGCTTTTGAAGGATTTTATTTGTTTGGTTCTTTTTTTTTTTTTTTTTTTTAATCTCCCCTCTCCTTTCCCACCTTAGGGGATTCAGAAAATTAGGATTTTTCTCTAACAAATGTCAAACCCGGCTTTCTTAATCACTTTGAAAATATAAAATTTTTTTTAATTTTGTGAGGAGAAATTACTTTTACAGCAAATGCTGTGTACTTCCTTGAAACCAGTTCATTCTTCATCTCTATTATACTACAGAAATCTTTTGTTAATTTAACAAAATGCTTTAACAATCAAAACAACTGCAATTAGGACTTGTTTTACCTGGGTTCTTAAAATTTATAGCATTTTTTGTTAATATGACATCTTTACCAATCTTTTTTGCTACTATAAGGCTCTTGAATTTGCGAGGATGTAAAGCTCAAGTATACACACCCTCCCTCCATCACACAGTAACATCTCAAAAGATTAAGTCTTCCCTTAATTGACTGGGCAAAGAGCTGCCTTTTCCCACCCAACACGTTGAATACTGATGAGCAATTATCTGGAGCAATTTTTGGAGCAGATCTGATATTTCAGAGGAAACTTTTACAATTCTGCCCCAACAATAAGTTGTTTTTTTTTCTTTCTACTGCATAGTGTGATAGGGAAAATCAAATATGGGTATCTGTGAAAAAGAATGAGAAGTTCTATAATGTGCCATGTTTTTAAATCTACCTCTTTAGTGGAAATTGTTTGGCACTTAGTGGTTAGTAGTAGATATACAGATTAAGAATGAGCAGCTTCTTTTTCTTTCTTTCTTTTTTTTTTAAGATTTTATTTTTAAGTAATCTCTACACCCAACATGGGACTCAACATGATCTTACAACCCCAAGATCAAGGGTCACATACTCTAAGGACTGAACCAGCCAGGAGCCCCAAGAATGAGCAATTTCTTTAGCCTTGAGGAGCTCCAGCCTGTGCAAAAACTATCTGTGGGAGACACTGACAAAGTTACCAATGAAGCAGAAGGAACAAAGTAGAGTAATAATAATGATAATAATAACAAAGGAAAAGGAGAAGGAAGAAGGAATTGATGGAATGCCACCAAAAATAGTATTATTCTCTTGTTTAATCAAGTTTATCATCATATCCATTTCTGGCCAAGTTATTTATAAAACATCATAGCGGGATCCCTGGGTGGCGCAGCGGTTTGGCGCCTGCCTTTGGCCCAGGGCGCGATCCTGGAGACCCGGGATCGAGTCCCACGTCGGGCTCCCGGTGCATGGAGCCTGCTTCTCCCTCTGCCTGTGTCTCTGCCTCTCACTCTCTCTCTCTCTGTGACTATCATGAATAAATAAAAATTAAAAAAAATAAATAAAAAAATAAAACATCATAGCTTAATAAGAAATTTCCTACAAAAAAAAAAAAAAAAAGAAAACTTGCTTGAAGTCTCTTCTCTTTCCTGAAAGCATGAATAAATTTTTGCTTTAAGAGAAAATTGCACATGGATTTTTCTGCTTTGGGGACTATTATGCTGGTCTCTTATTTTAAGTTTGCTCAGAAATCAGCTCAGATCCAGTATAACTTGTAACTGGAGGTAGAAGTCAGCCTTTGAGTTGAAATTAGAGACCAAGTAATACTTCAGAAATGAAACATAGTCTACCAAATGTAATTAGTATACAAGGGTTACAAAGGTAATAAATTTGGGGCTGGCTGCTCACTTGAAGTTTTGTTTTCTTATTTTTTGATATTCAAGAATGATTCCCAAAGTATTTATGGAGGTAATCTAGATACATTAAAGTTACCTTTAGCATCCTGAGGCTAGAGGCTATTTGGTGAATATTGTAACTGTAACCTTTATCATGCTCAGTTGTTCTGAGGCCAGTAGGGTACAAGTAACAGGGACCTAAGAAGTGCTGTGGAACATCTTCAACCTTGGGACTCTCCACTCTGGCCCTCCCTTCAGTCCTAATTTCGCTCTCACTAAAGTTATAATCTTGGCTTTATCAGTTTTTGTACACATTTCTGAATTTCACCTTGACATTGATAATAATAATTTATATTCAAAATCTATAATAGTAAGAGGATAGTATATGAATTCAGTTCTTAATTCCATTGAGGTAATATATACGTAGACTCCTTCTAGGAAATGAGAATAGCAGAAGAGTGGGTTCTGAAGACAGTCCTATGACTTGACTTCTCCATCTGTTAATTATGATTTTCTAGAAATAAAGCATTTGTAGTAGAAAAGAAGAGGCTAGAATTAAACCAAGAAATTTAGCTGTTTTGTTTGGCTTTTTCTGTCTTGATTGCCCTTACCTCAAAAATCCCAACCACAGCTCCTTCGAAAAGTAAAATGAGGGGCGCCTAGGCAGCTTAGCTGGTCAAGTGAGCAACTCATGATTTTGGCTCAGGTTGTGATCTCATGGGTCATTAGATTGAGCCTCATCGGGCTCCACTCATTCAGTAGTCTGCTTGGGATACTCTCTCTCTCTCTCTCTCTCTCTCTCTCTCTCTCTCCTTCTGCCCCTCCCACTGAGTGAGCAATTAGGCACTTGTGTGTATGCTCTCGCTCTCTTCCTCTCTCTCTCTCTCTCTCTCTCTAAAAGAAGAAAAAAAAAAGTTAAAACAAGAACACCCTGAACAAGCATCCTAATGAATAAACAATAAGAAGGTGGATGATTATATTCCTCTTCCCACTAAGGAGAAATTGAACTTCAAATCTCTTTTGGCAAACAAAAGGCTAGCCTTAAGTTTTATTTTTCTCCTCAGTTTTTATTTGAGAAACTATATGGTAGCTGAATGAAAGAAAATTAGAAGATCAAAAACATGTAATGGACTCTCAGGAAATATGAATATTCTTTTACATCCCTGGATATTCTTTAATTCCTTAAGCATGTGCTTATGTTTCTGTATATCTCAAAAAACTGCTTGTTTTCAGTAACATCAAGGCAAGGAGCTAGTTGGTCCTTAGTACTTTAGGCAAGCATCTTTACATGTTATTTAGCGATCTTTATAACTAGCTCTGATGCCTGCATAAATTCCTTCAAGCTAAAATACTGTATTTATTTAACCATCTCATCATTGGGTGGTGAAGTTGCTTTTAGTATTTTCTAGTCATAGATGCTACAATACATAGTGGTGAATGACACATTTTAAGTATCTATATCTATCTATATCATTTTTATTACAAAATAATTTAGGACAAATTCTCAGATAAAACATTCCTGTTTCAAAGGTTCTAGCTAACGTGTTGTAATGATAAAATTTCTTTATGAGAGTAAGAGTTAAGTAAGATTTTGGATGTCTTCAAATCTTGAGCTTTTAAATTTATTCTGAGGTAAAACAATCTTTTTTTTTAAGGAATGTTAATGACTTGCCAGTGCTCTAGGAAGATGTTAAAACCAACAGGCAGGGTGCCTGGGTGGCTCAGTCGATTAAGCGTCTACCTTTAGCTGGGGTCATCATCCTAGGGTCCTAGGATTGAGTCCTGCACTGGGCTCCCTGCTCAGCAGCAAGTCTTTATTCACCTTCTGCCCCTCGCCCCTGCTCATGCTTTCTCCCTCTCTCTCTCTCTCTCTCTCTCTGTCTCTCTCTGTCTCTTTCTCTCTCTCAAATAAATAAATACAAATCTTAAAAAAAAAAAAAAAGCCAACAGGCTTCTAGCCTGGGCACCACTGAAGACAAGCTGAGTGGTTTGACCCTGAAAGGACTTCTGGGCAAATACTATTGTTAGGAATTGGGAAGATACTCAAGGCTTAGCAGGAGGACTTTAGGAAGCATTTATCCAGACAATGGGCAAGAAGGACACTTGCAAAGCAACCTAGTTGATCTAAATTGAGAACAAACGTTATACACACTACTGGAGAGATGTTAATCATATGGAATTAAGTCAGGTAAGATTTTCTAGGGAGAGGAGATTCTTGTGTAAAGTCTCTAGTAGATCCTCTCAATGAGGATGCCTTTCTAGATGCTAACCCAGGTCTGCCCCCAATTCTGTGCCCCAAGACTTTGTCTAAAGATGTATTAAGAAGAGATACTTTGTTTCATAAAAATATTTACATATTTTTGTGCCTATACATAAGTTTTGTGTACGTATATATAGAGATACAGATATCTATAAGTATAGTGCATATTTAACTTATCTTTTACTCCATTACTTTGAGATATGATGGAGCACTATTCCAAATAACACTTAAACTTGTTCCTCAGTAGGAGATTTGGGTTAATTCAATAGTTTTGAGCACACTCTTGATATATTACTTCTGGTAGAAGTGACTTTTGCTTCCTCCTCTAGGTGCCTCCCTTCAAAAAAAAAAAGATGAAATCTCATAATTCTATGATAGGTTATTTTCAATTTTTGGCATGCTACTATAAAATGGTCTTTCAAGTAATAACAAACAAAAATGAGAGCTTCAACTGGAATTTTATTTAACAGGTCCTTGGCACAGCATCCTACAGAAGCAGAAAGGCAAAGGGAAAAAATAGCTACATTCACCTCTCTGTAGTCTCAGTAATGATTTGGAAAGATGAGACAAGTGTTAGCTATAACATGATTTGTATCACACAGAGGAGAAAATAATTTTATTGATTCAAACACAGGAGTTCTCCAACTTTAAAAATTGAATTTAACTCCTACACTTAAAGTTGAAAACTTGGCAAAGTTTAAAGTCTTGATACAGAAACATAGTGTAACAATATATTCTATTTATTATTTTTTTCCACTTACAGATGAAGCAACTTGCAAAACATTCTTGAAACATGAAGTAAGAAGAATAATATTTAAAAGTAACGTGATCGTTATACCTCTTTATCCATCAAAGTGGCTTCATTCCACTATCTCTCTTCTGTGCATGAAATATTGGATAAGCCAAAGTGTTTGGGAAGAAATCTTCATAGTCATTAATCTTTGCAATGGGAGTTCTCAGGTTCCAGAATATCTTCTTTAGGAGCTTTTTGGGGTCCAGTGGAACAACCCAAGCAGTGTTCATCTTCCTTCTGATTCCACGTTGCTTGACTCAAGAGTTCAGAGCACCCCCTTTCATCCCAAATGTTTCTTTCCTCTGGGGCTGGAATGCCCCCACTGAACTTTGTGCTAAAAGGTTTAACGTGCAGCTAGATCTGAACCTTTTCTCTCTGATAGGAAGCCCTCTAAAAACCGTCGTAGGACAAGGCATTGCAATATTTTATGCTGACAGACTGGGCTACTATCCCCACATAAATAAAACGACTGGCAAACATGTGAATGGAGGAATCCCCCAATTGGGATCCTTAAAAAAGCACTTGGACAAAGCCAAGAAAGATATTTCCCATTACATAGAAACAGACAGCATGGGCTTGGCTGTCATTGACTGGGACTCCTGGAGGCCTAACTGGGCAAGAAACTGGAGACCTAAACATATATACAAGGAACAGTCTATTGACTTGGCTCAGCAACAACATATACACCTTAATCTCACAGAGGTCACCCAGATAGCCCAGGCAGATTTTGAAAAGGCAGCAAGGTGTTTCATGCAAGAGACTTTAAAGTTGGGAAAGTTCCTTCGGCCAAATTATTTATGGGGTTTTTATCTTTATCCTGATTGCTACAATTATAATTATAAAAATCCCAATTACAATGGAAGTTGCTATGATATAGAAGAGAGAAGAAATGATGAGATCGACTGGTTGTGGAAGGAAAGTACAGCCCTTTTCCCATCCATTTATTTGAAGAGCAAACTAAAATCTTCTCCATTCACTGCTCTTTATGTCCGCAATCGTGTTTTGGAAGCCATTCGGGTTTCTAAAGTAAAAGATATTAAACATCCGCTTCCGATCTTTGTATATGCCCGTCCAGTTTTTACTGATATGTTGCTGACATATCTTACAGAGGTGAGTAAATCAAGGCATGAGGCCTATGAACTAGTGTCCACAAAAGGTGTTTAGTGGAATCCAATATCATTTTCAAAGGGAGTGAGATTTAGCTTTTAATATCCTTTAGGAATATTCACATTGGTGACTGTACATTGTTATACGCATATGAAAAAGAATATATTTCATTTTAATGTAATCATATAATATCTTAAGAACAATAAAAAACTAGGTAGAGTAGACAATATAGTAACTCAGGTCCTTTTTTTTTGCTTTCATGGGTTTTTCTCTTTTGTCAATAGAAGCAATTAAAACAATAACAGAAAAATCTGTAATTTGTTATAGTAGCATAGTGGTGGCAACAAGGATAGAAATAAATAGTGGGGAAGACTTAAATTATTATTGTTGAGCCAGAATTCTTAGCTTTGGTGTTATTTTCTTATGCATAGTATTTCTATTTTATTTCTGTTAACTCTTTTTGTCACATTTGCCAGGATGATCTTGTGAATACAATCGGTGAATCAGTTTCTCTAGGTGTCTCTGGAATAGTAATGTGGGGAAGCCTCAATTTAACCGAAAATGTGGTAAGTTGAATTGATAGGAAATAGATGAAAACATTTCCACTTTTAATGTGTTTGAGGATTGTTGTGGTACTGAATAATAAAATAAGTACTATGCTTGGCACATAGTGGTAGGTGCTTAATTAATACTGGTTGCATTAAACTATCCTTCCTTTGTGTGGTTATGTTATAAAGCAGAAAATATTGTACCTGTTTTCCAATGAGGAAACAGAAATTCAGTGAAATTGATTGAAATTCTCTAGGCTATCTGGCTAGTAAGTGGCAAAAACAGGACTACAACCTCAGTTTTCTGACACGATGTTTGTTTTTTTGTGATATGTCTCATCTTAAAAAGCCTATGAACTGGCCAATGAAAGAATAGTCAATTCTTTTATTCATTCAATTACTATTTATTAAGCACTTACTTTACTTATTCATTTAGTTATTCAGTGGAAGTTTATTACAAGGGCCAGCAATGATGGCCATGGGCCAAATCTGACCTACTTGCTTTTGTACAGCTCATAGGCTAAGAATGATTTTACCTTTTTAAATAGATGGGGAAAAGCCCCAAAATGATAGTATTTAAAATATGTGAGAATTCTGTAAGATTTAAATTTCGGCGTCTATTAGTAAAGTTCTATTGGAGTATAGGCATGCTCCTTAGTTTCAGTGTCTATGGCTGCTTTTGCAGTATAAAGAAATAATTGAATAGTTATGGCAGAGACTGTATCATTCAAAATCCCAAAATATTTACTGTCTGCCCCTTTACAGAAAATGTTTGCTGACCACTTGGTTTATTGAACATCTCTTTTGATTAAGTGCCAGATAATTCTTTAAGTGCTAAAAAATGTAGCAGTGAACAAAGCAAAGTCCTATCACCACGAAGCTCCATCTTTACAAGTGGAAATGCAACATATACAGATAGAATATATTAGGTAGTGATAAGTGCGATAGAGAGCAATGAAGCAGTGTAGCCAGGATAAAGAGAGATAAAATGGTGATACTTAAGATAGGGCAGTCACAGAAGGCCTCTCTGATGAGGTGCAGTTGGAACAGAGACCTGATGGAAATCAGGGACCAAGATGATAAGTGCAATAGCCTTCAGGCTGGAATGTGCTTGTCAAGAAAGACCGAGGAGGTCAGCATGACTGGAGTACAGTAAGCAAGGAAGACAGGGGTAAGAGGTGTGGTCCGCAAGAAGACAGAGGGTCAGATGTAGGACTTCATGGGCCACCAGGGGGCTTTCACTCTGACATGGAAGGCCTGAGAGGAAGAGTTGCAATCTCAAACATTTCTTATTTAGCTGAGCTCAAGATCCATGGTGGAGGGGCAAGAGCAGAAGCAGGAAGAGAAAGCAGTTGACGGTTTGTGAATATGAATGTGGTATGTGAATATAACCCAAAAGTAGAACTGAGAGGACTGACTGAGGGATTGGATGAGTAGGTTGGATAAAAGAAGTGATTAAGATGACTGAGGCTTTTGGTTTGAAAGGCTTGCCTCTGAGATGGGAAAGAGTTTAGGAGAAATGGTTTGGTGGGGTTGGGCAGGGAGGAAGCAAAAAGAGCCAGGCAGGAGTGGGGAAGGGGTGCATAGGCAACTGGGAATTTTTGAAAATATTACTAAATTGTTCAAAATTTCTCTAAGGGAGATGAAAAGGAATGAATGCTTCTTTATTTTCCACAGGTTATATTTAGTATTATCTATTTTAAGTAAAATTTTGAATAAAACTTGTTTTGTTAGGGAAAAAATGGTATTTTTTTTCTGTATAGATGACTTGCTTTCATTTTCACATAATGCACTTTCTTTAGCTCAAAAAGATTTTAAGTATCACCACCTAATCCTTTCCCTCTTCCTTCATTTTCTTCCTTGTTTAGTTCTCTATAACAGGTCTTTCTTCCTCACCTCTTCAATCTTCTTGATTCAAACAAGAGTAAAGCTGTCACATGGCCACTACTGAATTGGAGCTCAACTTTTGCTTCTCTAACAGATGTGGAAATACTAGTGAGTTAGGTGCCATTGAGAATATTCTATGAAGCTCATGGTCCAGGGGTCTTATCCTAGGACCTATAGAGAAGACACTTCATACAACACTCTAAGACCAGAAGAGACCTTTTGTCTCTTGTCCTTCAATAGACTCATTGTATTGTTAACTCATTTCTAAAAGTACTCAGCAGTAGTCCCCATTATGAGATTCTTCCAAGTAATCTGAGTTCTACTACTTATTGGTAGAACTCTATTATCTCTGGCTTGATCACCAATAAAGAGAAATAACATAAAATAGAAGTTAGGAGAAAGGGATATGTCCCTTTTGCAAAATCTTTCATGTCAGAAAATCATTTAAAAATTATAATTCTCCTGAATATATTCCTGATTATCATTCACTGTTTCTCAAATATGTAAACACTCTTCTCAAGGGTCTTGTAATTCTTTAATGGAATAATTTATAAATTCTCCATATACTTCCTTTTTTATTTTTTTCCAGAACTGAGAACTCCACCCTTATTCTGATGAGGAATGAATCAGGCATTCCCCAATTAGTAGTATGGTGTGACATACTATTTCATTGTCACATATGGTTTTTCTTTTGTTATTGCACTTTAATCTTAAATTTACCTTCTTCTCTCGTGACTCTCAGATAATCTTTAGCATTGTTCGTGCAGGGACAGTTCTTCAATTTAAATATGGTTATTGTCTACCTAATGACACTATCTTGAAATTGCCCCCTGTGGTCTCTGTTTTATATATTTCTGCTACTTTTGAATGCTAGTTCTATCATTGCTTCCCCCTTTTTCTATGTCATTTGTAATCAATAGAATCATGGATTACTCATCTTATTTCCTCTGATTCGTTGACAACTTGAGAAACTGGTAACTACAGGTTTAAAGACTGAAATTGACTTAAAGCAGTTGTTATCCAATGTAAGCAAACTATTTACACCCATTCCATTTTATCAGATCCATTGATGTGACAAGCAGCTTCTACTGGTCTCAGCTCATGAGACCTGATTGTTGAATATTTGGAAATTTTGTGAACTGGTTGTTAAACAGAACCATTATTAAAACTTAAATTACAAAAACTTAGAATGGAATAAATACTGTTAAAAACAAAAGTAATAAATACTCAAAATGTATTCGTTATGTATTTCACTACCATCCATAATCTTGAGGTTATGTATATCTAGTGTATCTATATAAGTGGAAATAGTATGTAATGATGTGCTTCTCTATACCATACTACCATTATGAGTTCTTGATTCCCAATCATCAGTAATGTTAAGTTGACAGCTTAAAATTGACCATGGCAGATGTATTTGCACCATGGATATTGACAAACATTGTAAACCAGGCCTTATCTTTAAGAAAGCCAGTTTCATATCCTTCCAAAGACTACATCTTGTATAGGCTAATCATTCTCAAACCATACTCATCCTTTACTCCTCTTTCTGCCCAGCTCTTGTCCCTGTGGTCACCCAGATTGTCATCTGAACTTCGTATAAATTCTCATATATTGTGGCCCTGGGGATACACTGTTGAAGAATATTGACAAAGTCTCTGCAGTCATGGAGTTTATATTAATGTTGGCTGGATAGAAAAAATAAACAAGAGAAATATTTGATGTGATAAGTACTACACAGAGAATTAAAATAAAAAGATGTGAGAAAGTAGATAGGAAAGGTGTCTGAGGTTTAATTAAAGCTGCAGTCTGAATGACAAGGTAAAGTGACTATGTTAAAAATTAGAGGAAAGAACATTCCAATCAGGGAAGCAAGTAAGTGCAGTTTGAAATGAACTTGCCATGCTTAAGAAACAACTAGGCACAGTGGGTAAGGGAGGGGTGTTCAAGAGGAAGGAAGGGTTACCTCACATGAGGCTGTATTAAAATCAGGAGAAATGGAATTTTGTTATAAACACTATGTAAAACTAGGATTAAGAAGAGGTTTTCGGGATGCCTGGGTGGCTCACTGGTTGAGCGTCTGCCTTCGGCTCAGGGCGTGATCCCAGGACTCTGGGATAGTTCTGTAGTTTAGAAGTCTGGGATGGGGCAGTCCCGGTGGCGCAGCGGTTTGGCGCCGCCTGCAGCCCGGGATGTGATCCTGGAGACTCGGGATCGAGTCCCACGTCGGGCTCCCTGCGTGGAGCCTGCTTCTCCCTCTGCCTGTGTCTCTGCCATTCTCTCATTCTCTCTGAATGAATAAATAAATCTTAAAAAAAAAAAAAAGAATTCTGGCATGGGTCTTATTGGGCTAAAATAAAAATGTTGGTAGGGTTGCATTCCTTTCCACGGGATGATCTTCTCTTACCTATTTGGGTTGTTGGTAGAATTCATTTCCTTGTGGTGGTAGCAACAAGATGTCTGTTTTCTGGCAGGCTATGGCTAAGGTCATTTCTGCTTCTAGAGGTCACTGCATTCTTTAGTTCTTGGCCCTCCCTTCTAGCTTCAAAGCCAGCAATGCTCGATTGAGTCTCCTTTACCTTTGAATTTGTTCTCTTTCTTCCATCTCATTTTTTTTTTAATCCCAGCCAAAAAAGTTTCTACATTTCTAAAGGACTCACAAGATTAGGTTGAGCCCAGCCAGATAACTCAAGATAATCTCTCCATCTGAAGATCCATACTCTTATCTGTAATAATATGTGTAATATTCCTTTTGCCATGCAAGGTAGCATAGTCACAGCTTCCGGGGCATTAGGGAATGGACATTCTTGGAAGGCCCTATTCTTCCTACCATCGATGGTGTCACCTCAAGGAATATAACGAGATAGATTCAAGTGTAAGCTGCCAAGATTCCTCTACTTGCCTTCTGATCTACTACCACCTTCCTTTGGTTTGCTGGAGGATTAGCACAGCCATCTCACTCAATGGAACTATGGATTATGAAAGAAGGGAGTGACTATCTTCTGTGTTGTTAAAAAGACAGCATCCCAGTTTTAGAATGCACCAGTATTGAGATGAATCATTTTAGTTATTAATCACTCAAGCTTTGCCAAATAAGTACATTTGTAAAAGAGTTGTCGTAATTCACCCATGACTTAAACTATACATAACATTTAACATAAAGGATACTCAGTTGAACCTGTGTAGTTATTTTGAGCTAGAAGTTGAGAAATCTTTCTCATGCTGTTTAAACTTGTCCTACAAAATGATTCTTATTACCTTAATTTATAATTTCTTGAGGGCTAACCAATGATATGCTGGGCCTTGTGCTAAACACTTTTATATACATTGTATCTTTTCATCTCACAACAACCCTATGAGGTAAGTGCTATAATTATCCATATTTTACAAATGGTGAAGCTGAAGCATAACGCAGTTAATTGACTTGCCCAAGGTCACCCAGATAGGAAACTAAGACTCAGAAAGCTTGTGAGATTCCCAAGGGTCACACAGCTAGTCATCAATGGAACTGTGACCAATCAGGGCAGATGGGCCCCAGAGACCATTCTCTAACCACTCTATCATTCTGTCTTATTAGTTTATGAGTTATTGAAGAAGCCCAAGGCTAGGTTGAAGTTAAGGTTCAACTGGTCAATTATTCAGTGGCACGAAATGGCATGTGACACTTACTTACAAATGTTACAAAAACAGAATAATCTTGCTAGATAAATTTTAAAAAGGTAAACTGTTTCCTATCTCTTGCTGGGTTCTGTTTTATCATGCTTCCTTAGAAATTGCATATCATAGTGAATTAATTCACATACTTGTCTCTTGATATTCTAACCTTCTTATACTCTTACAGCAAATTTGCACAGAGCTAGACACTTACATAAAGAATAAGCTGAATCCTTACATAATCAACGTCACTCTAGCAGCCAAAATGTGTAGCCAAGTGCTTTGCCAGGATGAAGGAGTGTGTATAAGGAAACATTGGAATTCAAATGACTATCTTCACCTGAACCCAGTGAATTTTGCTATTCAACTTGAGAGAAGTGGAAGATACACAGTACAAGGGAAACCCACACTTGAAGACCTGCAGCAATTTTCCAAAAAATTTTATTGCGCTTGTTATGCTAATACACACTGTAGAGAAAGAGTCGACATGACTGACATTCATACTATTAAAGTATGCGTGGGCGAAGATGTTTGTATAGATGTCTATCTAAACTTAGTACCCAGTGGTCACCTCCCTGTCTGGAAGGGGAAATATGTCACTTCAAGCAATATCTTCTCTGTCATGCCACCTGCTACAGGACCTCCATGTGTTCCTGGTAGAGATCTCAACAGGTGCCTCAAAGCCAGATTTATAGTAGAAGATAACTCCAAAACCACTCAAACGGGCTATCAGAGTATATATATTAAAAATAAGAAACAATAAACCTATTCAAGTATAAGTTCTGTGTTTATTAAATTTTCTGTCTAATGACATTGTTTTAATATCTTTTACATTTCTATATTCAATAGTTTAGCTAGCTTCGATTTTTCTTAGGCAAGTAATAATAACTATACACTTGAAGATTTATTTTTGAGAGATGAATCAAAACTCATGGCTGAGATAGTATTTTGATTTTTTGAGCACAGATTGCATTTTCATGATCAAATTGAATTTGAGATGATTATTAATTGATACACCAAAGATGTTGGCTAGGACTTTTAATTTTCAAAATTGTAGTCAGGAAAGTGTTACTCTTCTGAGTAATGAAATGAAATAGTAATGAATGAATGAATAGTAATGAAATCTATTGATACTACATTTTGCTTTTGAAAATCAAATAGAATATTATTAATATTGCATAGAATTAGTTTCGTAAGATGATATCCAATTTTGTATTTTCTCATTGCCATGAGCCTTTAGCAAATATCTCACATGCCATGAGGTATATACAGAACTAACAGGTATCTGCTATATTCTTGGTTTTATCTATAAAAGACTGATTATAAAAGTGTCTATAACATTTAGAGATCTAGTTTCCTTCTGAGAAAAATAAAGATTTAAATAATTCTAGTTTACTGCAAATGAATGTCCTTATAAGTAGTTCTTAATTTGCAACAAAAACATCATGAAATTATTATGGTAACAAAGCTTATCTTTTAAAATGTAATATCCCAAGTGTACCTGTCTGGCTGAGCACAGAACTATAGGTTTTAGGGATTTCATCTTGATAATTTCTTCAAGTTATGTTTTATAAAAAGGTGATTTAAAAAGTGATTAGCCTGTCAACCCTGTACATGGTTTAAAGGTATTCCAAATAAATATTAAAAAAAATAGTCCAGTTTTTCTTACACTTTTGATGGTCTTTGACAACCTTGTGTCTTCAAATGGCCTTATTTTACCTGAGCACCCATTCACATCCTTCATCAAGTATTTATTCAGTGTTCACTCTCTGCCAGGTTCAGTATTAACTGTCACAGATTCAAGGTGACGTTAGCATGATTCTTGTCTCAGTGAGTTTATTGTATATTTGAAGAAGACAGAAATTTGAAAATGGCAATGTGATATAAATGCTATTATAGAAGTTCAGCCTGTTCTGGCATACAAATAAGAATTTGGAGGTGTCAGAGAAAATTTCAAGGATGTCATGAAAGAGATGATGTGTCCACTACTCAGAAGACTGAATAGCAATTAGTGCAGAGACACAAGACAAAGGGAACTTCAGAAAGATGGAACATTGAGTGTGGTCTTTATAGTGGTATACAGTAGATGATGGGCCAAATGGTGAAAGCTTTGTTCCACCATACTAAGAAGTTTGGAGTTTACGAGGAAGACACTCCCAAACTTTTTAACCTGCCCTGTTTTCCCATGCATACCTGTCACAACATGACTCATTTATCTATTTTTACTCCCCATCAGCTTCCTATAATGTAAGCATCATGAGGACAGTTGTTGGGTCTATTTTACTTGCTGCCATACCCACAGTGTGATGAACAGTATCTGGGACTTAATAGGAGCCTACTAATTATTTACTAAGCCAAGAGGGAGCCACAAAAGAATTGTAAGTGTGAGAGTCGTCATGGCCACTTTTTATAATTGGGGCCCTCTTGGATCAATGCTGCCTTTTTCCTTAGCTCTGTCCTTTGTTCTCTGCTCCAATCACAATCTATGGTCAAAGCCGTGTTTTCATAAGTAAGCCATGAAAAGAGACAATTTGATAATGATCTGGAAAGGATACTATATATGGACTAGTTTAGTTTACTTAGAATACATAAATGGCTGTCAAGTGACCAGGACTTAGAAATAATAGAAGCTGCAAGGCAAACTGGAAAAGGCATGGATTCTGGAGTTTGACAGCTTTAAGGGCAAATCCCAGTCCCCAACAGTTATGAGCTATTCAAGCCTGAGAGAAGTAACCTTCTATATAACAGCAAAAATACATACTTTTTAGGGTTCTTGGGAGGATTGACTAATATAACACATGGAAAGCATTTGACTTTAGAAGTAACTCTGTAGGGATCCCTGGGTGGCGCAGTGGTTCGGCGCCTGCTTTTGGCCCAGGGCGCGATCCTGGAGACCCGGGATCGAATCCCACATCGGGCTCCCGGTGCATGGAGCCTGCTTCTCCCTCTGCCTATGTCTCTGCCTCTCTCTCTCTCTCTCTATGACTATCATAAAAAAAAAAAAAAAAAAAAGAAGTAACTCTGTAAACATTTGTAGGAGAAAGGAGATGGATATGTTTTTATTGGGTATGAGATGTGACCTGTATTGCTGTCTTCTGGTGAAATGTCAAAACAGTAGACTTGCACCATGGCAGACTTGGCTATGAACCCAATTAAGAAACGAGACTACTAAATAGAAAAAGAGAATTGGCACAAATAATTTATATAATACACAACTTTATATACCATCAAGTTTACAAAACCAAAGTTGGATTTCCACTTAGATCCAATATTTTCACCAGGGATCATGTTTGTATCTGAGGTACAAGAATAATTTGGTATCCCTGCTCTTCAGGAGCTTGCACATTGATAAAGATGATATATCAACCAAAACTGTGCACAGAATGAGGCATATGCAGAAATTGTAAAAAATGAAGAACTATAAGAAACATAGTTTCATCCTGTTAACACAACATACTAAAAGAATTGAGCATTTTAGCTTCAAAAGATATGGAATTCATTTTTTAGATACAGACTGCACCCTAAACTCTCAAGTGTCATACAAAATATCTCCCTGGTACAGCAGAAGGCTCAGCTCCAAAGGTGTTAATGAAGATAACTGCTTCTATTTTTGAAAGTGAATTTGAAAGAAGTATAGATATAGACTATTGAGTTTATTATATAAATACACTAAATGTTGTTGGAAGAAAATAGATGTTTACTAAGAGATCATGAATAATCATTTAAGCATACCTACTGAGTAGTGATAAAGACATGGAATTTTAAAAAAAAGCTCTTGGCAGTGAAGTTGGATATATATACACATTTGGGAATATTAAGTATTGTATTCTTAATATAGCAAACATTACGCTGACAAAAGTGACTAACAGGAAAATGATAGCCCATAGGAATACAAGGACAAAATGGAGAGCAGAAGTCCACAAAATGAGAAATATTTCCAAAATGTTTTTGGTAAAATATTTATTTGGTAATTAAGTAATAGTGAAAGAAATTTCTCACACTTTTCTATAAATTGGCTCCTGGCAAAGTAATAGTGATATTTACATGGTGTCTGACCTACTGAGGAAGAGGATGGGTAGGCACAGTTTATTTTGTAACTAGATATTTCAGAACTGTGAGGACATTTATTTGCCATGTAACTTCACACTGCAATGAAAGTGCAATGATTTCTGGTTTATATCCTTTCCACCCCACTCCCAGAGAAGCTCAGTGAAGGCACAGCTGTGTGCTTGGATTCTATGACATAGCACAATTCTTGGCACAGAGTAGGTGCTCAGAAAAAGTTGAAAAAAATGTTGCAATGACTTGAGCAAAATTGCTATTGATTGAAAGTGAATTTGATAAATTCCTAATTCAGTTGGTTAGCTACTGTGATTGAATGTATTTTTTCCATTTGCTTGAAGATATTTATTTTTGAAACACTTCATTTGAAATTATTTTTGACTTTGGAAATGCTCTCCATCACGTTCCTCTGTTTCTTTGGGTATACGTCAACAATGATCTTACTCCTAAATTTCTGCCTGATAAGTCCAAGGTAATAGTGTGTTAATTATGTTTTTTTTATTTTCTGTATATTAGGATGTTTTGACATCTTAACATACCTGTCAGGGAGAGACTGCCCCCATCCCCAGGGCGAGATAATTCTTAGAGATCACAAAGGGCATGTTATTTGATAAGCAAACCAACCATGCCAGAGCCCTACCTCCCCTATCTGGTCCATATGCCCCAGAAGGCAATATTCCCTTGTTTTTATCATCCCAGGACTAGGTCTCTAGGCAACTAGAGATCACCTCTATAGCCCTGTTGGGGTTCAGGACACATTACTCCAAAATATGGCTCCTTGGCATATTGAATATTTTAAGCTAAAGGATTTTGAGAAAGCGGCAGAAGCAGAAAGTTCACTCTGATCTCCTCTCACATTGCCCTTCTTACCACAAAACCATCATGTGAAAGATGTCTTCTGTATACCTGGACAAAAGGATCATCCTTGGGATCCCTGGGTGGCGCAGCGGTTTAGCGCCTGCCTTTGGCCCAGGGCGCGATCCTGGAGACCCGGGATGGAATCCCACGTCGGGCTCCCGGTGCATGGAGCCTGCTTCTGCCTCTGCCTGTGTCTCTGCCTCTCTCTCTCTCTGTTTGTCTGACTATCATAAATAAATAAAAAATTAAAAAAAAAAAAAAAAGGATCATCCTTGTCTCCAAAGACAAAGAGATGCCAAGAAGAATCCAAACCAACAGGCTTTGCTAAGTTTCCCCTAGTTTCTATAATTAGCACATTCTCTTTACTCTTTATCCTCTTATTTCCATACTACTTCCCATCCTTCATCAAACCTATAATGAAAATACACAGGTCTAACTTTTTTGGGGTCTTTTCCTTATGAAGGCTCCTGTGTCCCATAAATCTTATATTAAATTAATTTGTATGCTTTGCTCCTGTAATCTGTCAGTTTAATTTTCAGATCCAGTCAAGGACCCTACAATAATAGAGAATTTTTTCCTCTCTGCAGTCCAAGGCCTGCTGAAATTATTCAAACTAGCCAGTCGTCAACTGTTCAACCTACCCTTGAACACAAACCTATGCCTTGTGGTTCTCAAGGACACTCCAATAAAGGCTTTCCTCTCTCTCCTGGTCTGCTTCCTGTCCAAAATCTGGTGTTCCTCATATGTTCCTCTGTGTCACCTTCATTTTTACATTTTTAAAAAGATTTTATTTATTTGCGAGAAAGAGAAAGAGCATGCGCACGTGTGCAGGAATGGGGGAGGGGCAGAGAGAATGGGAGAAGCAGACTTCCACTGAGTAGGTTGCCCAATGTGGGTCTCCATCCCAGGACCCTGGGATCACAACCTGAGCCGAAACCAGATGCTTCGCTGACTGAGCCGCGCAGATGCCCCCTCTGTGTCACCTTTATAAATTGAGACACCAGCACAGAACAAATGGGAAAGTAGAAAGGCTTTTCTCTTTGTTCATATCTTGTTTTTACCATGAGTTCTTCTGTAGTAAGTTCATACTCTACATATTAACTGGAATGAGCAATATGTCCATTAAAGTGTGTTTTTTGGACTAACTGTGAAGGAGCATCTCTCATTAAGAGGTAATTTTTGGAAAGGACTTTTTGAATTATGGTACCTAATGAATGGCAGCTTCCTTTGAACTCGGCAAATACTGCAATCTTGACCTTGGGTGTAGGGTTCATATTCCAGAACTCAGAGGCTTATCTACCAGTGTTCCCCAGGTAAGAATACCAGGCTTCACATTATGTTCCACTTGCAAAACTGCCAGGATTGCTTCCACACAATCATTCTGCACAAGATACTAACATTTTGATGACACTGAAATTTGACATGGTGTGACTAAAGAATTTGAAAATCCACATCAAACCATCCATAAAATTGAAAACCTGGATACTGCACTTTTCTCTTTCTTCCTCTGCTTGCAATCCAAGAGAGAGGGAAGGAAGGAGGTAGGGAGAGAAGGTAGAGGAAAAGGAAAAGCACTCACTGCCCAGATGTCACAAATATCACAAGTGTCACTTCCTCCTCCTTGTCCCCTTGCCTCAGATTCCCTTTAAGAAGCAAAGCAGATGAAGCAAAATGGCAGTATTGTTTGGGATGTGCCAAATCCAGTCTGCTATGTACCCACAGGTTATAATGCAAAGTCACTAAGATCTTAAGGTCAGCTCTTCAAGGCATTAAATTTCCTGTGAGGAACAAGGAAAATGTTTTGTTTAGACCTTACTTCTCTATGTCTGTAAAAGCACTCAAACTGATTCAAATAATTATGGTACATTTTTAAGCTCTAATAACTTTTGTTTTGAAAGCCATAGACCGTCTATCTTCCTATAACTACATCAGGAGGGAAAAAAATGAAAGAATCCATTGGTAGGAAGAAAAAGCAGGAGTCTTATAGGGTCTGGCATTTGATGAGACAGATATTTAGTTACTGGGCATTTCCATTGTTTTTCCATGGCAGCACATACCGCAGAGACTTGGGAGCACACATGCCTGACACCAGGTTACTCTTATGTTCCAGAACTATGTTCCTTGCAGAGCTGTTGTTGCCACAGTAGTTAACTGTACCCCAGACAAATGGGGTTGCTGGTCTGTTCCTACAGATCTTTATGTCAGTTTTCATCCAAAGGAGGACACTGCCATGTGCTTTCAGGAACAGGCTTTTGTCCAAGGTTCCTGGTTCTGTTGGCAACATCCTGCTCAACAAAACTTTTATCATAAACAGCTTGAGATATGATGACTGATTTTGACCAGAGGAACATGGTAGCAAGCATTGAAAGGACAAGTAGTCATTTTGCTTTGACAACAGGATGATTCTTTCTGCATTTGATAGGATGATAAGGAACCTGGCAGCCCTGATCTGGTGGTTTTTACCATAGTGGCATTGTAATAACTTTGGGTTATTTCATATGGGAAATAACCAAAAGTTATTACAATGGGGCCAGGGAATCAATGTAATTTTCTTCCATGTTGGAAATGAAGATACAAAACCAAGTGCTCTGTGGAGACACACTCTCCCCACAATCATTTCTTCCCACATCTTGGCCCCTGACGTTAGTTAGGGCACGGGACTCCCATTTCCTGTGACTCCAATAATTTTTTAAATGTAAACACTTGTCTAACCTTTTATATTAGGTTGGTTTAAAATCTATTTTGTTCTTATAAAGTCATTGCTGCTCATGGTGAAATAATGCAAAGTTACACAGTGGGAAACTAAAAGTCCTCTTCCCTCCTCCCTCTGCCAGTGATAATCCCTGGTTATAGTTTCTTGTATGTTATTCCAGAAATTTCCTAGTCATGTGGAAGCAAATGTTTGTGCATATTGTTAAAAGATAAACTGAGGTATATTAGAATTATTAAGAGCTTATTTGAGCAAAAACTGATTCAAATCATGTAGCACCAAGCCAGAAGTGACAAGGAGTGCTCCACCAACAGGGAAAAGGCTTATACAGAGAAAGAAGGGAAGCAAATAAAGGAACTTATTGACTGGTCAAAGCTTTGAGCATAGTTGGATGTTTGTGATTGGTTGTACTTAGTATTTTGATTTTTAACTTTGAGGCATTTATAGGTTTAGATTTTGGTTTGCCTCTATAAGCTGCCACAGCAATAGAGCCACATCAGTCTAAGTGGCCCTTTGTTTAATTAATGTAACAGTATATTTAACACAAATAGGGCTATGGTGATAACTTGCTTTTCCCACATGACAATATATTTGGAATATCTGTAGTTAACCACACTGTACTCCACTGTGCCCTCTATGACAATTTTTTTAAAGTTCCTATTGATGAAAATGTCCTTTTCTGAAGATTTTTTTCTCTGTCAAAAATGTTGGAGTTAGCATTTGTATGTATGTATGTATATGTGTGTATATGTATGTATATGTATATATGTGTGTGTATATGTGTATATATATATGCACACTTTTGCCAGGATGAAATGGAATTGCTAATGGAAAGTATATATACATTTCAATTCAGATAGACATTGCAGAATTATCTTCTAAAAAGTTTGTTCCAATTAAGGATCTCAGCAATTTAATTTTGGGGAATATGATATTCAGTAAGATGTATTTATAATAGTTCTTTACTTAGAAAGAATAAGTAGGTTTAATTTGATTGAAAACAAATTATCAAAAAAAAAAAACAAAACAAATTATCTACTTCTGGCGCAATGCACAATGTGTTGCACTGGTAACAAACATTATCAAAATAGAGTTAATACCTCTGGGGGTTTCTGTCTTGTGCCTGATATGCCATGCTTCTTATTAGACTCCACAAAATTCTAACACATTGTATTAATACAACTATGTTCACTTACTTGGTTTCCAATTATTTCATTATAGCACATTTTTAATAACAAACATCAGATTAGGAGGTAGAACATACAGTTTTTACTGAAAGATATTTCTTCCCCCAAACCAACCTGCTAATGTTAAATAATAGATATAGAGACAAGGATGGGCTTGGGTTAACATACAATTATGTAATTTTGGGAGAACAAACCATAATGGATAGTTTCATTTTCTCTTATAGGTTTTAATTGAAGATCAGAGGTATAAAAAAAGATTTCTGGATTAATCATTTTATAAAAGTAGCAACAATCACGAAGTTTGTGATATGTAGTATACAAATATTTTTGAAAGTTGAGAAGCCAAAAGTATACTTTTTGCATCATACAGAAAACATTAGTCCTTAAATGGCGAAAGACGATTTTAGTGACTAATAATTTTAGTGATGTCATGTCCCATATGAAATTGAGAACTACCCTTGCTGAAATTGTCAATCACTGCCTTAGAAGCCTTCATAAATAAGAAGAGATTCCATTTGTCACCCAACATTTGTGTGTTTTATATACAACTTCCCACTTAATTTTTTTCTCCAATGAAGAAACAGCCTTAGATTAAGTGACTTCCCAAGGTCACATAAGTACAGCTGCAAAGAAGGCCCTAGTGCTTTGACTTCCAACCCTGTATTTTTCTACCATTCTACCATGTTCTACCATTAAAAAATACTTCCCTCCCATAAGGTTATGAGATGAGATAACATGGCACACAGACCTTGGAACTACTTCGGATTTCTTCTTTTTACCCCATAGCAGCATCTGACCATGAGTCTCTGCCAACTACTGAGAACTTTTCTGACTGCTAGACCCAGGGTGCAGGTGATCAAGGGCCACTTAATTTCATATATATTTTAAATATATAGTTTTCATGAATTAAAGGAGAAACTGTCATTCAAAGAAAAAGGAAGCCCCAGTATCAGGACACACAGCGATAAACTTTCCGTTTACACCAGCAGGGGGCAGTAGGATAACAGTGTCAATCCCAAGGCTTTTTCAACAATACCGTCTCTGTCCTTGAAGCCTTTCAGTTTCAGCAAACAGAAATGGTAACTGGTCACATGCTAGCCCATTATGTCACCAGAAGAAAATCAGTCGTCTTATCTTTCCGCTAAAACATGGGGTATTTAGATGGCTAAAAACAGAATATAAATAATTGCTGGTTTGTGGTTACTTTAGAATTTTTGTCTTTGAGTGATGATGCTTTAAAAATTTGCTTACTTATAAAACTGATTGAAAAGGGATTTTTTACCTTCAAGCAACAAATTTTTTGGTGGATATTTTGGCAGTGAGGAAAATGGTGGGTGGGGAAAGTAAGTGATTATATCTTTCCCGCAATTGCTTTATGTATTCTTAATAGATAAGCTGAATGATTTTTTTTAAAAACATAGATTCTGATATACTAGCTGTGAAACAACATTTGAGAGAGACCTAAAGAGAGACAGAGACAGAGAGAAAGAGAGGCAGAGATAGAAGGAGACTGAGATGAAAAGAGCACCAAGGAATTGCTCAAGTACAGGGAGGTGTGGAATTCGGTGGAAGGGGAGTTAAGGCTGGAGAGGTAGACAGGAGTCGTATATGAGGGTCTTCTGGGCTATGTTAATGAACTCCAAATTAATCTTTTAGGCAGGCCTGAAATGGTCAGGTTTGTGTTTTAAATCTGTGGAGAAGTTAAGGTGAGGAGATGAGCCTGGAAAACTAGTTAAACAAGGCTGTTGCTATTATCTAGAGCAGAGATGATGATGTCTTGAATGAGGCAAGTATGAGGGATGGATAAAGGAGGGTAGAAATAAAAATCAATAGATTGCTGGGGTTTTCGAGGGTTAGGAAAAACAAGGAACCTAATGTGACACCAGGTTTCTTCCTGGACAATATCATCCACTCCTGAGAAGGGAGTGGCGGCGGGGACAGCAGTGTGGGGGGCTCATTTGAGCATGTTGTATCAGAGGTGACTCTGGGGAATCCAGATAGTTTTCTGTTGTTGTTTTTATTTTTGTTTTTAAGCCATATGATTTGGATGCATAAGAGAGAAAGTACGACTGGTGTCATTAATAATAAATAATAATAGTTGGAGAGACATAGTATGCCTAATAGTTTGAGAAGATAGTTATCTGGAAGCAGACTACCTGAGTTCGAGTTCCAGGTCCATCATTTGCTGACTGTGAGTTTGAGCAAGTTACATAACTTCTCTCTTAGTTTCCTCATTTGTTTTAAGAATTAAGTAAGTTAATTCATGTAAAGCTTTTAGATCTGAACATGGCAGGTGGTAAGCACCATATGCCAGTTTGTTATATTGTTGTTATTTTTATTTAATTTCTCATTTATGGGACACCCGCTCTGGGCCCTAGCTGTGCTAAGGGCTAATAGGCAATTTCTCACCTAACTCTCGGTAACACCCTGTGATGATGATACTGTTGGGACCTTAAGAAACTCAGAGCTCAGGAAGGCTGATGAGATTTTCCAAAGCAATCCACTGGGAAATAAAGGGTGGAGCCAGGATGCAAACTCAATCCTAAAGGACAACAGGAGTCCAAGCCCATTAAGATGATACTTGAAATCATAAAAGTGTGTAAAGGGAGAGGAGCCAGAAAACCCATCGTTCCTCCATAGCTGGGAATAAGGGCAGAAAAAAGCAACTAAAGACTCATAGTGCAAGAAGCAGAAACAGGTTAGTCAAGTGGATTGTAGCTGGAGCTCAGTAAGGTAAGGATTTATTTTTCAGGCTGCTCTCGTAATTCCTCCTCTGCCTCTATCCCTAATATTGAGATTTTACATTTTACACTTCTGTGCATGAAAAAAAATTACTAAGTAGACGCACGAATCTTGACTCCTGTACCAGAGGCCTCACATTATCCAATAGACTCAAAGTATGATGAAGGCACTTAAAACTTTGAAGCTCAGAGCTGCTGATCTATGTTAGGTCCTAAGAGCTTTCTCCTTCCCTAGGCAGTGGTTACAGGGATTAATAATCATATCTGCTTCTGTGTCAGAAGCTTAGTGTTACTTCCAGGATGTATTCTAGCCTATATTCACTATCTTTGCCTGGAGGTCCTGGGACTTATCCTATATATATGTGCTAGTTTGCTAGGGCTTGCACAACAAAGTACCATGGACTGGGCAGTTTTAACTACATAAATTTATTTTATCACAGTTCTGAAGGGTAGAAGTCCAAGGTCAAGGTGTCAGCAGAGTTGGTTCCTTCCAAGGGGCATAAGGGACAAGATCTGTTCCAGGTCTCTCTCCTTGGCTGGTAGGTGGCCATCTCCTCTCCTTGTCTTTCACCTGTCCCTGTATACGTCCAAATTTCCTCTTCGTATAAGGATACTAGTCATATTGGATTAGAAGCCACCCTAATGACCTCATTTTAACTTGATTACATCTGTAAAGATCTTGTCTACAAATAAAGTCAAATTCTGAGGTACTAGGAGGAGAACTTCAATATGAATTTTGAAGGAGCATAATTTGGCCCATAACAATATCAATACCCTAATGATGTTAACTATAATTGTTACAGACTTTGACTTTGAATCCAGTATGGAAATGCAGTACAAGTAAAGAAACATTCTACTCCACCATTTTGTGATATCAACAAAAGGAAACAAATTTTCATTTTACATCCTCCCAGTCAGATCTTCCTTTTCCAATTCATAAGATATTTAATAAAGTAGCTTTCAGGGCACCTGGGTGGTGCCGTGGTTGGACTCTTGGTCTTGGCTCAGGTCATAATCTCAAAGTCGTGAGATCAAGACCTGTGTCAGGATCCACACTCAGCACAGAGTCTGCTTAAGATGCTCTTTCCTCTGCCCCCCCGCCCCACCTGCACTCTCTCTCTCTCAAAATAAATAAATACAACCTTTTTTTAAAAAAAAAAAAAGAAGAAGAAGAAGCTTTCTTTGTTTTCTTGATTAAGGAAAAAGATTTGCACTCATTTTAAAATAAAAAATCCTGTGTTTACATGCTCATTCAGCCTTTTCTGTCTCTTGTAGTCAACATCCTTTAGGGAATGGGACAGCCATGACTACCATGACCAACATACTAGGTATTAAGTGCAGTCACTCTCCCAGGTGCTGTGGAAAGAGAGGTGGGTTACAAAGATTCTCTGACCTCAAGATATTTATAATTTCATACTATTAATTTTAACCCTCCTTGCATCATAGAGGCTTGGTAATCTGGTAAGAGCTAGAGCTTCTCTTCCTAGAGATATTTATATATTATGATAAACAAAAGTATGTATACAGCTGATTTTGTTACATTAGATCAAAATACTTTCATATGCAGAATTGTGCTTTTTTCATCATTCTTTGCATGTAAAATTAATTTAAGGCAACACTCTTAAAAAAATAGGAAGCAGGAAAGAAAGAAATCCAATGTATGCAAATAAAATTAAGCCATAAACTTTGTCTTTGTTAAAAAAATAAATTTCAATGAAAAGGCATCTCTCCCTTGGCTTAATGAGAAGCTAAAATTACTGAGTGGTCTCTGGCATGGTCTCTACACATATACTTTCCTGTACACTTTGTTTTGATGGTAACATACACTAAAAAGCTGAGCTCACAACAGCGTGTGGTAACAAACAGAATCAGTTCATGTTCACAGATAACACAATGGTCTTATGACAAGAGAACACCAAGATATTCCAAGATTATTTGATATGGACAGTGGATTTATGTGGTTTAATTTCTGTTGGCTTCACATCACTGAAGTTTCATCTTCAGCAAGGGGATGCTGTTGATGTCAGCAAAGGGAAGATTAAGAATTCATGTTTCAATTTTCAGGTTGTCTGATCAGAAGTACTTTAAGAGTTGCAGAGTTTCAAGTTGTCTGCATATTTCTGTATCACAGATTTGTAAAAAGGGAAGAAGTTCATATTCTGCTTTCATTTCGTGAGAAAACATTTTGAAAAGGCAATGATTCAAGGTGCTGGTGGAAACAAATTGATACCTTGCAGACCCAGAGAAAGGAACGGGTGTAGAGCTTACAGCATCAAGATATGTCCTCTAAGCTGTGTTACCAAGCACCACAGGTGTTCCATCTATTCACAAAGGGCCCAATGAGTTACATTTGCTGAATAAACTTTTCAGCATTTCAAAGATATCAATGGACTTGAAATTTCTGAAGGGACTTTCTAAATAGGAATTTATTTTTGAAGGCATCAGCTGGCTGCATAAAGAAGCTTCCAATTCCTCCATCATATGCCTCAAAATATTTTTAAAAAGTCAACCATCATGGAATAATTTCATTTTTTTGAGGCACAGCTTTAACTTGTCTCTTCTGCTCCAAACCACACCCTTAACTTGACCATTTCTGGGGTACCCAGATTTTACCATTTACTTTGTTGCTATTTTAAGAGTAGGCTGACTCATCAGGGCAGACTAAATTTTGGGAAAGTCTTGCCTTTTCAACTCTAGTCTTCTTAGAAAAGATCTACACTAGTAAATTTTTGGAACAAAAATTATGAGATACTTCTTCAGCATTTTTGGCTTCATGCTTCTTTCACTGACAAGAATGGTGTCATGCAAAAGGACTAGGGCTTTGGTGTTCTATCACACACAGTGAGAACCAAAGCCAAAAGATGTTTGACATTTCTTCCTTATTATTTTCTTTGACATTTTCTAATTTAAGTCAATCCTGAAGTAAACAAAGACAGATGCTCATCATCATAATGATGGCACATATTTTTTAATTTCTACCAATAGAAAGCTGTTCTGACATATGACAACACTGATGAGTATACAGTGCATGTGTATAGGAGCAGCCACAATAGACATTGAAAAAATGGATTCACCAAGGTATTTTGGAGGAAGCACATAAAAAATTACTGTTGTGGATGTATGTATGCATTTCTGACCCCATGTATGTTCACACGCACATCCATATGCCTGATTCACAGACCTCCCTCTAATGCCCTCCTGTGGAGCACTGGTAGAAATGAGTGGGCAGTATCTTCAACAAAACCCAAATTCCAGTGTGACTACAGAAGGATGTGAGCCCAATGGTGGGACAGACCACTTTCCTGGTAGTGTTAGAAAAGAAAAGACCCCGATAAGATAACATTGGAGCGACAACTTAAAGACTGAGTAGATCTTTAGGTTGAGAGGAGGACAAAGGACAGAAACTGAAAATGGAGATGCCATAACCAAAGAACTTCCAGTACTGTGGGTGGACAGCTCTAAGAAGCTAAGAGTTATGTTGGAAATGTTTAACTATCAAGACAGAGAAAATTACATAGGCTTGAATTTTAACTCTGCTGTTTTTCTGTGTAACCTAGATAAGTTTCATAAAGTCCTTTTACCTCTGTTTCCTCATTTTTAATGTGGGGATGGCAGTTTAAAGTCAAATTGTGCTGGGATCTTGTATTTGCCCAAATAAGATTTCTTTAAACCCTCCTTGCCATACCAAGTACATGAATACCCTATGAAAGTGGATACAGCCCCCCTCCCCTTCATTTAGGGTCAATAGCAATAGCGATAATAATAAGGAGTAGAATGAGTCTGTATTCTGTGCAAGTGTTGTATTAAGTGTTTTACATGACATGTATCATCATGTTTTGCTTCATAACACTTGATGCAGAAGCTCTCACTGTGTCTGTGATGCGGAACCAGGTTAAAATAGTTTAAAAGGCATAGCCAAAATTTCTTAGAGAGCAGCTGTAGAGCCAGCCCTTAAATCAGGCTCTTTGCTCTACCTCTTCTGCCTTAAATGTCCTATAGCTAGTCTTCTTCAATTGTCTCCAATGATCACCATGCCTGGATTCACCTTCTCTGGCCAGCCCCTCAGGTTGATGCTTCCTTTGAATGGTCTGTTCATATTTGATTGACATCTTTCCATGAGGCTGCTTCTCAGACCATCGTGGGTGCTCACGTGTCTGTGTGCAGGTGACACATGCCACCCCTTCACCTGGATTCGAGGGACACGCATCTGCCAGGGCCCCATACTGCAGGTCCCTGTATTTCTGTGAAAGGGAATTGCGTGCACTATTGAGTTACTGTCAGGCCCATCTTAAATGCTTTCTCCTTGAATATGCTAGAAATGAGTGCCCCTGTTACCTCTGAGTGACATAAAATCATATTGAGCAGGAGTGGTGACTGCTCTGCTCTTACTTATATGTTCAGAAAACTGACCCTGGGGAGGGCAGAGAACAAAAGGAAGAAAAAGGAACACCAAAAAAATAAAGCACATTTTCTAAAAAGGTGCTCATGGAGTGGAGGCTAGGTGTTTCTCTGGGATCTGTACAAACACATGCTGGGTTTCTTTTCATTTCTTCTAAGGAATTTTGTCAGGTTATCAACCATGGAGTTTGTTCTGCCTGAGGGAAATGACTCCAGCTGGGTCTAGCTTGATTGAACTGTTTACATTTCTGAATTTCCTCCCTCATATCTTCCTCTGTCAAACAAGGAAACTCAAAGTTAGAAGAAGAAAGTATCTTAGTTGATATTTTAGTCTGTTTGGGCTGCTATAATAAAATTCCACAGATGGGGTAGCTTATAAACAACAGGAATGTATTGCCCCCAGCTCTGGAGGCTGGGAAGTCTAAGATCAATCCACCAGCATGGTTGTATTTTGGTGAAGGCTTCTTCCTGACTCACACCTTGCACTTTCTCACTGTCTCTACTTGTGGAAGGGCTAAGAGATCTCTCTGGAGCCTCTTTTGTAAGAACACTAATTTCAGTCATGAGGGCTCCACCCTCATGACCTAAGCAACTCCTAAAGGCTCTACTACCTGATATCCATCATCTGTGGGAATTAGGATTTCTTCATCTGAATTCAAGGGGGACACAAACATTGAAGCCGTGCCAGTTAATTTCTGCCATTTTTGTTCATTTAGGTTGATTCTGTGAAGTAACAAGGGAAAGACAATAAGGAATAGAAGCAGAAGATTAATCTTGAGACTTGCCAAGTTCAACTTCCTGACCACCCCACCAGTCTCAAGATTTGGAGTAAGGGTACTGTCACCCACAGTCCCGTAAACTTCCCAGATTGCTTTCTGATTCCAATTTGAAAACAGTGTCTCATGCTCTCTACCACAGTGGATTTAATCTTTCCTCCTGCTTTAGATAGTACGTTGTAAGTCACCCAGATGGACCCTCTGGGTAGCATCATCTGCTTTTCTTAGTGTCCCTCACCCACATTTTGACTAGACAATATATTTTGAGCTACATTGTATGTCACAGGCATATTTAGAGGTATAAATTAGCAACTGATTTCTTTCAATCAAATAACCTAACAGAAACTTTTGCCTGAAATCTCACAGATTACTTCTTTATTGTAAAAAAATAATATTCATACACATTCTGGCATATATTAACCATTGGGTCTCCTCCATGAAAGCCTCCAACTGAGAAAGTCAGAATAAAGAAATGCTACATTTATATTCAAAGCATTGTGGACACAAGAAAGAGCACAGTGCTAATAGCTCCTTGCATTATGGCTGCATCTGAAGTGACAGCTGACCACATTGCAGTTGAATTTCAGTCCATTCCTACCTCAAGGAAGTTGTAGCAAAAGCCCAGTCCTAAGAGCTTGTTATGAGATGCCATGTTTACAATAAAAATGTGCAGCCATGCTGTCAAGGCTGCTTCCTCTGCCTGAGACCAGACAGGTTCTCAAAACACTTCAGGAGCTTTTAATGAGTCCTCACAAATCCCCTGTGAAGTGGAACATTTTTCATCTGCCTCAAAGCAGGAGGTAAAACATTTGTTTGACTTGCTTAAGGTCACAGAGAAATAAAGAGGCAGAGAGAGCCAGGGCAGATAGAAAGAAGAACTGAGCTGGATGTTGAAACAATCTGTATTATTCCCAGAGTCAAAGAGGTGGGCACAGGTGGGATGCAGCAAGGCTATGGGTGTTTTTCACAATGTCATTACTGCAACTCAGGGGGATGCTGAAAGTATGCCATGTGCCTTTCCTTGCACTGAGAAGGCACCAGAGAATGAGGTGAGAGGAGGAAGGGGCAGCATGGGGATAGAGGAAGAAAGAAGGATCTTTCTTCTTGGGTACAGGGCAGGTAGAGACACAGGGCTGAATGTAAAGTGATAGGGATGGGGGCTGCCAAGTAAGAAAAAAGGCAGGGAAAGGTTTGTTTTCTGTCTGGGTCTTCATTTATGCAGGTGACTGAGTGACTATATGGAGAGGTCAATACCATTGAGAGAAAAGGTTAATGTGATTCAGTTCTACTAGGAACAAGAGGCACAGCTTACCACACACGGACACATGAGGAACTGCAGGTTTTTGTTGGGAAGCAGAGGCAGGAGTAGGTGTGGTGGGGGGGAGGGTAGCACCTAGGTTATGCCCTTGGGGTTTCTGTGGAAAAGGCAGGACAGGTCAGGGTAAATAGTTTGGGATTGGCTAGTTTGAATACTTTTGGTAGGCTTGGGGCTATAGGGGTGGTCTCTAATTGCCTGGTACCTAGTCCTGGGATGATTAATACAGGGGAATATTGACTCCTGGGGTGTCCAGAGAAGATAGAGGAAGTAGGACTCTACATTGATTCATTTGCACATCATACAGCATGCCCTCTGCTATCTCTAAGGATTAGCTTGCCCTGGGAGGAGCAGTCTCCCCAGCCAGAAAGGTGTTTTAAGATGTCAAAACATAATAATATACAGAAAATAAAAAAACATGATTAATTCACCATTACCTTGGATTTATGAGGCAGGAATTACTTCATATTTATGACAAGAATTTCTTCTCTAATATAAGAATGTTAATAAATGTCTATGTGACACATATGATTATCATGAGAACAAAATAACATAAGGGACAATAGATGAGAAAACACTTATGTTTTGACATAGGCTGCAGGGTCTCCCAGAGAGTCTTCCTCCTCCACTCTCTGCTGTCATCAGGAGGCTCTGCCCAAGAAAAAGGAGCCCTTTGGTAACCACACATGGCACCTGGAAGAGTGACCACCGTGAGCCAATCAATGCCACCCATCTTAAGATGTGTTATGGCAGTTCACAAGTCCATCAGATGAAGATATATATCAAAATGGAGCAAAATGTGAAGAAAAGATAGACGTATGTCTAACTTCATCATTCTTGCCACATGACTAGCTAGCATGGATGTGAATCAGGCAGATGTGGGTTTAAGATCTGGATGCACATTTCTGAGCCATGGACCCAGGGTTAATGTTAACTCCTCCCTAAGCCTCCTTCACCCATACAATCAGGAAATTGTGATGAGGATTACATGAGATAGAGCATGAAAGACTTTAGTCAGCTTAAAAAAAAAAAAAGAATTTAGTGAGATGCATGACATAGAGGAAGTGCTTCTTGATTATAATAATATTAATAATTTATTAATAATCACAAAAAGTAACTCATTGGCTGACTTATTTTGTTTTTTTCTTTGTTTTTTTTTTAAATTTTTATTTATTTATGATAGTCACACAGAGAGAGAGAGAGAGAGAGGCAGAGACACAGGCAGAGGGAGAAGCAGGCTCCACGCACCGGGAGCCCGACGTGGGATTCGATCCCAGGTCTCCAAGATCACGCCCTGGGCCAAAGGCAGGCGCTAAACCGCTGCGCCACCCAGGGATCCCAGCTGACTTATTATTATTATTACTAGTGTTATTCCTGAGTTTGTATATAATTTCTGCCTTATCACTGCTAATAATGTCCCCAATTATATTTCCTGGGTGAAGTTTGTTATCCCCATTTAATAAACACTGAGTGCTTTAGGATTAAAGATGTGTATTTCAGGATGAGTGGGAGACCTTGAAATTACTAATGCCTGTGACAGGGGTACGATTACCTTTCTCCCAAAGTATCAGCTCCTAGAGTGTGAGAAAAGCTGCCAGCCATCCCCTAAATGTTGATGAGAATGTCATCCACACTAGGAATCTGCTCAACTACATCGCATTCTCTGAGAAAATTATTCCATTGGAAAGACATTCTCAATATTAGATCTGTTGCGTTTTCAGAGATCAATTCTATCTTGATAGCTGACTAGTTGTCCCTCCAGTGATCCGACAGCAATGACACTCTACAAAGTAGGTTCCTCAAAAAGGATGTCCCTTGGCCCATCTTCATACCACTGAGGGGCCTCTGAAGAGTAATATTTGAACAAGGAATGCCTTTGTTATTGGCCAACATGCTTGTGAAGCCTGTCTTATTTTTCCATCAAACTCAAATGAGGATGCAGTAATACATATTCCCTAGAGAGATGAGATCAAAACAGTAAGTTCCACAACCTGTTGAACATATGAAGTACTAAATTTTTCATTTTAGATTCAAAGAAGACCATAGAATATAATTCCTACTAAAAAGTGTAATGTTAGAAAATTAAGCAATAAAAACCAACTCTGAAGAAAAGATGCTATTCATGAAATTTGTTTAGGTTATAGAAGTAAGGTAAATAAAAAAATAAGGATGATACATTTAAAAATGATATATGATAAATGGAGTAATGAAAATTACCTTAAAAAACAGCAAATTATATCTGGAATAAGACTGGTATGCTAATAAATGTCCTGCCTAATCAGAAATATGTAGAGTTAAGTCAGGTAATTATCTTAGCTGAAATTCAGTGATTTTTTTGGATTATCTAGCTTACAGCTCTATCAATTCCTTTTTTTCTCTTATCAATTCCTAATCGATTTCACAATTGATGACTATTACTGTATTTTTTTTCTTTTTTCCTTTTTATAATAATTGTCTTATTGAAGTATAACAATACATTCAGAAAGGGATACAGATCATACATCGACAGTTCAAAGCATTCTCATATTGAAACACTTTAGTGTTTCTAATTTTAATGTAGCCTGATTTATTAGTCTTTTTCTCTCAGGTAGAGCTTTTTCTGTACTGCTTAAGAAATCTTTGCCTAGACCAGGGTCATTAATAAATTCTATGTTATTCTAGGAATGGCCTGGGTGGTTCAGTCAGTTGAGCATCCAACTCTTGATTTTGGCTCTGGTTATGATCTTGGGGTTGTGAGCTTGAGCCTCATGTTGGGCTCCATGCTGAACATGGAGTCTGCTTGGGATTGTTTCCCTCCTTCTTTCTCTGCCCCTCCCCCCATGCTCTCTGTCTCTGTCTCTCTCTCTCTCTCTCAAAGGAAAAGTCTACAGTTATCCTCTAGAAATTCTATTGTTTTACCTCTTAGATTTCGACCTGCCATCTATTTAGAATTTATTATTTTCTTTGGTGAAAGGTAGAGTCAAGGTTCATTGGTTATCCTTTTTAGATGTCTGATTTTACCAGTACCATTTGTTAAGGCCATTGTTGTTCTTCAGTGTCACTTTATACAACTTGTTTTAAATAGTCCTAATCAAATAGAGTAAAGCCTGAGAAGAATGTTTTCTTTTCCACCACATATGCACCTTTTTGTTATGTACCTGGAATCCATGATAAAAGATTTCTCTAATTTTGTTGTTGTTGTTATTAAAGCAGACTTTTTTTTAAGATGCATTTTAATGATCTTTAAGCCAAGACCACCACAAGACTCCACCACAGTCTTGGATTTTTGCCATAGTCTTGAGTAAGCAACTTAAATTGGTTTTTGCTCTGCTTTTGTTTCTTTTTAAATAATTGTCAGGAAATGAAAGGGATAATGCTTGAGGTCAAACTTCTTTCCCAAGATAAATATTTTTGCTGAAAAAAATCTGTACTTCCATAAAAAGAAAAAAAAAAGCAGACTTCTCAGTGAAACATAACTGGAGGATTCTGTTCCTTAGGTTATGGAAAAATTTGATATCCAAGGCAATCTTGATTTTCAAGGTTAAAGAAAATCACACACTTTGCTCAGGTGCCAAGGGAGGTAGCCTGATAGAGTGACAGAGTTAAAAGAGCACTGGACTCAGAACCATGCTCCTGGTTTCCCATTCCTGCTCTATAACTAGATATTTTTCCTACACTTTTTCATTTCCTTCTTTCATATAATTAAGGGTTCCTGGCCAGTACTTTTTTTTTCCCCTTGCTGTGACTGTCACATGTGTTTCATTGTGCAACCTACACTGATGTGTATGCCTGTCACTTTGTCACTGTCTGGTCTCCGTTTATTACTTTCGTTACCTCCTATTCAGGAAGCTTTCCTGAAGACAAGAAAATAAAAGAAAAAACTTTATCCTCTGTAACTTATTAAGCATAATTTTCAAGTTACTATTATTAAAAACTCACTTGTAACCATATGAAGCTGAGAACTTGTAATAGTCTATAATTCCTCATGGACCCTGCTCATTTTTTTCCTCAATTTTTGTTACCAAAAATCCTAGACACTCTTGGCTTTTCCTGCAATACAAAGAGTACTGATTTTTTTCCAACAGTCCTAAGGAAATTTATAGTTTCTTACATGTCCTTAGCGAATTCCACCTTATAACCAAAGGCATGTATTTATTTACCTAGAACTTAAAGATAAAAGATAAATTTGTGACTCTGGAACAGAGAAATTAATTTACAACCTGTAACACCATATTTCATTGAATCTAATATTCCATCCAATGTAGGCAGCAGCAGCATTTTAAGTTCCACTAAGAAAGAAGAAAAAGTTCTCAATTAAACCATAAATGAAAAAGAAATAAACCATAAATGATCAATTGTAAGATATATCTTAATAAAAAATATTAGAGGGCATAAAAATGTCTTGGATCTATGAAATACAGTAATCATATTAGTTCTCTAAATGATTTACTGCATCATATATAAGAGAAAAAAAATAGTGGTATGAGCATGATAATTCCCAAACTGTTTTGTTAGAACTTCCAGGGGATTCCTGGATGCCTCCCCTTGCCTGCTGAACCGGAGTACTGGGGAGTGGGTCCAAGGAATCAATGTATGTTAAAACAAATCTGCCAACTAGTTTACCAACACTCCTTGCTTGGCTCTGCTGGTCATTTATATTTAGGGACTTTTGGAATGGAGGAAGCCTATTTCTGATCTTTGGCTTTTATCTCTATTCCTCTGCTGCTGTTGCCAAATCTCTAGAACCAGCAGTAGGTGATATCAGTGGAAGAGCTACCTGATATGTTGCTGGATTTTTTCTCTTCTGTAAAAAGAAAATAGACTGATGGACTACTGCTGCTCATATTTTCAAAAAATAGGGATGTGAATACTATTAGTACTAAAATTGATTCTTGGCAAAAAGTTAAAAATGAGTATTAAGCTGATGGGTTGGTATTTTAGAAAGGAATAAGTTGATCACAAGAACCATATGATAGATTTGATAACTAAATTAACCTATTTTTTCTTTTTTCTATTTTCCCATAACTATCTAGTAGGTTATCAGGGAATGATATAAACATAGTGTACTGTCAATGCAGCAAGCCATTTGACAAGCCTCCTAGGATATCCTTGAGGACTTGATGAATTATGTACTGGATAATATTAAGTGAATTCATTTCAAGGAGTGCCAGATAAAGACACCAAGTTTTTACCCTTGACCCTATCTTATTTTTCTTTTTCACAAATGATTCACTTGAAGACATAGTAACATGTTTGTCCAATTTGAATGTGACCAAAGGTAAGAGAGAGCTCACTAGCACTACAATCAATCAAAAATTGGCTGTATGATCTTGACATGCTGGGAAATCAAGGAAAAAAAAAACAACAAAAAACTGTGAGCCTTCATATTTTGGTTAAAAAACATAATTCAAACAGGTACTGTATGTGTACAGAAGAGATATCTGAACATCTAGAGCACTTTAATTGATCTGAAGTGTATCATAATTTTAAGGTATGATGTCATTGTTGAAAAGCTTAAAGTATTAGCATGCTACAAAGAAGCTCACCAGTTCCCTTAATAGAATGACTCATTTCCCAGGCTAGGCCATGGAGAGAGAGTCTCCAGATAGGGATGAGCAGTTGGACATCACAGCTTTTCTCTTATCCTTTAAGAGATTACACTGGCACAAGCTATAATTTAAGGGAAGTCACCAGGAAATGAGGGAATTTCCACAAAAAGACTACCCTACGCAATCAGCTTCTAGGAATGGCTCTTCTAAACAACAGAACCAGGGCTTGCCTCAAGACCCCCTGTGCGTGTGACCCTCTGCCCAACCACAGCATTGTTTCCTTGCTAACCATTCAGTTACCTCCCTGTATGGTATCTAATTTCCCCAGCAACCAAGACACCTCCAAACATCTCCAAAGATCCTGAGTGGAGTGAGGAAAATGATCCATTTCTTTCACATGATAGGCCCCCTTCCAGGTCTTAATTCTATTCCCAGCATGTGTCTTTTCCATGGACAACTGACATTGGGAATGACTACTTCTTCACAATGAGATCCTAGTTTCCACTCTTGTGATTGGCATGAGAGTACACTTTGACCTCAACAGGACAAGTGTGTCCTAAGACGATAGTTCAACATTGGTACGAGATACACACATATGGGCAGAACAGAGATGTCCTGCCTATCAAACTATAGTAGTAGCTGCATGAAGAACTTATGTCTCTGATTTTGTAATATATCAAATCTTGAGTGCTAAAGTCAATTCTGCATATCAAGAAGAGAAACTTTGACAAGCAACTCAGGTTGAAGAAACTGAAGGAGTGAAGCTTGCAGAGTAATCCAGTGAGATATGACAGCTTTCTTTAAATACCATTTAGGTGAAGAAGCACCGGAAGGATGTCTGAACTTAAGGTTTATTCTACTCAAAGATCTCCGATTCTCTGATTTGTTCTATATTGTTCTAAATAGAAGGACTAAGACCCATGAGCATAAGATACAGGGAAGCCAACTTTGGTTCAATATGATTAAAAACAAAAACTCTTCAATATTTAGGACTGTCCCTATAAGAAAAGACTGCCCTATGATGTGTGCTGTCTATCGTTTAGTCTAAGAATAGTTCTGGAAGGACCACTGGTTACTGAGTGGTAAATATACAGGGTCTGCATCTGGATTGCTTAGTTCAAATCCTAGATCCACATTTAATACCTTTGACGTTGGGCATGTTATTCAAACTCTCTATTTCTCAATTTCTTTAGCTGTATCATGCAAATAACAATAAGGTTGTTAGGGGATAAAATAAGTTGTAATTGAAAAATTCTTAGAACAATGGAAGGCAAATATTAAACACAGTAATTATTCGGTATTAAGTTCCCTATTTTGTGATTCTAATCTTAGCTATTTTCAATGTTCCTGACATTCTTAACAGATAAGAAAGAGTCCGTTAATATAATATTCAAAGAGGGCAAATGCTTGGTTGATTGGCTTATTTGACTGTGTGCTATGATTTAAATGCCAATTTGGTAGAAATATGGAACAGATATTAAACTAAGTTTAGCTCTTATAAAAACAACTTATAATTTGGTGCTTTTTAGGTGACTGAGTTACATTTGGTTTAGCATTAAGAAAAAAATTAAGCACAAGATTAGTTAATTCTAAAACAAATAAGCATCACAGAATTGTATAAGTAAATAAATTTTTTTCCAAACTAGTTTCTAAGCTTATAAATAAACATACATCATTTAATATAGTTTACCAAAAAATGGAATCATATACACTGATTTGCAGTTTACTTTTTTAAATAAATTAAGACAATTTTTAAGAGTAGTTTCAGGTTCAACAACAAAATTGAGGGAAAGGTATGGAGATTTCTCACACACCCACAACCACTATACACACACACACACACACACACACACACACACACATGCACACAGCCTCCTGCATCACCAACGTCCTTCATCAGAGTAGCACATCAAATGAAGGTCTCAGAAGACCAGTTCTTCAAACTCTGAGCCTATGCCCAGTTGGGATGTTAGCTGTTTGGTATTTTTTTAAAAGATTTTATTTATTTATTCCCAAACTGTAGGTGAAGATAAGGGGGCACTTTGACTGTAAATGCAACTTTTACTGAGTTTCTACAATTTGAAGTAAATTTTGCAGCTACGATTCTTCCTCTTCCTTTCTGCCTTTTTCACTGACCACAATCTTTATTTTTTTAATTTTAAAATATTTTACTTATTTATTCATGAGAGACACAGAGAGAGAGAGAGAGAGGCAGAGACACAGGAGGAGGGAGAAGCAGGCTCCATGTAGGGAGCCCGACGTGGAACTCGATCCCGGGACTCCAGGATCATGCCTTGGGCCAAAGGCAGGCGCTAAACTACTGAGCCACCCAGGGATCCGCCTGATTTGCTTTTTCTACTGTATTGTCTACTGTCTGCTTTATATTCTACCCTGAAAGGATTTTTCTATTGCTCTGAGAACAGGAAAGAAGCAAAATTTGTATATCATATTCCCGGTTGGTTTGAAATGATCAGAAAAACAGCTGTTTAGGGCAATTCTTTTTCCACTCCAGGGTTCCTTTGAATAATGTATCTTGGGTGTTTAAAATGTGATAGGATTAGCTGTAGATCAATTTTAAAATGTTGTGTCTCAATCTATTTTATAAAACAAGGATAATTGTTTATGTCAAATTTCTAAAAAGAAGTAAGTATACACAGATGGAGAAAACACATGACTTTTTTTAAAAAGTAATACATATACTCCACTAGGAGTAGTTTATATTATAGTTTTCTAGTTTCTAGACATATCTGGAGGCTATAAAGCTATATTATCCATATATTAGATTTCTACTTCCTATTAATTTCGACACTGGTTTAATCAAGTCAAATAATAACACTGAATACCTGAGGTGGTCTGTGCAGAAATAAGGTGATAGCTTAAGCTTCATTCCAAACAAGTACATGATGAAGACATGACAGTGATTTTTACGCAAACATCTCTTACTGAAACAGAGACTTATTAAATTTATAGATGCAAGAGTATCTTGCTAATTCCATGCAAATCATTGTGGGAACTGGAATGAGACTCTGATTTGTTCTTTTGCAGGATTAGTCCTAAATCTCCTAGAGAACTCAACCCTACCTCACTTCTTTTTTTGTTGTTGTTTAGTTTTTTATTTTAATTCCAGTTAGTTCATATAACCCCAGCTCACTTCCTTGTGCCATAATCTAGCTCTTTGCACTGCCTAAAGTATAGACTCACATATAATACAAAGATAATATCTTTTATACATTGGTATTTCCTGTTGCTTTTTGCTTAGGATTTTGTTAAATATTTGGGGGACATAACTCTTCTATAAGAAGGTGTTCTGTAGTCTCTGTCCTTCTTAATTCTTTTATTCAACATGTATTTACTGAGGTCCAACAACAGCCAGGTACTGTTATAGATCCTCCCCCTGCTTGTGCACTCTCTCTCACACACTCTCTCTCTCAGATAAATAAAATCTTTAAAAAATAAAAATAAAAACTTAAAAAATACTGAGATTGCCACAAATTTCCCTGCATTCAACATTTAAAAAAATATTTTATTTATTTATTCATGACAGACACATAGAGAGAGGCAGAGACACAGGGAGAGGAAGAAGCAGGCTCCATGCAGGAAGCCCAACCTGGGACTTGATCCCTGGTCTCCAGGATCACACCCCGGGCAGAAGGCGATGCTAAACCACTGGGCCACTGGGGCTGCCCCAACATTTTTTGGTATCAACCTTAGATATACAGGTTAGAGTTTTTATATTTCCATTCTTTTTCAACTGCATTGAAATTGAGTTTATTATCATAGAATTGTCTTCCAAATTATTTTTGGATTTTGTGCTTAATGAAGGCAAAAGGAAATGTTAAAGAGATAATGCTGTATTTTAAGTCAGAAAAGATCTACTGGATAATCCCTTTCCTCTCAATTAAAAAAAAATGTTCTTGATGTGAATAGCATTTTTTTTTCATCTTCATTGAAGAGAATGGAGCATGTAAATTTTATAAGTAACACTAGCAGCAATAATGAGTATTTATTTGGTGCTTATCATATACTAGTAAGATCTTGGGCTTAATATTTACTCTACATTATTATCCTAACGAAATCCCTAGAATAGTCCTGTGTTCAAAAGAAAACCACAGGCCCAAAATGAGTCACTTGTTCTAAGCCATGGCACCAAACCAGAGTTTAACAGCTAATCTAATTGCAGTTTCAATCTCTGCCCAAAATGTAGTCTTAAACAGGTCAGTCAGGAATTGTCTGGGCAACATCAATAAGATAATCCGTCACATGGATCCTCTCCATCACCCAGAGAAAGATGAGTAGGACCTTTCTGTTCCCAAAGAGAGGTGACCTCACCTGAGATAATCCTTTTTTCTGTTTATGATTTCCTTGTCCTGCCTTGAAAAGCCTTTCCCTTTCCATGGTCCTCTGGAGCTCCCCTCTACTTCTTCAATGCTGCCTCATTCATGAATTGATTTAATAAAGCCAAGGAGATCTTTAAATTTTACTTGGTTGAATTTTTGTTACTGAACTCCTGCGAGATAGCTCTTGTTATCCTCGTGTCACAGATTAGGAAATATAGATTGCAAAAGTTAGTAAAGGGCAGAGTAAGGATGCTAACCAGTGTTGGCTTCGATCCAAAATTTTACTGTTTAACCTGCCACTGTTCCCAAGTATGTACAGCACAGTTGCAAAATGCAAGATTATTTTGGATGGTAGGGACATGGGACATGAATGTTTCTTATTTTAGGAATTGCCTACTAACTTTAAAGTATGAAATTGACATTCTCAATAGGTCTCATGAGATGGGACGGTACTGCCCAAGAAAGAAAGGGATCCTGACATCGGAAGGGTGTCATCTTGGGATATTTGGAGAAAGCTAAGCTCAAAATGGCCCAGAGTCACTCAACTTTTCTCTTCCCTATTTTGAGGGCATAGTTCTGATCCTTGTCTTTGCTGGAACTAGTTAAACATTTCCCTTATTAAGAAGGTGTTGGCTTTTAACTAGTTACAAGAATATGAATTTATAGAGCCTCATGGATGAAATGTAGATTTAGATTACAAAAAAGAAAAGTGACAACCAGAAAAGACTAATTTAGATTTTTAAAAATCTTAGTTATTTCATTTATTCATTCAGTGCAATAATTATTTCTCAGAAGCTGCTGTGGTAACTTGCAGTGTTAGATACTGATCCCTTGACTTCAAAAAGAAGATGGTAATAAGCAAGGGAGTCAGAAAATTATCTGATAATTTCCAATATAAAATGGCATTTGTGACATATACTTCCAAGGAGTGGCCTGCTAGTCTATGAGCAGCTATAATAGGAGGTCTGGCTTATTTACACTATGCACACATAGAATAGCTTGGGCACACACACACGATGGTGGCAGGGATAATACAAGAAGGGATTGTAAGAAGGCCACGGTGCTAAGGTGGAGAGAGCATCTGGAATGAGGAGGCACAAAATGAGACCAGCTTTTTTAAAGAACTTTACCTTCAGTGGTAAATCTTATTCTTCAAATTTCAATTAGCATTTTAGTTGCAATGTATTGTTTTAATTGTATTAATTAATTAATTAAATTGTTTCAATGGTACTTATACTTTTAAGGTCTCCTTTTTGGTACTTGCACTAGTCATTTTCCTTTTATTGTGGTAATATCATTTTTATTTTATGATCAATTTATTTAAAAATAGAGTGAGCTTTACTGATGTTATAAGCATAGATGTGCATAGGCTTAGAAAATACAGTGAAGGTGGTACGGACATGACTCCAGATTGAGAAACATTACTCTAGGCCAGTGTTTGGCAAGTTATGGACCTTGGGCCAAATGCACTCCTGCTTTTGTAAACAGCATATCATTAGGGCACAGTCCCGCCCTTCACTTACTGCCTGTAGCTGCTTCCCCTTACACTGGCAGACCTGAGTAGTTGAGACAGAGACAGTATAGCCCAAAAGCCTAAAATATTTACTATCTGGACTTTGACAGAAAAATAAATCGCTGACCTTCTTACCAACCGAGCTATACTTCTACAGCATTTTTGAAAACGTAAAGATCAGTACAGTCACCACACAGACACATTTAAGAGCCAAACTGTCCTGTCATTATTCTCCATCCTTTTCTACATTCAAGAGTGAAGTGGCTTTCTATGGGGCAGGAGCATTCCAGGACACCTGAGGCTGGAGGCGCCGGGAGAGCGCTGGGCTACGTGAGAGTTCCTTTGTTTACTGTCGGACAGGATGGATTCTATCTTCTCCTCAAATTCTGTTTGATCAGAAACACGGTGGCATAATAAAAGGGGCAGAGGAATTACCGGGCCCTGGGGCTCCACTAAAGATCAGAGTGAAACTTGCACTTCAAAGGATCCTGGTGAAGCAGGGAAGGTCAATGGCTTTGAATTCTAAATGGGGATGTGGTAAGCGGACTAGGGACGGGGACGGGGACGGAAACTGTCGTTCTTCCTTTGCAGAATGGTGTGGGGATTACCTTGTGTGCTGGTCAAGGCTCTGCCGCTCTCTGGTTTCCTGTCCCTTTGCAGCCTGACAAAGATACTCTTGACGAGGCCTACCACGACCAGTACTCTTGCCAAAGAACATTTCTCCCAGTTACCTGTGTGCCCTGTGAATGGGCCATAGGCATGTCTCTGCATGACAGCTAGTTAAACATGGGGAGTTCCCAGTATTCGACATCTATTATCTTACTTCATCCTCACATCGACCCCATGAAGCAAGTACTATTATTATCCCCGTTCTACAAAGGCAGGCACTGAGGTGGAGAGGGATTTAGTCACCTGCTCTCAGACAGCTGGAACTTGGCAGAGTGGGGACTGGAACCCAGGACTTGACTCCAATTTCTCTATTCGGACCTGGAGGCCCTGATGAAGGCACAGTGGAAAGCCACATTTCTGTGCTTAGGAGGCAGAGGTCTTTTGTGAAGTGGTGATGATTAGTGTCAATTTCTGAAGAAGTGGCAGGGGTTTGGGCAGGAAGCTGGGATAAGGGAGGCTGGCCTTGGAAATGCTGAAGAAGGAATCCCCGTCCCCACATTGGGTCTTTCTCTCTTCAGACTATGAGTGTTAGAGAGGTAGAGTTTTCGACATGAGCTCCATGTGGAAACAAGTCCTCCAACAAAGACATTTTAGGTGAACCAAAGGTGAAGGTAGCTGTTAAAAATTTTTGAATAGTGAAGTAATATATGTGCTTGAAAAAGAAAAAAAAAAGCCCTAAAGCTTTGTTGAGGATATATCGGAGGAAGGGAGTAGGAGACTCGAGCAGAGTCGAATACACACTGTTGCAAAGGTGCGCAAAGGAGGAATAGTGTTGGTGCCACAGCCACCATTGCTGCGGGGAGGTCAGGGAAGACGAGACTGGCTGGCCTCCTATCTGGCCACTTGGAGGTCACTGGTGACCTTACAAGAGCATTTTCCATGAGTGGTGGAAATAAAGCCTTGCTGGAGTGGATTCAACAGAGAATGAGCTGTGAGAAAGCAGAGACTTCGGGGTGGATATCCACTTCACAGAGCTGTGCTGTGAAGGAAAACAGGAAATGGACAATAGGTAGAGAGCTGTGAAGTCAAGGGACGTTTTAGTCTGTTTTTAATTTTTTTTTTTTTAGAAGAATGGGCAGAGAAGCACAGGGAGAGAGAGAGTCATAAGCCGACTCCACGCCCAGTGCAGAGCCCAACATGGGACTCGATCCCATGACCCTGAGATCATGACCTGAGCTGAAATCAAGAGTTGGACATTCATCCGACTGAGCCCCCCAGGAGCTCCTTAAATTTGTTTTTTAAAGATGGGTGCTATTAAAGTATGTCAGCTCATGAGAATGATCTAATGGAGAGAGAAAATTTGATGATACAGGAGGTAATGAGATTACCATAGGAGCAAAATGCTGGACGTTTTAAGAAGTGGTCAGAGGCAGTGCATCAGTGCAGGAGCTGGCCTTAAATTGGAATATATGGAATATGTTTACTCTTAAAAATAGGAGAAAAGCCAGAATAAAAATTGTAAATGCAGGGAGGTTGGTAGTTTGGTTGATAGCAGGGATCTCAACACTGTCTTTTGCTGATTCTATTTTCTTAGTCCTAAGAAGCAAGGCCATGATCTCATGTAAAAACAGAAGGTATCAGAAGTGTGAGGAAAAAGGAGAAGCTATGTGTGAAATTGTGATTTATAGTAAAATACATATTTGATTTCTGTCCCTTTTCTGGAACAGAGTTCCTCAAATCCTTAGAATTTCCTAAGTCAAGAGAGCAACCAAGGTGTCTTTTGTTATGTTAATGCGGCGACTTCTGGAAATCCCGAAGGATAGGGGCTGGTTGCCAGGAGAATCCATCTTGTGGTTAGGGTTGAAGCAGAGGGGCAATCCTCAATGATTAATCAGTTGTGACTATTTAATGAAGCCTCCATAAAACCCCAAAAAAACAGGATTCAGAGAGGTTCCAGGTTGGTGAACACATTGGAGATTAGGGGAAAGTAGCATGCCTGGAAAGGGCATGGACTTTTTATATACCTGGCTCTATGCATCTTTTCCATCTGGGTGCTCCTAAAGTCTGTCCTTTTATAATACACCAGTGCTCTAGTGAGTAAAATGTTTCTCTGAGCTCTGAGAGCTGCTCTAGCAAATTAATCAAACCCAAGGAGGAAGTCATTGGAACCTATGATCCTATAGCCAGTTAGTCAGAAGTACAGGTGACAGTCTGGGCTTGTGACAGGCATCTGCAGAGGAGGTGGGGTAGGGGCAGTCTTGTAGGACTGAGCTTTCAAACTGTGAAATCTAATACTCTCTTTGAGTAAATAGATCAGAATTAAATTAGATTGAATTCTCAAACCCCCTGCTGGTGTCCCAGCATTGCTTCTTGCTATAGAGAAGGCCCCCCTACCCCTCACATGTTGGAATTAAAGTCCAGATACACAAAAGACTATACAATAGTAAGACAACTTCTTGTCTAGGGAAAAGTATTTATACTGCCTGCCAATGTGAGGGGGCAATTGGATTTTGAGTTCTAAACCTAAGTTCTTCTAGCTCCTTTCTCTCCATTATCAGTTGCTTGAGTGAAGGCCTGGAATAGACAGAGGAGAATTTTCCAGGTTTGGAGTTTTGGAAAGATGTACCAGAGAGAGACAGGAAAGGAAGAGAAGGTCATATTCAAGTTTTATTTTATTTATTTATTTTTTTAGTAATCTCTACACCCAACATGAGGCTTGAACTCAGACACCTGAGATCAAGAGTTGCATGCTCTTCCAACTGAGTCATCCAGAGGCCCCCAAACACACTTTTATATCTTAGAAACCTCAACAGCTTTAGACATTATGTATTTCTCTCTTAATGTACACCAGGGATTTTCAACTGGAGAGTGCGCTACCAGCTTTTAGTAGGTACAGACTAGAGATGTTGTTAAACACCCTACAATGCACAGCATGGTCTCCCACAAAGAAGACTAAGGTAGCCCCAAAAGCTAAGGTTGAGAAACCTGAGGGTAAATGTAAATATAGTGCCGTGATATTTCCTTCACTCTTTCCTTTCAACTCAGATATAGCACGATTGTTATTTACATTAATATTCAGCATTTAAATTATTATGATTTTTTATTGTTGAGCCAAATCATGTATTATGATTGTTTCCTTTTGATATAACTTTTGCTTCTCATGAAGGTAATCACTGACTCATTTTTTCCCCCCGTTTACATACTTTTCTTTATAACTACCATTAAATCCTCCTACATCCTCAATTAGTCTCTCAATATAATTTCCATATTGTCAAACTTGCCAATTAGTGCAAAGTTCTTTTTCTTCCAGAGAAGCTGCTTTTCTGGAGCCTTCTGTCTTTATGTTCCTAGTAGGAAAAGGCTGCAAAAGGGGCTCAGAGAGGTTAAATGTGCCAAGGTCACACAGCTAGTCTCTGGCAGAGCTGGAACTCAAACCCAGGCAGGGTATTGTCCCTTGCATTTCTTATTGGTATCTGCATTGATTATCTGTGGGGTGCTCCTACCAGGTGGAGGACAGTGGCCCAGGCAGTGAAAGAATTCACCCAAGGCAGAACAAAAAAAAAGATATGAGCATTTTAAATACACAGTAAGGGAGCAATGGGCAGGACAGTAAAACAGAGACTGTGATAAGGCAGAGGTGTATGGGGTGTGGAGGGTGTGGAGGGTGTGGAGGGTAAGGGGCCACAGTTACAGGGCGGAGTGAGGGAGGAAGGGAGGATGGGAGCATATGAAATTTTCCCACTCTTGGTAATCTTAGAAATTGTGCCTGGTTGTAATTGGTCAGTTAGGGCCTATGGCTATTTTGAGGTGGGTTGCTTAAGGAGGCTGTTTGCATTGCCTGTTTGCTAATAGCTCTGTGGTTTTACTGTGGGCTCTTTTATCTTACTCAGATTGCTGTTGTTCAAGTTGGTAGCCTAAAAGCAGCCTTTACATTACCCATTGCCAAAGTAATGGTGTATAACCAATCACCCCAAAACTCAGTGCCTCAACAAGCCATCATGTATTATATCTCATGTGTCTGGGGTTGGCTAGGCCTGGCTGGGGCAGCTCATCAGAGGCAGATGGACTCCATTTACCTCCAAGCTGGCCCAGGCATGTTCTTGTGGGAACAGCAAGAATGAGGAAAACAAACTCAATTGTGCAAGTGCTTTCTGGCCTGAATTATCACACTCTCCTAATCTCCCATTGTCAAAGCAAGTGACATGGCCAAGCCCAAAGTCAAGGGTCAGATACGTTCAGTACACCCATGGGTGTGTGTGTGGGGGGGGAAGCAAATGTTAATTAACAATAGCTGTATCCACCACATTGACTAACTAGTAATATATGTAAATGACAAGAAACTCTAACCAAAATATCTAATGATTGGGGTGCCTGGGTGGCACGGTCAGTTGGGCACTGGACTCTTGGTTTCAGCTCAGGTTGTGATCTCATGGGTCTTTCAATCAAGCCTCATGTGGGACTCTGCCTCAGTGGGGACTCTGCTTGAGTTAATCTCTCTCCCTTTCCCTCTGCTCCTTCCTACCCTCCCCCGAACTAAAATAAAATAAATCTTTAAAAAAAAAAATCTGATGATTAAAATACATAAATCAGGGGGTGCCTGAGTTGCTCAGGAGGTTAAGTGTTTGCCTTCAGCTCAGTCATATTCCCAGAGTCCTGAGACAAAGCCCTGCATTGGGCTCCCTGCTCAGGGGGAATCTACTTCTCCCTCTGCCCCTCCCCTGCTCATTCTCTCTCTCCCTCTCTCTCAAATAAATGAATAAAATCTTAAAAAATAAAATATGTAAGTCAGTTATCTCGAGATGTCTCAATCAGTTGCTTTTTGCTAGACACAAGAAATTTCCTTAGTTTTTACCATGAATTCTTATGGAGAACATATAAGCATTAAAATCACATTGCAATTAAATGTATCATAACACTTAAATCAGATTTGTTTCTTATTCTCTTTTGTAGTTTTTGAATAAGTTTTTGAATAGTTTTGAGTTGTGTCATATAAATGTGCATGCTCATTGAAAATAAAATGTTATAAACAATGAAATTGAACCTACTTGAACTTTAGAGTATTAAAGTATCTTGCTCTTAGACTACATTAATATTTGAATGATAAAAATACACAAATCAATTTTATTCCAAATTAATATTCCTTAAGTTAAACCATATCCATACTCAACAAATTTATAACAACATATTTTTAAAACATGCTACTATAATGTGCTAATGTAACCATTTCTTATGGGCCACTGAATGAAAAATACATTCAAAAAAGAAAGCAAGGACACTTTAAAAGATGAAAGACTTGCAAATTTCTGTTTGAAAACGTTAAGCATATTACTTTAAGATATGCTTGTCTTCTAAAACATGTAAAAGAGTTCAGCTGTATAAGTCACTTAATATACTATGCAAGGTAATCAAAAGAAGCCCCAGACTAATACAAGAAAGTTATTAATATATATTTATAAGTATTATGTTTACATTTATTATTTATTAGGTAATATAATAAGTTATGTTTCTATGATGCTGTATTTGTTTTAAAGTGGATATCTTTCAACTCTGAGATAACAAGAAAAACAAGTAGAAAAACACAGTGTTTTTATACAATCATAAATCTAGTCAGAGATATTCTACTAGTAAATCTTTCTTTCTTATTTGTATTTCTATAGCCTATGGCTAAATGGATTTTTCACTTGGTTTAGACAATGTGGAAATAGGTCAGGTAACAGGACTTTCCCTGGTTAGATCTCCCATGTACATCTGTATATACAGAGTCAGATCATACACACGCTTTCTGGAATAAAAAAATATGGATCCACTGAAGGATTCATAACCATTAGACCTGGGCTTCACCCAGAACATCTGTGCCCTCCTGGGAAAGTGTCCTTAACATAGTTCTGTTCCTAGTGCTTTCTTGCAAGCTGCAATTAGGAGGGCTGTCTTACTTCTACTAAAAATGCACACTCCAAAACGTAGCCTGTAGCAGCCTGAGGGATGATAACAGAGGATGAGAAGCAGACCGTGTACCTTGCTTGGAAGTGTGGCTTCTGCTTATTTGCTGACCCCAAGTCCTGGAACTTGCCAGCACCAGTCTTTAAATTCTGTTATTTCGGGCCACCTGGGTGGCTCAGTGGTTGAGCATATATCTGCCTTTGGCTCAGGTCGTGATCCCAGGGTCCAGGGATGGAGTCCCACATCAAGCTCCCCGCAGGGAGCCTATTTCTCCCTCTGCCTATGTCTCTGCCTCTCTCTCTCTATGTTTCTTATGAATAAATAAATAAAAACCTTAAACAAAAAAAATGCCACAATTTGAAGTACCAAGCTCTTCTACAATATAGTATATGAAAACTGGAAATTGCAGAAAGTATGTTTCTGGCACTTACATGAAAGAAACTTACAGAAATGTCCTTGAGGAAGAAAAAAAATATGAGGGAGAAAAAATTATCAGGGATATTAAATAATGAATAGACAAAAATGGGGATGAAACCTTGTATTCATGGCTCTACATGAAGATAAAACTGAAATGCATCTATATATTAATATAAAGCAATAACATAAAAAATAAACTGTTTAATATGATGGATGATGTTGCTTTGCTAAAAGTCAACTACAGGTATTAGGTATACAGTAGAAGATGTAGCTCCTGATACTGTCCTCTAAGATTAGTTTAGACATTGAACTGTACAGAAATTGGGGTGAGGGAGGTAATGTATGACACCCTTACAGTTGATTTCTGTTCGCTCTGGAGGCTGAGGGAATGGAAAGAAATTAACGTAAATGATAATTTCAGATTCTGGGTTCCTGGCTGCATGTAAGTTATGTAAAAAGGAGGAATCTCAACTACTATTAAATTTTGAGAAACTTTTTTAATACATTTAAATCCTGGGCAAAAGGAGTGCTTTTGTTGTAGAGATCAGAGTGAGTCATGGCATAGGCTGAATGTTAGTTGATCCATTTAGGGCAACCTTTTCCCAACTGTGTTTTATAAAAGGCCAAAGCACAAAACAAAACAAGTGTTCTATTGGTTCATCCTGGTGTAAAGTTGACTATCCAATTATTTATCAACATTTATCTGATTTAGTGAATGAGCCTATTCAAGAAAGTCTAGTATTGGAAAAGAAAGTATTTTTGTAGAAAGGCCATTCACTGACCTTTACCATTTTGAGAAGTTTCCATTGACCTACTTAAACTATTTGGGGGCAGCAAGTTGACCCTCGACAGATTTCTTACCATGAAATTAAACATATTATCCCCCAAAATGTGATTTGTGTGGTGAAGTTTAAAATCTGGAATTTATTTATGCTCCAGGATTTCACCCAGTTGCTCCAACAAAAAGTTTCACTCAGACTACTAGTGTTTTGGGAAGGCTGATGACTTCTAATACATGGGGTGACTCAAGGGATATATCCCTTTGCTGTACTCTGCTTTAATTGAAGAAGGAACCTACCAAACATTTAAACTGCCAAGAGTTTCCTAGGAGACCACCTTTCCTTCTGATATTGCGTCTAAATTGTCTGATTTGCATACAGCTTCCAAAATAATATACAATTTTCTGGATTTAAAAAAGATATTCTTTCCTTTGGCTAAGAAAACGAAATACTTTGTTATTTATGTTTTCCATTTTATGCCATCAAAAGCAAAGCAACACACTGGCAAGCATATCTACAGTTATTTATAGATCATCTAGAAATATTAAGAATTCATGTTTCTGAAATGGAAATAAATACCCTAGAAACTTAATGGAAATGTGATTACCCAGTAAAAGTTATAATACATCGAAAATTGATTTTGTACTCTTGAATACCACTGGGCAACTATATTAAACACTAATCTCAAGATATATTGTATGAAATGAAGTGAATTGGCTCTGAGTGTAGTTGCCCTTTAAAACCTCTGTGTCAGCCTGCAGAAAGTCCTGGAGACATAGTGTCTGTGATCAGATGTTTCCAGAGAGCTAATTTTCTGGGTAACAAATAGACTCTGGAGAAAAAATAAAATAAAAATGGGGAGGGGCTCACTTAGAAATCTGTGTATAAATACTAAGAAAGGTTAAAATTAGGCATGGACAAAATAGAACTTATCTCTAGAGAGAATAGAAACCAATGATGATTGGTTTATGTAACTATAGAGGATTAAGACTAACAGGATGCTCCTTCTTTTTTAGTCTTTCCCTCTTGACTAATAATACCACCCTGGACTTTCTAAGAGACTGATGTGTTGCCTAAAAAGAACGCTGAAATGGAGTCTCATTCCTGTCCCTTACTAGCTGTGTGGCAGATAGGTTTCAATCACTTCATCTGTGAACTGTAAATTAATAATGATAATAAAAAAATAACAACCACCACCACCATACAGGGTCATTGGGGGAATTAAGAAAGAATATATACTATGGACCGAATTTTATCTCCCCTCCTCCCCACCCTAATGAATATGTTGAAGCCCTAACCCCCAATGTCACTATATCTGGAGACAGGGCCTTTATGGAGGTAATGTTTAAATGTGATCATAAGGGTAAGACTCTGATCTTGATAGGATTAGTCCTTATAGGAAAAGACACCAGAGACCTTGCTTTCTCTCTGCCATATGACGACAAGTGAAAAGACAGCCATCAGCAAGCCGGGAAGAGCACTCTCACGTGAAACCCATCCTGCTGGACCTTGATCCTGGACTTCCAGCCTCCAGAACAGAGAAAATAAGTTTCTGTTGCTCACAGCACCAGTCTGCAGCCTGAGCTGAGTAATACAATAAGTTAGGGTATCAAGGGTAGGGTCCATGTTAGACTTGCTCATATTTTTTAAAAGATTTTTTTCTATCCATTCATTTGAGAGAGAGCAAAGAAGAGCACAAGAAAGGGGGGAGGTTCAGAGGGAGAGGGAGACACAGACTCCCTGCTGAGCAGGGAGTCCAATGGACTCAGGGCTCGATCCCAGCACCCAGAGATCGTGTCTGAACCAGAGGGAGATGTTTAACTGACTGAGTCACCCAGGCATTCCTAGGTTTGCTCATTTTTTAATCCCAGAGCATTTTCGGTGCCTATTACATAGTAGGTGCTCAAAAAGTCTTTACTGAATAAAAGAATCTATAATTGAATCCAAAATACAAAAGTTAGTCAACAGATAAGCATCTAAATTCTCTTTGAGTAGAACTGGTTTCAGATGCATTCTCTGGCTTGTTTATTAGATTGTATATGGGCAGCATGGACATTCAGTGTAGAGCCAATCCCAGGTTCTTCTTCCCTTTCTATCTGCCCCTTTACCTTTTTCCTCCATTTGACTATGTAGGTGTTCAGAGAATGCAGCTTGGGACCCAGACTGCCTGGGCCCAAGTCCTGGCTCTACCTCTTGTGGCCTTAGGCAAGATGGTTAACTACCCCATGTGCTAATAACAGCATGTGTAAAAATGGAGATAATTATAGTACCTATGAGGAGGTTGCTGTGGGAATTAAACTGATACATGTCATGCTTAGAAAACAAATAGTGAGCTCTCATCACTCATAATTATCAATTATTCTTAAACATACTTTAACCAGAGATCTAATATCTCCTTCCTTTTGTACCTTCAACCTCTATACTGGCTCCTTCCCAGCAACATTTATATATGAACAAATCTCCCAATTTAAAAGATAAAAAATTCTCCCTTGACCCTTTACCTCTCTTTGCCTACAGGCCAGTCCTTTCCCTCTATGTTTACTTTTTTTTTTTAAAGATTTATTTATTTGAGAGAGAGAGAAAGACATGTGGATGGGGTGGGGGAGGGAAGACGGGGCAGAGGACAGGGGAGTGGGATAGACTTCGGCTCAGCAGAGAGTCCTATGTGATGAGCCCCACATGGGGCTCAATCTCCCCACCTTCCCCTACCAGGAGATCATGACTTGAGCCGAAACCAGGAGCTAGAGGCTTAGTGGACAGAGCCACCCAGGTGCCCCCACAGCCACTTTTCAGACAAGTCACATATGCCACCATCATCATTTTCCCAAGTTGCAACCCTCAGTATATTTCAGTTTCACATCTCAGATCCCTGCCTACGCTTCCTCTTCCTGAATATCTTGGAATACAATAGTCATTGATTCTGTTCTTAATTTGCTTTAATTTCAAGCTGAATTTAATGATACTGAACACATCCTCCTTCTCTCTCTTCTGTTGTCTGCCAAACCACATTCTCTGGACCACCTGCTTATCTGACCATTTATCCCTGCATCTCTTGCAGACTTCCTCTTATCACTTGCTTTGGGAGGTCCTCAAGGCTCTGAGTCTACAGTCACTTCTCAGCCGACTGCATCTGCTTCTCTCCTTCTTTTTGCACAACCATCTAATCACCACACGCTGTCTGCTGGGTCTCTTACGTGTCTCTCAGATGTATTATGCCACCATCAATCCTGGCCCAGTCCAGCATCCATCTCTCACTTTTTTTAAAGATTTATTCATTCATTCATTCATTCATTCATTCACTCATGAGAGACATACAGAGAGAGGCAGAGACATAGGCAGAGGGTGAAACAGGCTCCCTGCAGCTAACCCAATGTGGGACTTGATCCAGGGACCCCGGGATCACAACCTGAGCCGAAGGCTGATGCTCAACCACCCAGGTGCCCCTCTCACTTTTTTGTATAATAGCCCCGTAGCTGGCTTTTCCTATTTCTCATCTTGTCCTCTCTCAGTTTCCTTTCAAAAATGCAAAGAGGATCAGTCTTTTGTCTGTTTGAACTCTCTAAGTAACTTGTCAACACCCTTAGGAAATTGTTCTCCTACTCTAATGTGCCAGGAAGGCTTCAGGACCTGCCTTTTGCCTACCTTTCTAGCTCAGCTCTCATTCACCCTTCTATACTACTCTCTCTTAATCTACACTCCATGGGCTTTGAGTTACTCAGTGTCTGATACTCACTCTTGCCAGGACCTGGACCCTCTTTGTAGAATTTTGCCACCATGTTCTTCAGTCTAGGTGGCAGCCTGTTATTTCTCCTCCAATAACATCTTTCTCTGACATAAAATTTTGTTTTAAAATCTGTATCTTTGCTCCATGAGAAGAAGAATTATCTATGTCTCCTTTGGCTTTTAACACACAATACACATTTAAGTATTTGTTGAACAGGTGAGTGAATAAACCCTCCTCAATTTTCCTTATGCTCATTTTTAATCCTTTGGTTCAAATGCTTTGCTCCGTATGATGGTAAATTTTATGTCTTAACTGGATGGAGCCAAGGATGCCTGAATATTTCATCAAATATTCTGAATATTTCAGTGAAGATATTTCTGTCTGACTTTAATACATATATATATATATGTAGTATATTTAGTATATAAACATATATATTTAAAGATTTTATTTTATTCATGAGATACTCACAGAGAGACAAAGACATAGGCAGAGGGAGAAGCTCCCCATTGCAGGGAGCCTGATGCAGAACTTGACTCCAGGATCCTGGGATCATGATCTGAGCAGATGCTCAGCGACTGAGCCACCCAAGTGCCCCGAGTTTAATATTTAAATCAATAGATGAGGTAAAACAGATTGTCCTTCCTAATGTGGGTGGGCCTCATCCAATCGCTGAAGTCCTGAATAGAACAAAAAGACTGACCATCTCTGAATAAAAGGAAATTCTTCCTGCCTTATTGCCTTCTAGCTGGGACATTGGTATTTTCTTGCCTTCAGACTCCAATTGAAGCATCAGCTCTTCCTGTCTTGAGACTGCCAATCTTGAATTGAAGGTACACTATTGTTTCTCATGGTTCTTAGGTCTTTGGGCTCAGACTAGAACTTGCACCATTGGCCCTCCTGGGTCTCCAGCTTGTAGACTCACCCCACAGGTCTCAGGACTTGTCAGCTTCCATAGTTGTGTGAGCCAATTCCTTATAATAAGCCTCTCTCTTTGTATATCTCTATCTATCTCTGTATCTATCTATCACAATATCTGTCTACCTATACACATATATCTCCTATTGGTTCTGTTTCTCTGAAGAATCCTGACTAATACAATCTGTCAATAATATTTGGAGTTGGAAATATAGCAAGATGTTATCATAGATAATAAACACAAATGTTTACCACCTGTCACTAGCAGCAATTTTCTAAATATAACTAATTTTGAATTTTGTTTTTCTTTTTTATTCCAAAATTGCCAAAATCCAGAAGGTCCTCAGCAAAAAAACCAACAAAAATCAAGACAGGCATCAGTAAGCTGCAAACTGAACAAGACAGTCTTTAGGGAAGTGTCATGTAGTAATACTTATACCACCACTAGTTCAGGTACATGTCAGTTTTTTAAAATTCATATTTCCAAAATAACATTTCAAAGGGTACTTAGGTTCTATAAATAGCTTACAAATTTTAATCTATAATGCAGCTAAGATCTCTTATAGAGTTCTGCACCTGACAAAATTAGTTGCTGAACAGATGAGGGAAGGAGAGGAGAGATTAAGCAAATTCCACCTTTATTCTAGGCATGTGGTGAGTCTCATGTATGTTCCGTAAATTAATGTCCTGTGTGGCCAGGTGGCCATGTGGCTATGTGGCACATTCCTAATTCCTGCTTCCACTATTGAATTGTCTGACATGAAAGCTCAGATAAGTTCATCATCAACAACAAAATTTGAGTACCTGCTCTGTGCTAGGTTCTTTCCTAACTGTGGAGAAAACATAAAGAATGACAAATGCTCATTCTCAAAATGAGAGTAGGAAGATCAGAGGAAAGAAAGAAATGAAGAGTGAATTCACTGGTAGATTCTCTGTTCTTCACTCAATTTGTCTTCATTTTTCTATCATTCACCTTCAAGCTAACTCACGGAGTATGGGAATAGCACAGATCCATGCCAATTATTTTTATACTAATGTGCATATACACAAAGTGATCATGGGCTTAACAGCAGTTTACAAGACACTTGGAGTATTTGGAGAAATAAAAATTCAATTGAAACAATTGAAGTGGGGGAACCTGGGTTGCACAGTCAGTTGAACATCAGTCAGGCTCTTGGTTTCAGTTTAGGTGGTGATCTCAGAATCTTGAGATCACAAGCCTGGCTCCATGCTCAGTGCAGAGTCTGCTTAGGACTCTCTCTTCCTCTCCCTCTGCCCCTCTCCTACCCCCAAGCTTGCTCCCTCTCTCAAATAAATAAATCTCCTTAAAAAAAAAAGAAAAGAAAAGAAAAGAAAAGAAAAGAAAAGAAACAATCAAGTGGTCAGAGCTTCTAAAAAGCTAATAGTGCTTAATGTTGTTCCCATTTGCAGAAATAAAGTGCCCTGATTGAAGTAGATAACAATTTTCTAATTGTACACTTTATTATCTATTGCTGAAAGATCTTGGATATTTCACCTGAAGCAAAACAATTAAGACACACTTGGAAACTTTCTTTAAACCTTTGGTCCTCTTTCTGTGGGTGAAAACTTGGAAAAATGTGTGAAAATTACAGATATCCCTTACTGTTAAGAACTTTCTAGCAACTAAAACAATAGAACAAAGAAATGGCTTGGCCTGCGAGAGCTGAGTAAGTATCATAATCTCATTGGATGTGAGCAAGAAGAGAGTGGACGACACCTGTAAAAGATGATCTAGAAGGAATTATTCTACTGTCTGGAAGTTAAATTAGATGACCTTTAGTTCTCTCCTCAAATTCTGAAGCTCCATGGTTTTATTTATCTTTATTTCCCTAAGATTTTAATTTTTTTAAAGTAATCTCTACACCCGATGTGGGGCTCGAACTTACAACCCCAGATCAAGAGTCACATGCCCTACCAACTAAGCCAGCCAGGTGCCCCTGAAATACCATAATTTTAGATTTTAGTAAGTTGTGGACTGTTTACTTGTACATTTGTAGACACTTCAAAAGCACATTATTAAAACTTTTATAGTATGTCCAATCACATCATTACACATGCAAAAAAAAAAACCCTCAGAAAATTTGCTGAATAAATATTAACATAATAAAGTACACATTTTGATACCTCACGAAACTAAGGGTGTACATTATTTCATGAACTCAACATTTTCTTTTAATTCAAATCTTACATGTTATAAAGACTTAGAAAAACATTCATAATCTGAATTATTTTACATAGAAAGATAATCCAGGGGCTCTCTAAAGCCACTGAATACTATCCTTTTCATTATATCTCCTACTAATGCCTTTATTATTCTTTTGTTTCTGTTTTGTTTGTTGAAAATATCCTCATTACAAGTAAGAACAATGATAAATTTTGTTAAATATTTGCTTTTGAGTACTTAGGATCTGAGTACTTGCTCTGATGTACTCCAGGGAATTTTCTTATTTATTTTATCTTCCTGTCCATTCATTGTTTCTAATAAAAGGTTAAGACTAAAATAGTTCTCCTTCAGAAATGTACAAGAGCATATTTAATTTTACTTTAGTATCTTAAAGTTAGTGGGTAATCAAAATGAGATGATGTAAACTTTCTGCATATTCTTCTCAATACCATTTTTCTCCAACAACAACTACCTTTCAAATATATAAAGTTCTGAATCTGATATCCTGTGAAATAAGTCTTATTTTCATCATGGATCTTAATAATACGTTAATAAAGTATCTCAGATATAACATAAATGTCTGTTGGAATCCCATCAAAAGTGGAGCTAGCTTTCCCTTTAATATATAATTCTCTTTTTCCGATTGGCATCTTTCATCCTTCCTGGCTAGCTACTTGCTTCTGTGACACCTGTGGCCTCTCAATTCCTTTCTTAATGCAGCTGTTTAGGTCTGCCAGAGGAAACTATCAGGAAAGTCCCCCAGTTGACATTCTGCAGGTAGCCCTAAGCAGCAACCAAAGGCTTTTCCTGGGTCCAGCCACATTGAGACTCCAGCAACCCAAGCAGGGTCCCTACTATTTAACCTTCAACTCCTACATCTACAGCCAATGTTTCTTTTTTCCTCTTTCTCTGAAGTAATGTCAATTACTCTCAACGTTCTCAAAGCCTTGCTGCTTAGACTCAGTGAATAAAGGCATAGTTTGGAAAGATGTAAGACCATAAGAATGAAACACTGATTTTTTTAATGACAAGAAAAGAGTGTCTTATAAAACGTTTCATTGCGATCCACAAGCAATGTATTAAGCAATACATTAGCAATGTGCAATACACAAGATATGTTAGCTCCTGAAAGCCTTGAAAAGCCTTTCCTTCACTGATAGAGAGTGGGTTTTATCAGCTCAGCTGTTGACAGCTTTCCCCTCATTCAGTCTTTGCATGAAAAACATAATTAATACTGCCTTGAATAGTCCAAGCTGAGTTGAGAAACCATCTGTCAGAGATGTCATGTCAGTAATTCCTGCCTGGGATGGAACTGGATGTTAACCAGTTTAACCAGCTTTCTTTCAAACCTTGACTCTCCTTAATCATGGTAAAAATTCATTTTTTCCAAATGGTAAAGTTGGTCCATGTGATGTTTGGATTCTAATGGAATCATTAAAAGATGAAAATCAAGTCTTTCTGTATGTCAAAGACCAGTCCCTCACTCCCACCCTTTTTCTTTTTTCTTTCTTTCTTTCTTTCTTTCTTTCTTTCTTTCTTTCTTTCTTTCTTTCTTCTTTCTTTCTTTTCTTTCTTTCTCTTTTTTTCTTTCTTTTTCTTTTTTATTTTTCTTTCTTTCTTCTTTCTTTCTTTCTTTCTTTCTTTCTTTCTTTCTTTCTTTCTTTCTTCCTTTCTTTTTTTTCTTTCTTTCTGTCTTTCTTTCTGTCTTCCTGTCTTTCTGTCTTTCTTTCTCTTTCCCTCTAAGGGCTACCTAAAAATAGACCATTTCTGCAAAGAGAATTTAAAAATTAAGGGGAAAAGTCTCTAAATTTATGTTCTCTTTATATTAAGAGAAAAAGTCTCTAGGGAAAAATTCGCTACACTCATCCCAGTTTAATTTACAATTGGGTTGCTAGTGTCTAGAAGCCACTGCCTCTGTGATGGTTTCATACCTCAATGTTAAAAATCAGAATGAGGCCAATTCTAATGAATAGAAGTCCACACAAACAATTGCTGTTTTTGTTGGTTCCTCTGGTACCAAGTCTAAGAATAGAAAGAAAAAAAAAAACCTGGCAACACAACAACATCATCTTTTACAGCCATCTTTCTCTTCAGCATAAACTGAGGCATGTGTTTGATGGAGGGAGGGGAAGAGTGTTTCTTTTATTTCCCCTCAGTAAAGGAGCTTAGTTCCATTAAACAATGTTGGAAAACATATTGGAGATAGTATATTTAAAATTAATTTAAAATGTAAAGTGTTTTTAATGCCTTTTAATATAAACAAAAATTGATTTTATTAAAATGCTTTCAGATATTACAATACAATGATTTATTTATCACTCCAAGTCTGTAGCATGATTATAACTTCCTTTCCAAGTATATTGATTTTTAAATGTATTATGGAAGTGGAAAAAGAACCAAAACAGTCTACCAAAATTCTTCACCATCCCTCTTAAATAGAACCAGGTCCATTATGTCAATGGAGTCTATTTCAAAACAGTATGGGAAAATTATTTTTTCAAAAGGATAGGATTAACCAGTTAGAAACATTTCTTAAATAACAAAGGACATGTCATACTTTTCTAAGTTGTGTTTTGCTGAGTCGAAACATGGAATGTCAAATATTGATAAAATATTCAAAGTTAAGTACACCGAAATGTCTGAAATATTGATAGATTATCAACCTTTTGGAGTCTTTGCAGAACCTAAAAATGTCATTGTTAACATGAGAAACTTAAAAGATCATATTTCTCTGTAGATACAGTGCCCAGATAGAATTGATTTAAAATTTAAAGCACCTTTAGAAGAAAATTTCAGTGTTGTTGAAGTTAAACATGGAGCAAAAATCATACTTGTTACTTTTCTTCCATGTTTTCTGTTCAGGACTCCTTAGACTTTAAGGTATTTAATCCAACTCAGAATAAATATTGGTGCAAAAAATTTAATTTTAACTTTTGGGGCATTTAGTTCTCACAATGATGATCCTTCCAAATGCTATGTTAAATATGTAGCAATAATTATGTATTTTTCCTAGCTTGTGATATAAGGTATCATGCCTCTTGGTGTATTATTCTTCGATCAAGATTGCCTGACTTCAAATGAAGAACTCCACTTCAGAGCTCTGCTTAAATATAAGACTATTACCTGAGGAATTAGTACTAGGCTGATTTTCAGTTACGTATCCTGGTATTAATAAATCCTTGTTATTTCCCATGGAATAGAGTGTTTTTGTTACTAGTGCCTGGTTTTTAGACATCTACACTTGCATTTGTGATAGTGAAAGGGAAGAGCAATATAAACTGAAGGTGAAATCCGTAGAAGATCCAAAATCATTGTGGTCAGTAGACAGAGGCATGACAGTGTTGCTGTTAAGAACAGATCCTGGAGTATAGAGTACTTGGATTCAAGTGTAAATATTCAATAGCTGTATGACTTGAGCAGTTACTTAACCTCTTCCGGCTTCAGTTTCATTGTCTTGGTTGTAAAAGAAGAGTTGCTAGAGGTTTAAGTAAAATCTGTGGGTTTGTATCTGTATGTATATGCATACATATGTATATATATCCACAATTAAGAGATATAGATCATATTTTATATGCATTACTTTGAATATGGATATATATTAAGAATATATATATCTACTTAAGATGTATAAATGATACTCATTTAAAATATATACATGGATATATACATATATTCACTTCAGATTTTATGTATGTAATAGAGGCTCATTTTCTGGCAGGTGGTGTTCCTTAAATATTAACTATTATATTGGCTTGTCACTTCTATATCTGAACTGCTAATGAGTTAACAAAATTGATTGATCTGATGATTCTTGCCATGTTTTTTCTTTCAAGTTTCAGTTATAGCAAAATGTCAATTAAGAAATTGAGTAAACACATAACAAGAAGTCTTATAGCAAGGTGCTGAGTTCATAGACAGGATAATCACTTCCGGAATACATACGAATGAAGTCTTTGTAGAACTAGAAGAGGCGCTGTTAATGGACTTCTGTTTTAGAGATGATGGATTGATGTTCATTCTGATGAATATCCGGCCTGATGAGGACCCTCCTAGCAACTGCCTCGCATTGCCTAGTACTAAAAAAGTAGCTTTCCGAGTTAAGTATAACTTCCTATAAACCAAAACACTAATACCTGAGCTTCATAAGGACAGATTTTGTTTGTGTTGGGTCATTGCTGTATCTGCAGAATTTAGGCAAACGCCTTGCAAATAATGGGTGCACAGTAATTATTTCTTGAATGAACTGAGTGGATGGAAACCTTGGTCTTTTCTTTAAAATAGGATTAACATTAAAAGCAAAACAAACAAACAAAAAGTAACAGGCTTTCCTACTTCCTGACAGATTTCTGAACCTAGGAACGCTGGTAAGCAGGTAAGCAGGGATGAGGAGCAGCATATGAAGGACGTAAGTGCAAACATGTACACTTAGCAAGTATCTTAGAAGTCAAGGATTTGGTTAAGCACTCACAGGAATGTGTGGTGTGATGCCACACTTAACTCAGATTCCTGTGCAATGGGTCACATTCATATTACAAATATTTGCTTAGCATCTGACTAACTTTAGTGTCTATATTTATACTTTTTCTGGCCAGTGTTTACAGAAATCCTTTACCTATGACCAAGTTTCATAAAGTGACACTTTAACTTTCTGCAAACATTTGGTTTGCTACTCAGCTTTGACTAGCTAAAATAATCAGTTTGACATGATCCATTCCACAGGTGGGGTTGATTATATTGCATTATTTATAGTTTAGCTCACAACCTCAGATAGTGGATTCAAATAACATTCTCAAAATTATTCCCAACAATCATCTAAATACATATTCGTTTTTACTGCTATAGCAAATATTTTTTGAAACCAGAAAGAAGCATAGCACAGACAAGCTAATAATTTGAAGCGGAAACTATTCATTTGTACAAACTGTAAGTCTCCTCATAATTTTCGTAACGAAAACTGAGAAAGTGTTAGTCATCCTTGGCTGAGCTATACTCCATTCTACATCTTTTCTAAATATAATAAAACAACAAACAATCTTAAAGTACATTATTATTGATTAGACATGATTTCTTAAAGCGGTTTTTATCATCTCATTTAACTTTGGAGCTTCCAGACAATAATGAGTCACCAAAAAGCTATCATTGATTTATACTGCACATTAGCACATCAGGTTTGGCCCAAGAACTCTGTGGGTCCAGAAGGAAAAAGAAAGACGATTACAAGTGAGCCGTGGCAGAAATACTCTGAAAACGCCTATCTGTATTCACGGTAAGCAGTTAGGTCTAATGCGAGTATAATGAACATTCAGGTTCATTTTATTCCAAGGGACCTGTTTCTGTTCTTGAAGCTGCGTGTAGAAAGAGTCCTTAGGGTTAGAATACTATTGTGGGTGATAAAACTTTGCTTGGCCTTTGGGTATATAAGGTAAACATTTTACAGCACAAATTTACAGCTATAGATAACACAGCATCTGATCAATGTTAACACACTTGGCGTTTAAGGCTAATCCGCATTGGAAAAACAATCATCTCCAGGATGAAGATCAAATATCTTAACACAGTGTCACCTGTCTGAGTTGCTAGAAAATATTTATTTAAAAACCGATCCATAGGATGTGTTTTCACATTTGTCAGTTTCTTTCCACTTGCGTGCTAGAGGGAGGCACTTTAACAGTTATTAACTGTCATTCTAGGAGTAAAAGACACCGAGTTTCAGCAGAGATTGGTAAATACGGCAGGGAATTAAAATGAAATTGGACTAAAAAGAAAGTAAAAAAAAAAAAAAAAAAAAGACTAGTAGTTATCACCCACCCATGCCCAAATAAGTGAATATACTACAGCTTCTGATGTTAAGGTATCATGGTTTTGCTGTTTGGGCTTGTAAGGGGTTTTAAATATTGACAAGTACTTTGAGTCATGTTTCGAGTAAAATTTCAAAATGTTGTATTATGCATAGGTTCCAAAGTGTCAGAAACACCGAAAAGTCGAATAAAACATATTAGAAGAGCTTAGGAAAACGTATAAAAATTAAAAGGCTAAAAAAAAAAAAGACACTCCGTTTTAAACGTGTAAAAATAAATCGAATTGGTTCGCGGGACTCGAATGACTTTTTTTTTTTTTTTTAGATAGTCGGTACGTACTGAACCCGCCACAACACGTTGAAAAGTAGGTCCTGGTACACACTAAGGAATATCCAACCAGGTAGATACATGAGGGTGATGAGGCCCATGAAGTTGAGCGGGTAGTGAGAATAGTCCCAGGAGCAAGCGCCGCACGTGCGGAGGCCCAGGCCCCAGCACAGCTCCCACGCGTAGATGAAGGTCACGTAGAGGGGCACCCGCCGCCAGGCGCTCCAGCCGCGGCCCCGGTGCAGGTGGAAGTAGAGTTTCTCCACCACGAAGCTGCAGCTGCCGTACATCAGGAAGGACCAGAGCGACGTGTGGCCGCTGGTCGGCCCGTCCGCCTGCCCCAGCCAGTTGAAGAAGAAAGTGAAGAAGATCTCGTCCAGAAAGCCGTGCATCCCGAAGAAGAGGAAGCGGAGCGGGTCCGGCAGCCCCCGAGCGGGGGCTCCCCCGGCGCCCCTGGTGCCTCGCGGCGGTCGTCGCCGGCCCCCTGCGCCCGGGGCGGCGGGGGGCGCGGCGGGGGGCGCGGCGGGGGGCGCGGCGGGGGGCGCGGCGGGGGGCGCGGCGGGGGGCGCGGCGGGGGGCGCGGCGCGGGGCGCGGCGGGGGGCGCGGCGCGGGGCGCGGCGGGGGGCGCGCGCGGCCGGGGCGGGGGCCGCGGCTCGGGCGGCCGCCGGTACCGCAGGCGCAGGAAGCGCTTCAGGAACACTTGGCAGTGGTAGAGCGCGAGCGCGTACTGCAGCGCCCAGCGCAGCGGCCCCGGCACCCCCGCGCCCGGCCCCGCCGCGCCCGGCCCGCCGCGCAGGCCGGCCAGGGTCTGCAGCGCCACGTGGGCCGACGGGTAGACCAGGAAATTGAAGACGAAGGCGCTGGGGCAGCGCGGCCGCTGCAGGTAGACCTTCTCCAGGGCGAAGTGCGTGAGCGAGTGCAGCAGGCAGCGGTAGGGCGAGGAGAACCCCAGCATCCGGAGGTCCGGGCTGCGAGCGAAGCGCCGGGCCGAGGACGCCAGCACGTCCAGGGTGATCCCGTGCATCCCGTAGAAGTAGAGTCGCATCCAGGCGGGCAGCGCGGCGCCGGCGGCCGGCGCTTCAGCAGTGGACAGCGGCTCCGGGCGGCTGCCGGCAGCCTCGCGCCCCCGCCCGCCCGGGCCCCCGGGGCGCCGCGCCGCGCAGCCCCTCCGCGCCCGCCCCTCCGCGCCCGCATCGCTGCCCGCCATGGGCTCGGCAGCTGCCCGGGCGTGGAGCTGCGGGGCCGGGCCGCCGAGGCCCCCGGGGGCGCGCAGGGAGCGCCGTCCCGCCGCGGCCCGATGGCAGCCGGAGCCCTAGTGTCGGGGAGACGCGCGGCCGCCCAGCTCGCGGAGCGCCCCCTGCGGAGCCCCCCCGCGCAGCTCGCCCCGCGCAGCCCCCCCGCCCCGCGCCCTGCCCTCCGGCCCGGGTGGCTGCAGCCGGCCGGCGCCCGCGCTCCCTCCGCGCGGCCTAAGGAGGGCTGGAGGCGAGGACCGCTGCGAACCCCATCGCCGCCGCCGCGGGCTCCCGAAGCGGAAAGCGAGCAGCGACGCCCTCCCCCGCCCTCCCCGTGCTCCCTCCGGCGCGCCCTCTCCCGCCCTCTCCCGCCTCCGCCGGGCGCCCTCCCCCTCCCCCTCCCCCTCCCCCTCCCCCTCCCGCTCCGCCCTCCGCGCCGAGGCCCGCGGGGTCCCCGCGACCAAGCCCGGCGGCGCCTCTCGCCCTCCTCCTGGGGCGGCGTTGGCGGGCGGCGGGAGCGGAGAAGCCCCCAGGTGTGACCGCGAGCTGCGCCAGCCGCGTGGGGTGCCCGGCGCTCCCGGCGCTCCGGGGCGGAACCAGGGCCCGGCCCGCTGGCGAGGCGGAGGCCTCGTGCCACACAGCGGAGGCCGGGCCTGGGCGCAGGCTGCGGGGCCGCGTTTAATGTTTAATGTTCTGACTCGAAGCCGGCCGCGTCCCAGGCACAAGGAACAAACACGAGACTCCGTGCCGCCCGCCCCAGCATCCTGGTTCACTTTTTCACTCCCCCCCCACCCCCAAGCCGTGTTCCTAGGTTAGTCTGCTCGGGGCCAAGACAGAGGTTCAAAGCTCCCCAACACCCCCCCCCCCCCGAGTTATGAAATGATCTGAGGCCACTTGGGTTGGACGTTGCTCTGGCTGCCGCGGAGGCTCGTGTCGAGAAGGGCGCCTTGAGGGATCCCTGGGCGGCGCAGCGGTTGGGCGCCTGCCTTCAGCCCAGGGCGCGATCCCGGGGTCCCGGGACCGAGTCCTGCGTCGGGCTCCCCGCAGGGAACCTGCTTCTCCTGCCTGTGTCTCTGCCTCTTACACCCCAGTGCTGCTTTTTCTCCTTGCAGAACTAGATCATCCCAGAGATGAAGACTGAGAGTGAGACTTTTTAATTAATTATTAATTAATTAATTAGTTAATCTATTTATTTAAGGTAGAATGAGAGAATCTAGAACTTTGGTGTGTTGAGGGCTGCGCTTTTTTTAAAAAAAGATTTTATTTATTCATGAGAGACAGAGGGGCAGAGACATAGGCAGAGGGAGAAGCAGGCTCCCCACAGGAAGCCCGATGGGGGACTCGATCACCAGTCTCTGGGGACCCTGGGATCACGACCTGAGCCAAAGGCGGACGCTCAACCACTGAGCCGCCCAGGCGGCCCTGGGGGCTGTGCTTTATAATCCAATTTTGAATCAGGCCTTAAAATTGAAAAGAAACTTGGAGGTAAATGATACCTTAAGGTATATTTTACCTTAAAGGATTTATACTCCCCTACCCCCTTCATCTGTAGGCAGAAACTAGATAACAGTTCTAACCTGAAAGGAGATGGGGTGTTTCTTGGATGGAAGGCTTTCTGGGGATTTCTTTTTTTCCTCCCGGAGAAATAAATATTCTGAGGCCAATGCCCCTATTTTTAAAAGCATTCTCCACCACACTCCCTCCCTTTACTTATTTCAACCCCCTGTGTTAAAGTCTATAGTTGCTAAATTGTCTGTGACTTAGGTATGAGAGAAATAAAAGTATGATGAGAAGAAAAATTGTTAAAGTAATATCACTTGTGTAAGGGCAAAGTAATGACTTATTCTTTTTAGTTTTGTTAGCTTGTGGTTTATTGGCAGACTTCCTTTGATAACTGTTAGTGGGTGGAAATTGTCATGCCAGGGACAAAAGCCTCAGGTAACAGGCCCGTCAGACCAGCTGCAAAAGAGGAGAGGGTTAGTTGCCCAAATGCCTGAGCAAGTACAATGAAGAGAAATAATAATGTTGTTAAAAAAAAAAAACTAAGTTCAGCTGAGTAAATGTGAAGATCTCATCGACTTTAATCAATGATTCATGAATTGGGCTGTATCCCATTTAACAAACAGAAATGAGCTCCAAGGAGCTATACAAAATGAAGACTTTTATAGGCAGAAACTAGGCAGGACATGGAAAGTTATTAGTAAAAGCAAAGAAAGAATTGTTTCAGGCAAGGTCATCTTCCTTCAGGTTGGGGGGTCTGTTGTGCAGACCACCACACTAGTACTGATCAGGAAATTCCAGACGGTGATTAAAAGTCACATTTCTGTAACTAAGTCTTGGTTTGCTGTCTTAGGGCAACCGACTCCATAGTGAGTCTGTTATTATTATTTTTTAAACACTGTAAACATTTTCATGAGCACTTACTATATACAAGATGCTAAATACACTGGGAAAATAAAGAGTTTTAAGATGCACTGTTTAAGAAGTGTCTACTCTAGTTGGTAGGATAATAACCTACCATATCTGTGTAAAGCCTACCTATGATTATTACTGGTAATAATTATGACCAGCTAGCTCCCCTTGATCAATAATTTTGCTTTCCACAGTCCAAAAGCAGATGATCTTCCTTCTGATGTATCATCAGAAGGTCAGTAGCAGCCTAACACTATGCCATTCACCTCACTTTGTCTCATCACCTAGGCATTTTATCATCTCACATCATCATAAGAAGGATGAGTATAGTACAGTAAGATATTTTGAGGGAGAGAAATCACATTCACATTACTTTTATTAAAGTCTAATGTTATAATTGTTTAATTTTATTATTGTTGCTGTTAATCTCCCACTGTGCCTAATTTAGAAATTAAGCTTTGATATTGGTAAGTACGTACAGGAAAGAAACACAATATGTATAGTATATATACTCAACACTGGTGGTTTCAGGCTTCCGCTGGGGGTCTTGGAACATATCCCCTGTGGCTAAGGAGGGGAACTACTATACATACCAATGAATATATTTGAGTTATTATTTTACTAAATAAACTCAACCCCGGGCCCAATTTATCGATACCAAAAAACAAATGCACTTGTTCTCCAAAATTGCTATCCGAGCAAGGGAAAGCACTTCATGGTAGTATAAATATAGCCATTCAAACATGCATATATTAATTCACTATACTAAACTTGAATTGTTTTCTAACAGTATACTAAACTTCCAGGGTCTAAGTCCTCTTCTAAGTCCTTTATTTATTATAAACTTTTTAAGATTTTATTTATTTATTCATGACAGACACACAGAGAGAGAGAGAGAGAGAGAGGCAGAGACACAGGCAGAGGGAGAAGCAGGCTCCATGCAGGGAGCCTGACGTGGGACTCGATCCCAGGTCTCCAGTATCAGGCCCTGGGCTGAAGGTGGTGCTAAACCCCTGAGCCACTGGAGCTGCCCTATTATAAACTTTCTTAAAGATGCAAGGAAAACCTTGAAAGGTCTAATTTAATAGTTCAGACTAGTTCATCTCAGGGAATGTAGGAAAATCTTTTGGATTAAACACAAAAATTAGTATCTTCTATTTCTGTATTTTTAGCCTCCACACTTAACAAAATTTCAATTTTGTGTACCATGCATGTCATATGAATTATATTGGTATAATAAGACATGTATAAAATTTATGCATGTATAGTACATGCATGTTCTAAACACTAATTTTTTAAAATTAGGGAATATATAATAAAAGGCTTGTGTCTCACCACTGTTGTCAATGTATTGCTCTGCTAAGTGGGGAGTGGGTTAGATTACTAAAAATCTCAATGTTCTAGGTCCTTTTTTTGAATCTGTTTCTCATTTCTTCCAGGAGAAGTAATGCAAAATAGCAATTAACAGTTATAAGTCCATAGCAGAAAAAGCAGCTATTACCTGTTATTCTATATTTCTTTTTATATTTTTGTTGTGGCCTCGCCTTAGTTATGCCACTTCAAAATGTATGAAACACTAACCTTTCTAAAAAGTAGACCAAAAGGATAAAAGGAAAAGTTTTAAAAAAGGCATGAAACAAAGGGCAAGGAAACTATTCATTATATAACTTGCTATTATTAATTATTTTCACTCATTGCCTCATTTAAAAAAAAGTGAATATCTTATACCATTCTGAAAAGTTAGCCCACCAATGATACCAGTCTTTGTTTCTGCTTTATCTTCACATTGTTCTTTTGTTTTAAACACTTCATTGCTGGGTTTCCAAATGGAAAACTGCAGCACGGCTTTGCTGATCCATGATGATTTTATAATTTACAATGGTTGTATCAGAATCTCCATGATCATAAAATGCTTAAAAGCATTTCTGTGTTGGTCTTGACTACTACAAACATTAGGTTGCAAAGATCCACCTGTTAAAGCAGCAACTTGTTGGGAGTTGGTGGGCATAAGGGTGAGAGCAATTTAAAAATAGGAAACAGGAATCTGCAAAAAAATAACATGAGTTGAGACTCCTTAGGTTAGAGAGTAGCCATTCAAAGGATGTTTTGAAGCATTGTTCTTCCATGGAAAACACAGTCTTCTTTGTCCTCCGAAGCTGTGAAGCTGTCTCAGTAACCACCTGTAGAGATGCAACAATTCTGGACTGGCCAGGTTGAGCTGTGTAGTTAGTGTGACCAGGGAGAGATCTGCTAATTAGGAGAAGGGTCCTCTGGAGGATTATGATAATCTTCAGTGAATTGTTGTCTAGTGAATATGGGGTCATGGTTGTAGTCTTTTAGATGCGCGGAATGCCCGAGACCTTTCATTGCACACCAGAAGAACAAAGGAAAGTGAGGGGAGAGTACAGCATTTAGAAGAAAACTTAAGGGAATTTCACTAGGGTAAAGCATGAATGTAATGACAGAAGAAAACAGTAAAAGGCAGCAGCCACATTAACACTAGATATAAAAACCTTTCTTATTATAGATCAAATTATACCCATACACACCCCTCCTATATACTATAATCATCAAACTAAGGAGAACACCCGCTCCAAGAAGGCTTGCAATTGCTGAATGCTAGCTCCCTAAAAATACCACCAAAATAACCTGTTGCTAAGGCAAAACTGAGTTTGTTGCTTATCATGGTTAAGTAAGCTTTCTTCCTTGACAAAGTTTTAATAGCATCTTGGAGCGGGAAGGACAATGTTGGACTATTTAAGTGGTTTTTGGGTTTGAGTTTAAAATGGGTCTTTCAATACAAGGGCTTGATTAGAATTAGCTAATGATTATGATAAAATAGTTTTGGCTTGGTGGACATAAGATGAGTGTTTTGAGGTGAGTGTTTCAAAAAGTATTGAGACTCAATAAACTTTTATCTCTCTGCTCCAGAGCTTCCTAGAATAAAAAAGTTGTGTTGATGAAGACAGTGGAAGTCTTGTTAATGAAGACAGCCAAACAATAATGTCATGGCCACGTAGACAATAAGCTTTAGAGATGTCTGATCTTGGGTTCACACAATCGAATAGTGAGGACCAGTTTGGAATCAGAGGAGAATAATTTGAGTAAGGACAGGTAAAGGTAACTAAGAAGCAAGGCTGATATTGAGTTTAGCTAAAATGATGCTCATCCTTAGTGTGTGTGGAGGGCAGGGGAAGGGAGAGAGAGATTGATTGACAGTTCCATAAAGACAGCCATGTAAAATATTTGTCTGCATATGTCTACAGTTTCATTTACTTTACCTATACTCTTTCTTTTTTCTTTTTTAAAAAATATTTTATTTATTTATTTGACAGAGAATAAAAGAGAGAGTGAGAGCACAAGCGGGGGGTGGGGGTGGTGGGTAGCAGGAGAGAGAGAGAGAAGCAGGGTCCGCATGGAGCAGGGAGCCTGATGTGGAGCTCCATCCCAGGGTCCCTGAGCCGGAGGCAGACACTTAACTGACTGAGCCACCGAGGTGCCCTAAGGAACAGACTTTGAATAAATTCTTTAAATTCACAACACTTAAAGAAAAGCCAAGAGAGCACCAAGCTGTTTTGGAAAATCTTGCTTAAAAATTTCACTTTGAGCAATATTCAAATCAGAAACACTCCCTTTTTGTAATTTCTGCCTGCCTGCCAGTGACTCACCTTCAATGCACAAGGAGAGGATTTCCCCTCCCTAGTTAATTCCATTATGTTTTCAGAGGAAGGAGTTTATTTTGAATAAAACTACTTGGGTACATTGGTTGAGGTTTATGGGTGAGAGAGGTCATCACTGTCAATGGATACTACTTAATGCGCACCTACATGTCAGCTGTGCACTTCACATAGATTATCAGTAATTCCTACAACTGTTCTATTATTTTTTTTGAACAGATATTGAAACTGGGGCTCAGAAAAGTTACTTGCTCAAGGTCTTAGCTAATAAGTCCAATGCCAACAATGAAGTCATTTCCACTTGACATCGCAGCTCATTTGTCACACACTGTGTTATCTCTTATGTTCTTGTATTAAAGCCACCTTGAATGAGTTGAAATTGCAGATTTAATAAAAAAGATCAATTCTGTTTATAGTTCTAGTGGGCATTCCTTTAAGAATCCCTAACCCCTCCCCAGCTACTCCATCCCTTTAGCTATCATTTTAATCATCAACCTATGCAATCTTTCACATCCTTTTGTTGTTACTGTTCAGTACACTTATTTATTGTGCCCCACTTTCCCCCTTCTGAGTTTCATGACAAATTAGTAATGGCTCTTTATTTGTACAAATGGGGCTGTCTGGAAGGGGTTGCTGTTTGGTGTGGAATAGAAGATAGAGCTCAGATAATAGGAAAATAAGTATGGAGTGCAAATGTATTCCTGTGCGCTGTTGGGACATGTCTCTAGATATCGAAGTTCAGCAAAATCACACCCTGCTATTCCAGTTAACACATCTATTTGTGGCTGCCATAACCTAAAAACCTAGGCATGCTTCCGTGCAGAGACTTAACCAATAGATTTGCATGTGTTCATCTAGTTACCCAAGTCCACTCGTTTTTGTTTTTTTTTAAGATTTTATTTATTCATGAGAGACACACAGAGAGAGACAGAGACAGAGACACAGGCAGAGGGAAAAGCAGGCTCCACGGAAGGAGCCCGACGTGGGACTCGATCCTGAGTCCCCAGGATCACACCCCAGGCGGAAGGTGGCGCTAAACCGCTGAGCCACCCGGGCTGCCACCCAAGTCCGCTTGTATCTGGTCTCCAAAATCAAGTGCATATTATATTTCAGCATCTTCCGTATGAATCATACATGGCATTTTCATTCTAGAATGTACATGGGGCATTTCTCTCTTTCTGGGGTAGTAAAGGTAATATATTTTATAGTTTAACACCTAGTTATGGTACTTCTTAATTTTTTTTCAGTCATTATCTCATTTTGTCCTCAATCTTGTGACAAACAGAGCTATTTTTCTAATTCATACTTAACAGGTAAAACGAAAATGCAACTTGCCAAAACTCACACGCTGTTAATG